>NC_079316.1:76379275-76686328 GCF_029931775.1 Euleptes europaea
TGCTAGGCAGGCTTGGTTTATGGGGTGGTTTGCCGTTGCCTTCCCCAGTCATCTACACTTTACCCCCAGCAAGCTGGGTACTCATTTTACAGACCTTGGAAGGATGGAAGGCTGTGTCAACCTTGATCCGGCTACCTGAAACCAACTTCCGTCGGGATTGAACTCAGGTTGTGAGCAGAGCTTTTGACTGCAGTACTGCAGTTTCTTAGAGAATGAAATTACAGTTACTGCCTTCCCAAACAAATGAACAAAATTCAGTAGTCAATCCAATGTTAAAAAATGTATGTTGACAAATGTTTTTGCATTAAAATTGTGCATAGCATATACATTTATAACAATGGGATAATCGGAACCAGAGCAGTATGATGGCTAGGATGCCAGACTAGGATCTGGGAGACCTGCCTGTGGGATAAGCTTTGGACCTCCCCACCTTGCTGTGTTCAGCCTGAAGCAGCTCCAGCGTCGGAAGGCATATCGGTGCCCATGCGGAGCAGCAGTGGTGGTGGTCAGATGAGAAGAAAACATAAGAAAAGCCCTGCTGGATCAGACCAAGGGCCATCAGGTCCAGCAGTCTGTTGACACAGTGGCCAACCAGGTGCCTCTAGGAAGCCCACAAACAAGATGACGGTAGCAGCCAGTGTTTCACAGCATCTAACATAATGGGCATGCTCCTCTGATACTGTAGAGAATAGAGGTATGCATCATGCCTAGTATTAATTTTGACTAGTAGCCATGGATAGCCTTATCCTCCATGAACATGTCCACTCCCCCCTTAAAGCCTTCCAGGTTGGCAGCCATCACCATATCCTGGGGCAGGGAGATCTGTGGGTGGCCCTGCCAAACAGCTGTGATTATGGTGGGGTCGTCTGGGAAGAGAGGAGGTGCACGGATTACACTACTAAGCAGTGAGGGAAAGGCTGCCAGATGAACAGATTCAGGCCCCACAGGCAGTCAAACTGCTTGTCAAGGGGTTGGTTCCCTGCTCATGACCAGCCAGCAGAGAGCCAGCTGAGCCAGCAGGTATTCAAGCATTCCTGTAGCATAGCCATATATAGCCTATTTGGCACCAGTTATCCTGTTTGACAGTCTGCTTGAATTTTCAGTTTAAGGTGTTTGTGTTGACATTTAAACACACAACTTGAGATTGGGACAATGGGGTTTGCTGGTGGTAATTCCATGATTGCCTTGAGCAATAGTGGTAAGAGGTTCGGGGCTTTGGGGAGAGGGGGATTACTTTTCCTGCTTTCCTTTGAATCACTTTCCCGAAGAAGAAAAAAGCCACATCTTTTATCTTTTTATAGAGACGACAGCATTTTTTACTGTGTTTGGCAAATGACGTTTTGTTGGCCATCTGCAATTCTGATGGTTCGGGCTGTTTATATTGCCTGCTGATTGTTTCTGGTTTATTTTTTTATGTATTGACAAATGTTGTTGTAAAACTGTCCTGAACCTTACAGAATCCTAAATATATAAATAAAACATAAAGCCGCCACCGTGGTTCTCGAACTGCATACTAAAGGTTGTTATTAATATTTTAAAATCGTGATCAACAATTAACCTGTGCAACAGATTTTTACTTCATTTCCCGAGAATCTGTTGTAGGATGTGAGACGTCATGTGATGCAGCACAAAGTGAGGAAAGAATTTCCACCTCAGCCACTGATGAAAAATCCATCAAGAAGGAACAATGCAAAAGCATGGCTTGGGGGAGATGAGTAGTTTTATTCTATTCTATGTCGACACACATAATTCAAGAAGGGCCAGGGCAGAGAGCCTGAAACACTATATTAAGACAACCTCCGTGAGTGCTGGTGGAAAGAACTGCTGGCAGCATGGGCTCAAAAAGATTGTTCAGAAAATAACATCAGCAGATAGAAGCAAGGTCAGCTGGATGCCACATTATGGCTCTTTTGACCATAGAAAAACTAGGCTCTCTTCCTCTAAAGGCCAGACAGCTCCACAGAATGATTGTTACTGACACAGAGAAAACATCTTGAGATGGTCTCTGGAGGGCAGCATTATCAATTTTAAATAAATCAAATGGTACCCACACTTCTCTTAACCCATCTCTATACATTTCCCCCCTTAAGGTATGTTGTGCAGCAACAGGTGAGGGAAAGAAGAAGAAGAAGAGTTGGTTTTTATATGCCAACTTTCTCTACCTTCTAAGGAGACTTACTATCTCCTTCCCTTCCTCTCTCCTCAGCAGACACCTTGTGAGGTAGGTGAGGCTGAGAGAGTTTGGAGAGAACTGTGACTAGCCTAAGGTCACCCAGCTGGCTTCATGTGTAGGAGTGGGGAAACCAACCCAGTTCACCAGATTAGAGTCCGCCACTCATATGGAGGAGTGGGGGATCAAACCCAGTTCTCCAGATTAGAGTCCACAGCTCTTAAGCACTACACCATGCTAGCTTTAGTCCTCAAGGACATGAGAACTACCTTGCATGATCAGAACAAAAGCCCACCTAGCCGAACATTCCTTTTCCATCAGCAGCCAGCCGAGCACCTTTGAAATTTCATACATCGCACATGAAAATCATGCTGTATTCAGCTCACAGTCGTGTCTGTAGAATGTACCTGAGTGGACTAACCTAAGGACAGTAAGAATCCTTGCCATGAGAGGTGGAAATGAAATATAGGTTTGGAAAAGAAACAACTTACATAAGCTGTGCAGCAGGTCAATTCACTCTGTGACCAAGTCTTATGAAGCGCATCCCACACCAAGGCAATTGGTGCATTCATTAGGAGGTGCTTTTCTAAATGCAGGCATTTCATTTTGAAATTATTAACTACCTGGCCTACAGATGGATTTTAATAGTGAGAAGGAGGGGAAATATCCCCAAGACCAATACCCTGAAAGAGAGACTAATTTACTTTTCCTTAATTAATCATCCACATTTCTTCCCTTCTATTTAGCTTTATTCAATGAGACGTAAATTACAGGGGCAGATGCATAATCCAGGAACACTTCCAAATTAAATTTTCTTGTGAAGTGAGACAGCACTAAAGAGGTACTTTAGTGTGTCACTGCCATTAGCAGTAGGGCTGTGCAAATCGATATCCTGAACCGAAAATAAACCGTTTCGGCTTTTTTCAGGTTTATTTTTGGCTGATCAAAACCAGGAATCCAGCCTAAACTGGATAGCCAATAGCCAAAAAAAAAGATGAATAGGTATTTGGCTTTTTATGGCTTCGGCTTTCCCAAGGCTTTTCCCTAAGGGTAAGAAGTTAAAACACATTGTCGGCGCTTAATCAGCAAAACAGTTGCTGGAAAATTCAGACAAACACTATCAGTAGACCAAAAAGGTGTGGGAGGATAGGGGGAGGTAGGGAGGCCAGCATTGATGACAAACTGTGGCTGTCCTCAGTCATAGACCTGGTGGCATATCTCCATCTTAACAGGCTCTCTCATCTTTTTAAAGATGTTCTAAACATGAACATGTTGGGGGGGGGCAAGGCCTTACCAGTGACCCATGTACATTAATTTAAATACATGCATTTGCACATACAAGGGGATGAACATAGAGATCTTAAATGTGCGTCATATTTTTCTGAGAGGGGTTTGTCTGCTCCTGTTAGTAGCAGTTAGAAATCACAATTAACTAAAGAAACTTTTAAAAATCAAATACATTGAGTCCACAGGGTGTGGTTAAGGCACACCTACATTCTATTTGTTTGAAGTTGAGAAGTACATAAAGTGTTAACCTGGGTGCTTTGAGCGACACATACACACTTCTTTGGCTTCAGGAAAAGGTTGATGAAACGTAAACCATTTTGACATGTGATGACTATTTCAGAAGCACAGCTAATGGAAGCCTTCATTTTGTTCAACCTCCGTACTCATTCATATTGCTAAGCTTGAATCCTATTAGTCCATTACCACACAAGAGCCATTTAATACTGTCATATTTCTATTAAAGCTATGGCATGTGTTTTTATGTGATAGGCATATTTTACTTCAAGCTTGTGCAAACTTTAAGGGTGACACATGAATATATTTATACTCCAGTAAAATCAAAGTTTGTTATATCCAAAATGTATTGTGATGGCGCCCATGCATTCAAATTATGTTGATGCTAGGGAATATGCATGAATACGGTTTTCAAGTCTCTGCCATGCTTTTATCCAAATGTGTTAGAATTGTTTCTGGCCCCTTTCATGGTGTGTTTTGTTGCTGCTGCTGTTGTTGTTTTTTTTGGGGGGTGCATATGACATCCCATAATTCCCTTGGAGAATCTTTTTGATCCAGGAGCCTAATCCTGGCACACCTCAGATCTCTTTTGTGATCTAGTTTAGATGGAAGTGTAGTTACTCTAGCTTTACAGCAGGAACTCAATCCACTCGAAACCATACTATAAATTAGTAATATGCTACTATCTACTAAAAATATGGAGCAGGAAAGACCACGAAGTGTAGGTGCTTTGGTTTAGAGATCTAACTGAATTATGGTCATTTATGGATGGGAGTTTTACCTGAGGTTCGTTGCTGGCTAGACCCACACTTTCCAGTTGGGAATCTCTGCACCAGCAGTTTCCAAGCTCAAATCAAGCCCTTCCCCTTTGAATGCTGCTTTGTAATTGGCTTACTTTGCAGTGCTCACTGTGAGAGAACATTCCCCACCCCAAAACTCAATTGCCGCATATAAATGCATTTTAAGGGGAATAAATGGAGCAATCTGAAAGAAGGGGGGGAATCCAAGCCTCAGTTTTTAAAAGCCTTTCTTTTGCTCAGAAAGAGCCCCAAGGAAGCAGGAAGCATTTGAGTCCCCGCCTCTTTACATGCTGCTTTGTGATTGGCTGTGAGAGATGGCAATCTTCCTGTGGCCTGTATTTTGCCTTCTGCATGGATATTTCAGCCGAGCTGAGCTCAGGGCAGATGGAAGAGTCAGGTTAACAGAGGAATGGGAAGACCCGGACATTGTGAGGGCTGACAGCGAGGTCATTTCTAATGGACGGAAAAATTTCCAAGGAACAACTGAGTCAGACAGGGGGCGAATGTGAGTTCAAGTGCCCGTGCATAAATGACCTATAATACCTGTTCCCAATCTTTCACCACCACTCAAGTCAAATTCCCATACAAACATATGGTTGCCAACCCTGGGCTGGGAAATTTGGGAAGGGTGGAGTTTGGGAAGGGGAAGGAGCTCGACGGGAATGTGATGGCATACAGACCACACTGCGAAGCCGTCATTTTCTCCAGGGGGACTGACCTCTGTAGCCCGGAGATGAGTTGTGGTGGAAAGTGCCATCAAGTCACAGTCGACTTATGGCAACCTAATAGGCAAACAAGAGGTGATTTGCCATTGCCTACCTCTGCATAGCAATGTTGGACTTTCTTGGTGGTCTCCCATCCAACCTTGCTTAGCTTCCAAGATCTGATGAGATCAGGCTAGCCTGGGCCATCCAGGTCAAGGCAGGCAACCCTATAGGAAGGCTCAAAGGTGCACTCTTAAGATAAAACTGAAGAATGCTGTATGAATTAGAGTGTATCTGTGATTAACTTTTATACCTCCAGCTTTCTGTAGCAATAATATTCACACAGGCCAGGTCTACATGATGTTGCAAACTCTGGCTTGGGAAACTCCTGGTGACTGGGGACAGTGCTTGGGAAGAGTGGAGTTTGAAGAGGGAAGGGAGAGTTGTGATACCATATAACCCTCTTTCCAAATCTGCCATTTAAGTCTAGAGACCATGTATAACTTTGGGAGAACTCCAGGCCCCACCTGGAGGCTGGCACCCCTCGGGCTAGACCGTCTCCCTTTAAAAACAGGCTTCCTTGCCTAGTGCATAAGCCCATGAAATTGTTCCTTTGCTCACTGTGTAGAACCTGTAAGTTGACCGGCTGTGATCACAGAAAAATGGAAAGGGGAAAGAAATGCTTGACTCAGTAGCACCCTTAAATAGTCTATTACTATTGTATTTTTTACACATTTTGACAGCATTGCCTGATTGTACAATATCAACCAAAGCTAAAAGGTTATAAATCTAAATTTATGATTTAACATCATAAGAAAAGCACAGGGGGAAAAACCACAACCAGGTAATATTATTCCAGAGGGAATATTTTCCGATGAAGCCAGGTTTTACATTGGCAGAGAAGCCCACAGAGAGAGAATCCAGCCTGCTCCATCTGGCAGCGAAGTAATCTATGGAGTGGATGATACTAAGAGTGGAAGTGTGGCCATATGCCCTAAAGTTCTCACATCTACAAAGGAAAGGATATGGCCCAACATAGCTATGAAAGGAAGGGCATGTACAGCACAGGCCTCCCTTTTAATGGGCCCAGAATCTAGTCAAAGCCAATGAAGCTAATAGGGTTGCCAACCTCCAGGTGGAAACTGGAGTTGTCCTGGAATTACAACTGATTTCCAGACTACAGAGATTTGTTCTCCTGAAAACAGAGGCATCACATCCACACTGAACTCCCTCCCCTCCCCAAACTCACCCTCCTCAGGCTTTTAAAAGGAAGTTCACATTATAAACATACATAAAACATTCCTATTGTAGGTTGTACTTGGCTTCTGAGACCTATATAATAAGAAGCATAGCCTAGTCTTACTGGAGGCACTGCTGCCAAGACAATGCCACCAAAAAGCAATCCTTCCAGTCTCACCTGCCATTCACAAAATTCATTTCACCAGTGGATGCACAAATATGTCAAAGACTGTCAGGATGTTGCAAAGGAAAGCCAGAAGGTAGGGTTGCCAGCCTCCAGATGATGGCTGAAGATCTTCTGCAGTTACAACTGATCTACAGGTGTCAGAGATCAGTTCTGCTGAAGAAAATGGCCTCTTTGGCAATTGGACTCTATGGCATTGAAGTCCCTCCCCTCTCCAAACCCTGTCCTCCTCAGGCTCTGCCCCCAATCTCCAAGTATTTCCCAACCCAGAGCTGGCAATCCTACCGGCAGGGCATGAAGACGGTAGTCTAAGATGCCACTGAAAGCCAGACAAGTTGTGAATATCTGAATGGCCCTAAGGTATGGCTGTGAACCGAGTAGTTTGCACAAAGGATGAAGGCAAAAAAATCAGCAAGGTCTGGTTCAAAGAGATACTCTTTGCTATTTGACAGGTGTGGAGAAAAGATGTAGAAAATGATGATGATAGATGTCACAAGATAGAAAATTTAAGCAAGGAGATAAGAAGTACGGGAAGCAACTGACCAGAGAACATCTTGCTCAGACAGTATTATCTGGAGTTGTATGGCGACCCTGTTCAGATAGGCAGAGTGACAAATACCTTTGAGCAGTAAATGAAAAGGGGCAACCCAGCCATACAGATAACACTGGTCATTTCCACATGGGTTATCTGCCCTAAGAGCAATGCTTTAGTGAAGCAGTTCCCCCCACCCCGTTTCCCCACAGCATTGTGGTGCATTCAGGGGCTTCCAGGGGCTTCCCTGTCTTTTATCCAATCTTTCTCAAACCTGCTTGGTTTTGAAGTTTCGGAAAAGATCTCAGTAAAGCCTGGATGGCTGCTGTGTGGTTGGGAAAATCCATATTTTCCAGCCCACAATGGCAACCATTTCCCCTGTCCCTGAAACAGCCATTTCCTCTCCACCCCCCCAAAACCAGGGAAGCTTCTTAAAATATTGGCAGAAAAATAACTTTATATTGATATACTGTTGTAACTTTAAATGTAGAAGGTTCTCTGAATTTTCAGCTTTAATTTTTTTTAAACCAAGTCTCTAGCCACTTCCCTTAAGGATATATTAGGGGAAAGGCATATAAGGAGACGAGGGGGGGACAGATTTGGGAGATTTGAGCAGGGAAACCTTCTAGAAGAAGCCTTGCTGTGGCTGTGCTTTATCTGCAGCTACACCAGCAATGGCCAAACCACAAAATCCCTTCCCTGTATGGAAGCCATCACTATGTATCATAGATCACAGAATCATAGAGTTGAAAGGGGCCATACAGGCCATCTAGTCCGACCCCCTGCTCAGTGCAGGATCAGCCTAAAGTATCACAGACGAGGGTTTGTCCAGCTGCTGCTTGAAGACTGCCAGAGAGCAGGAGATCACCACCTCCCTTGGCAGCCGATTCCACTGCTGTAAAAAAAATAAAATCCTAATATCTAGCTGGTACCTGTAATTTAAACCCATTACTGAGAGTCCAATCCTCTGATGCCAACAGGAACAACTCCTTGCCCTCCTCTAAGTGATAGCCTTTCAAATACTTAAAACGAGCAATCATGTCCCCCCTCAACCTTCTCTTCTCCAGACTGAACAGCCTTTGATGGAAGAAGAAAAAGACGAGGAGGAGGAGGAAGAGGAGTTGGTTTTTATATGCCGGCTTTCCTCTTCCCACAACAGACACCCTGTGAGGTAGATGAGGCTGAGAGAGCTTGAAGAAAGCTGTGACTAGCCCAAGGTCACCCAGCTGGCTTCATGTGGAGTGGGGAAACCAACCCAGTTCTCCAGATTACAGTCCTCCTCTCTTAACCACTACACCATGCTGTGTTCTGTTGCTGCTTCAGGACCATGTACATGTGAATTCTCTCTCTCTCTCTCTCTCTCTCTCTCTCTCTCTCTCTCAGAGAGATAGGGCACAAGTCAGGAATTGTTTGCTATGCCTGCCTCCTAAGTGATATTATCTGCATGAAAGAGGAGAGGGAGCATACCTCCTCCACCATACTGGACCTCACCTGCTCTTGACATGACAACATTCGCCTAGAGGGCTGGAAGACTGAACTCTCTACCAGTTATACAACCGTTGAAATAGTTTCAGAATGTAATGGCGCCTTATATATTTATTTTGTTTTATTCCCAATAGGGACCTCAAGCAGCTTACAATATAAAAATACAATATGAACACAGAAGAAAAACACATTATTGTTATCATGTGGCTCCTACTTCCCCCTTTTTATGTAAACAGTATTAGATAATCTTTATTTTTCCCCAAACATGCATTTTCTACTCTTGGCCAAGATGAAATCAGATACAGTTTAAGCATATGCTGTGATATGCACAGTTTTTGTGGCTAGCTGTTTTAGCCAAGGGCATTGTATTATGGGTCTTGCACATATGAAAAAAAAATGTGCAGTGCATTATGCTGACTGCTGGAAAATAGTTACTGAAATCTATGCATCAGTGTGTCGGATCAAACTATTCCAATGCTTCCTCTATGCCTGTGAGGAGGGAAATAAAAAGCTTTCAGCAACGTAAATATATTCAGCTGTGAACAAGGAAAGAAGAAGAAAACTTTGGTCTACCAATATAAGGATAAGGATTGATCCTATTAGCATAAACACCTGTAATCCTGCAGAAAGGAGTGTCAATATGCGCTTTTATTGCAGCATAGTCCACATTAGTACTGATGAGATGAGTAACATGTGCATGTTTATTTGCATGCAAAAGAGGGTCCCCTTTCTTCCCTGGGAGTGCCAATTCAAAGCTGAAGAATCACATGAACTTAAAAAGCAAATGGAGAGAATGTACACCACAGTGTTCCTCAAGGGGCTTATGAAAAAAGGAAACACATTTTATAGTATGTGTTTGTTGAGTTTTTTAGTTCTGGAAAGTGCTCAGAATAAACATTTTGGAGAGGGAGGGAGGAAAGCAAGCAAGCAAACAAACAAACAAACAAAAAAGAGGAATAATTTGCACTTCCGTGTTGTTCTCTGTATTATCTAGAAACCAAGACTTACTGAAGATTGCTTTTAAGTGCTGTACTTATGTGCTTTACACCCCTGGGTTAGCAGACCAGAAGCAGAAAAGATCTTTAGTTTGCATGTTTATTTTACAAAAAGTAAGAGTGAGTTGTAGATACGACGGGAACAGGAGCAAAATATGTTCTTTATACTCTAGCTGACACAGCTCACACTGGAAAGGAAACAGAAAACTTTTTACTTTGTAGAATTTCCCGTACAGAAAAAAGAGCTGACATTTGGAAGATACTTTATATATGCTTTGTATGCTTATATTTTGAGCTCAAACCAGTGTTATTTTCTTCACAGCATTGCCCTATACTGTTGTGAGACTCCAAACAGGTCATGCAAAAGAGTGGAACACCGCAAGGAAAAATGCAAAGAATTTTGATTTCATTTTGCACAATAATTAAAAAAAAATGTTCCAATGTTTTTCAAGCAAGTAATTAAGGGATACCCAATCTCATTGAGCCTGTGGGAACATCTGGAATTTTGAAACAGGGTTGTGGACACCATCAAAAAATTGCTTCCATTACAATAACAAATGAAATTAGAGAAAATTTTAATAAAATGTTTTACAGATGGCATATGACACCAGTGATGATATCCAAAATGAAAAAAAGGAGAAATGGATTTATGTTGGAAATGTGGAAAGGAAAGAGGAACCTATATGCATGTATGGTGGACATGTAAAAAAATTAAACATTTTTTGGGGGAAAAGTCATTAGAGAAACAAATAATTTAATTAACGGTAGAGTAAAGAGAAAACCTACATTTTGTTTACTGGGAATGCCACAAAAAAATATAGGTAAGGAGGATAGGATTATTTGTCAATATAGTTTTGCCGCTGCAAGAATCGTAATAGCTAAGGTATGGAAATAAACCTTTAATTGGGGACTGGAGAGAGAAAATATGGATGTATATGAGGATGGCCAAAATTACAAACTTCCTACAAGGAAGAGATATGGATGAGTTTAAAAAAACATGGATAACGGCCGCCACATATTGGGACAAACTGGCAAAAATGGACTTTAATATTTTAATTAGTGAGTTATAGATATAAAGTTTAATATATTTAAGGTAAATGTTTTTACTTTCAAAACTGTCAGACACTTCTACGGAAGTCGGGTGATGGATCACTTTTTTAGGTGGGTGAAGGGTTGAGGGGGTATCATTTTGGTTTGTTATAATTATAAAATTATGAATGTTGCAACTGGTACGAAATGATACTCTTTTGTATTTTCTTTTTTTATTAATCTTTTTTTGTTTGTTTTTACATGTCTCTATATGTTTGTTTTTTATGTTAAAAAATCAATAAAAGTTTATTAAAAAAATTGCTTCCACATAGGGTTGCCAACCTCCAGGTAGTAGTTAGAGATCTCCTGCTTCTACAACTGATCTCCAGCTGATAGAGATCAGTTCACCTGGAGAAAATGGTCACTTTGGCAATTGGACTCTATGGCATTGAAGTCCCTCCCCTCCCCAAATCCCGCCCTCCTCAGGTTCTGCCCTCCAAAATCTCCAGGTAATTCCCAACCCAGAGCTGGTAACCCTAGCACCACCTCCTTCATGCCCAAATACTATGCATCACACTGTTTGTACGGTGGCCAATTGACCGGGGTAGTGTGTTCACTGTTCGGGAAAACTGGACTTTTCCAGCCTTTTTTCCAAGACAATCAGTGAAAACCCCAGACTGTCTGGATCAATACAAGACACCTGGCAGCTCTAACACCAGTGAGTTCCATGTTGGGGGTGACTGACCTAGTTTTATTTGATTTCTAGTTGAGCTGTAATTGTATTTTTTTTTAAATTACAATACTTGTTAGAAGCTTCTCCTAATCTGCTAGATGTAAGAAGCAGCAGCCCTGACCCATGGCTTCTATGTTTCCTTCAAAATGCTCAGCTACCACAGCTGTAAAGAACAATGTATGGCTACTGAACCACTGTGGAAATCTCCCAAAGTACCTCTAAAATTATGTTGGAAGATAATGGCTTCTCTCTCCCCATCTCTTGCCAAGCAAAGGCTACAAAAGGGTTATTATTTATCTTTTTTCCATTGCGCTTGCTAATGTTCAAGGTATATTATAGTAATGACTGTATTCATCCTTCCAGCCGTCCTGTGAGTTTGGTTACTAATAAAGGAGCAAGTAGCTGGATTCAATTTCCTACTTTCTCAGAGGACTGTTTACTTGTTCTATTACATTCTTTCTATAAATCCAGTTTTAAAACATTAATATAGAATATGTCCATTAAATAAGTAGTGAATAAAAGACCCTTGACTTGCCCAAGGCCACCCAAAGAAATCATGGTCAAGCAGGGATTTTGTCCCATTAGTCCAAGTGTGACATTCTACCAATAACAGCACACTAGCTCTTAGATAAGAATAGTTGCTATAATCAAACCTTACTTGCAAAGAGGTTAGTTATTCTATAGGATTCATATAATACAAGGCTGCAACAATAATCCTTTACAGACATTCTAAGTGTCCATCCTCAACTTACACATTTTTCATCAGTTCTATGGGTACAGTGAAAATATGTTGCAGTGTACAAGATCACAAGTACAGAGCCTTTGTATACGCAAAGCTTTTATACGTGTAGGCCCTGTATACCAGAACCAAGATTTATTTATTTTATTTATTTACTTGTATTTACAGTCGTGTTTCTCACTGGAACTCAAGGCAGCAAGCCCCATGGCGCAGAGTGGTAAGCTGCAGTCAAAAGCTCTACTCACAACCTGAGTTTGATCCTAATGGAAGTCGGTTTCAAGTAGCCGGCTCTGGGTTGACTCAGCCTTCCATCCTTCCAAGGTTGGTAAAATGAGTACCCAGCTTGCTGGGGGTAAAGTGTAGATGACTGGGGGAGGCAGTGGCAAACCATCCCATAAACATAGTCTGCCTAGTAAATGTCGGGATGTGACTTCACCCCATGGGTCAGTAATGACCCGGTGCTTGCACAGGGGACTTCCTTTATCTTTACAGTTGTGTTTCTTACTGGAACTCAAGGCAGATATGAATGTTGGAATCAACACCAGTGGGCATGATCCCAATCTATGCACTAATTTTACACAATTTAGAATTTTGTAGAGACCCAGAATCCATAGCAGAACAAAGAAAACAGAATTTTCTGTACTGGTTTGTTGCCCTATGGATCTCTAGTGGTGAGCCAGCTCCATTAAATACTGAAGGTGCACCCGGGCCATTCCACCTTTAGATTGCAGTGTGGAACCTGACAGTAGGGCTGTCAATTCGGTTCGGTCCGAACTGAAAATCAACCGAATTTCCCCTGATTCGGTGATTTTCTGTTTGGACGGATCCGAATTCAAACCTGGCGGGCAACCGGGGGGGCCGAATTCAGCGAGTTCGGGAGTTCGCGAATAAATTCGGCCAATTCGGCCCCCCTTCAGGGGAGCCCGCTGAAAGGCGCGGGCTGCCCTTTAAACTGATCTGAGCCTCCCAGCTGGGAGGCTCAGATCAGTTTAAAGGGCAGCCCGAGCCTCTCCAGCGGGCTCCGCTGAAGGGGAGCGGGCTGCCCTTTAAACTCATCTGTGCCTCCCGGCCGGGAGGCGCAGATCAGTTTAAATGACAGCCCGAGCCTCTCCAGCGGAGCCCGCTGAAGGGGGGCGGGCTGCCCTTTAAACTGATCTGCGCCTCCCAGCTGGGAGGCTCAGATCAGTTTAAAGGGCCCCCGCGCACCTTCAGGGAATCCCTCTGAAGGCGCGCGGGGGCCGAATTTTCCCCCGAACTCCGGATCCCCCCGAATTACCGGGGATCCGAAGCGGGGGAGTTCGGACTTCGGCACGTACCGAACCCACAAGGGTCAAATTCGGCCGAATCCGAACTGTACCGAATTTTGTTTTTTTTGACAGCCCTACCTGACAGCATTGCACTTAACTTAAGCAAGAGTTAGCCATGTCAGATTGTGTAGAAGTACCACGCAAGCCAATCAAAGGACACAACTGTACAAAATCAGCTCTGTTACTGGTGTGTGTCACATGCACTAGAACATTCAGTATGGGTGAAATGTTACCCAAATTGCTATACACATGGAGCGCCTATAACTTGCAAAGATGTCACCTTAGTAGCATGGAGCAAACAGGTGTTTTTCGGGTTATTAAATATATATTTGAGATAGTGAACCTGTGTATCCCAAAGTCCAGATTCAGACCAACCCTCAAAAGAACAAGGGGTAAACAAGCTTTTAAAAATAAAAAAGAGGTTTTTATTTAGTTAAAAGAGAAAAATGAGTAAAAATGGAGATTTACAGAATAGAAAACGATTTAAGAAAACAGTTAAAGCCATTCTCTAGCAAGCTGCCTGCCTATGGGGGGGGGGGCTGAAAGGAGAGGATCAAAATACATATGATCCTGGTCAATGAGACAGGGGAAGGGTTCCTTGGAGACAAAGCAGCTCCAGGACAGTGAAAGGGTAAGGAAATAAAGGGGAAGTAAGTAAATAAATAAATAAATAAATAAAACCAACTGTGGTAATCTACAGACACTGGGAAACCATACATAAAAGGGTGCTGGTGTTAGCTAGGCTGTGTGATAGGTCCATTGTTGTATGGAAGAATATATTATTACAACATTTAAAACCGAAGAGATATATGTAAGACCCCTTTTGAGTGAGTATGGAGTTTTATGTATTTCTGTTACTACTATTACTATTTTTATGCCCGTAAAGGTGACTGAAACTGAAAGTGACCAAGCGAGAGACTGAGCACAGCATAGTAGGTCCATATACCAGAGAGGCAGAGAGGCCAACCATGCAACTGGGGTAACTGGATGGATTCCAAACCAGATACAAAAACTTAGGCTGAGGGGTAACCTTTTATACTTTTTTGCCAAGAATGGGGAGGATGGGGGGTGTTGGCATGGAGGCGAGAGATTGATGAAAATTCAATCTCTCCGGAGATGGGCTAGTTCTAAAATAAATTCTTTGTCAGCATTTTGGAGGGAAGTTTTCCTTGTTTGCTATACAATATTCTTTTTGGGGAGATTACAAGGTTAGATACGGTAAGTATCAATGGCTGATAATTTTACATGATTGAGTCAGGGCAGAAACCTTCCAGTCCAACCATTAAGATAATTAGGAAGGAGCTGGGATTGGACCATTGCTTATTGTTGAGGATATTTGGGTCATTGGTTCAGACTGAATTATCAGGAGAAGCCTCTGAGGTACTTGGAGGAAATGGCCCTCTGGTTGCCTCCCACAGGAGTTGGTTATTTGCATGATTGAGAGAGGAACTGCCTTGTATTCCTTCACGCCCTTAGTATGACTCACTGTCTTTTTGAGATTGGTTTGATATAGACTCCATCTTTCATTTCTAGGTCCATGCTAAGATGTACATGTAGACAAGTGGGGATCAAAATGCAGCTCCCCATTAGGGGGGGCGGGTCCCAGGGGCATCAGAGAGATGAGGTAAGGCAACCCCAGAGAACCAGATCCTTGAGGCTGCCTCTCCTGGTTGAAAGGTTGGGACGCAACCTGCCTATCTTTCTGCCTCTTAGTTTTTCAAATAATTGCCAGCCCTTTATCTAGCAGGCTATATACTAGCAATCATAATCTGTCAGAGGTCAGGCAGCAAAGACTGTTGAATGAAAAAGGTGCCTCCCCCAACACAATTACCTTGTTATAGCACAAGAGCAAGATTTGGCACAGAACAAAACTGTGTATGCTCGATACCCAAACATTCTGTCTTCAAAGAAGCCTTTCCACTTTCAGAGAAAAACTCTTTCTATTTTGAAATGTCTGTCAAAGACCTCATAAACTCTGCCACAAAACCTGTGACCATTGCAGTAGATTCTGAGGTCTAAAGAACAGTTCTAAGGAAAACATATTCAGTTCCAAAATCTGCTAATTCCTGATGAAGATCAGTTACAGCGGGCAAGTGGATAATCTTTCAGTGATTATCTGCTATTAACACTGATAATTTTCTAAGGAAACAGGGTTCTCCAGAACTTTGTTCAAAAACCATCATTTTCCCCCAATGAATAAAGTTAGTCGAAGCCTTCCAACCAATCTCTTTCTGTCATACAAAATTGCATAGTAGTTTGTAAGCTGCATCACATGTAAAAATTACTACCTTTGTACCTGGTCTCTCAGCAACTGAAGTAATCATATACTACAATGGAAAATATATTGCAAAAAATTGTTAAATTCCTCAACCTCCAGAAGACAGTAAAGAATGCATTTTGGAAATGGATCCATTAGTAGCATCTGTACTGGACAGCTGGAGATGTTAAACAGATAATTACCTTAGCATGCATCATAGTGCATAGCATTACTGAAATATTGATTAATTGTGTTTAAAGTATGCTGAATAACATTGAAAACTACAAAAAGATGAAATGTCTTCCCAAAAGTAGTGGTAGCAAGAGTGCCGTCTTCTATTGTGCTATGCGCCATTTTAATGTTGTTACCTTGAAAAACTGTTAAATATAGTGTTTCATGGATATTTTGAAAGTAGTCAATGACCTTTAAGCAAATCATATACATTACCTTTATTTTTCTTGAGTTTAATATGAAAGGATCTTCTTCATTACTAAAGAATAAACAAGATACAATTAAAAGATGCTAAGAAAGGGCACCTTCGTTTCTCCACTTAATACTTTGCATAAGAATCTGTACCGTCAAGGATAAATGCTCGAACTGATAATAATGTGCTGAGATGCCAAATATAAAATGACGCAGGGGCCATAGCTCAGTAGAAGAGTGCACACTTTGAAAGTAGATAGCCCTATGTTAAGTCTTTGAAACCTTCAATTAAAAGATTTCAGGGAGGAGGGATGGTAGAGACATCCTTTTGCAGTGAACTATATGACCAGTGGACTATACTGGACTATATGGACAACGGTCTGGCAATTAAAGTGTAAGTGTATGTGTTATATTCCAGTGTCTGCCAGGATGGTGTTTTTCATAGAAACCAGTTTGGTTTCCAATGGCTGTACTCAGCAAAGTCACCAAGAATATAGATAAGTTTCAGCCTGCAACCTGATGTTTTACTTTTGCTTTTTTTCAATGATGTTGCCTCCTAGCACTGGTATTGAGAGGTTGGATGCCTCTGACTATATAGGTCACTATGGTTAGTAGCCATTGATGGACCTATCCTCTGTGAATCCGTCTAACCCCCTTTGAAAACCATACATGCTCATGACCATCACTACATCTTATGTTCTCATACAACACATAGTTAAATTGTGGAACTCCTTGCCCCAGGAGTGGTAATGGCTGCCAACTTGGAAGGCTTTAAGAGAGGAGTGGACATGTTCATGGAAGATAGGGCTATTGATGACTACTAGTCAAAATGGATACTAGTCATGATGCATACCTATTCTCTACAGCAGAGTTTCCCAAACTTTGAGTCATGGAGCATTTTTCAGGAGAGAAATTCATCATAGAGCACTAATTTTCACCTAGCACTTATATACTAAACCAAATGACAGTAGTATTTTTCTTTCCAATCTCTTCTTGGAGCTCTAGGAGATGTTTCGTGGAACACCAAGTGCTCCTTGGAGCACAGTTTGGAAACTTCTGCTCTACAGTATCAGAGGAGCATGCCTATTATATTAGGAAAACAGGCAGGATAATGCTTCTGCAGTCGTCTTGTTCCTAGAGTCACCTGGATGACCAGTGTGTGAACAGGCTGCTGGACTTGATGGACCTTGGTCTGATCCAGCATGGCTTTTCTCATGTTCTTATACATCCACTGGCACTGAATTCCACAATTTAATTACTCACCGAGTGAAGTACTTTATTTTGTCTGTCCTGAACCTACTGCTCATCAGCTTCACTGGGTAGCCCTGATTTTAAGTAAAAGTTCTTTCTCCATGCCATGCATAACTTTAGACGCCTCTGGCATCTACTCTTTTTTAAAGTAATCTTTTTTTTCCCTAAACTGAACAGCCTCTGATACCACAGAGGAATTGCAAAGGCGGTTATAGATTGCAGAGAGATTTTCTTCTCTGGGCATGAACTATAAAGAAATGACGGTATTTACTGTACAAATCTCCAGTCTTTGATGAATATGATTGAAGGCCTTCTTCCTGGTAAGTAGACTATGGGGAGAAATTTCAGCTGAAAGAGTCATTAAAAGGCCAACACATCTAACTGTTAATGAAAGGTAGAAACCATCGATCTGAACCCCCTCCAATGATTAAATAGCCATAGACCATTTCTTTGTTGCTGTGGGTAACCCTAAAAAGCAATTTCAGTACCACAGGAATAATTACTCTGGCAGGAAGACACATGCCAGATGTGTGAGTCACACATGCAAATAGCTTGAATAGTTGTAATTACAGTTAACTGATAAGCAGCCCTTCTTCTGTACAAGAAGCAGAAAGATGTTAATTGCTGTATTGAGCTAAAAGATGACTTCACCTCCCTTGGCTTTCCTAATCTTCTCAGGTGGGATGTAACCCCACTCATGACCCAAAATCATCATTAGTAATTAGTAAGGTTAGTCTGAAGGCCACTGAAACATTATAGTTATCAATGAGGTCTTTTATGCTAATTACAAAAGCCTTTGTCTTTACTACGGAAACAAAGGAATGGTTATTCCATAACCTTATATCACAACAACTCTTAATTAAATTTGTAGCTTCAGTGCAGGATAGCTGGTAGTCCATTGTTTTTAAACCTATTGAGCTCTGCAGTACTGAACTACTTACAGTCAATGAGAGTTCTCAGAAGTAGCTTGAAGATCAGATCCCAAATATTTTGGACAGTATGGAGTTATTCTTTGTCATCAGTGTGCTGTGCTCCCCATCTGAACCATAAGGCCAGAGACTTTATAGTGCAATTCTACACAGAGTTACTCTAATGCAATGTTAATAGAGTAAGTTGACATAGGACTGCGCTCCTTGTCACCATACACAATTGAAATTCTATTGAAGACCAAAGACAAAAGAGGGGAGGGATCGTGGCTCAGTGGTAGAGCCTCTGCTTTTCATGGAGAAGGTCCCAGGTTCAATCCCCAGCATCTCCAGTTAAAGGGACTAGGCAGGTTGATGATGTGAAAGACCCCTGTCTGAGACCCAGGAGAGCCACTGCTGGTCTGAGTAGACAATGCTGACTTTGATGGACCAAGGGTCTGAGTCAGTCTAAGGTAGCTTCATGTGTTCATGTGATTAGAATTTGTGATCCTGAACAGACAAGGCCAGCTGTCCTATATGGTTATTAGGGTTGCTAGCTACAGGTAGGGAAATAACTGGATATTTGCGTGGTGGAGCCTGAGGAGGATAGGGTTTGGGGAGAGGAGGGACTTCAGTGAGGTATAATAACATACAGTCCACCTTCCAAAGTGACCATTTTCTCCCAGTGAACTGATCTCTGTCACCTGGAGATCAGTTGTAATAGCAGGAGATCTCATAAGAACATAAGAAAAGCTATGCTGGATCAGACCAAGGTCCATAAAGTACAGCAGCCTGTTCACACAGTGGCCAACCAGGTGCCTCTAGGAAGCCCACAAACAAGCGACTGCAGCAGCATTATTCTGCCTGTGTTCCACAAACCTCATGTAATAGGCACCTAATATATTAGGAACCACCTGGATGCTGGCAACCCTAATGGGTATATATAATGCCTGCTACCAAAAGGTAGGAGCCCCGTGGCACAGAGTGGTAAGCTGCAGTACTGTAGTCAGAAGTTCTGCTCACGACCTGATGTGTGATCCCAATGGAAGTTGGTTTCAGGTAGCCGGCTCAAGGTTGACTCAGCCTTCCATCCTTCTGAGGTCGGTAAAATGAGTACCCAGTAGGGCTGTCGATTCGGTTCATCCCAAACCGAAAAAGCTGAATTTTCCCCGATTCGGCAGTTTCTAGTTCAGATGGAACCAAATTCAAAAAAGGTGGGAAAACAACGAGCCAAATTCGGTGAGTTCGGGGCGATCGCCGAATAAATTCAGCAAATTTGGGGGCTCCGAATCAGCAGCATAACTATAAAGACATTAAAAACACATTTGTGCCTTTCTGCGGCTCTGGGGGGCATGTTTGGAGGTAGAGGTCCCAAAACTTCAGTGTAGCTTCAGGGGACCCTTCTTGCAAGAACCCCCAAGTTTTGTAAAGATTGGGACAGGGGGTCCCGAGATATGGGGCCCAGAAGGGGTCCCCACCAAAATCTCCAATTGGAATAAAGGCATTAAAAACACGTTCGTGCCTTTCCACGGCTCTGGGAGCAGCATGTTTGGAGGTAGAGTTCCCAAAATTTCAGCATAGCTTGAGTTCCCAAAAATTCAGCATAGCTTGAGGGGACCCTTCCTTCAAGAACCCCCAACTTTTGTTAAGGTTGGGTCAGGACCCCCTGAGATATGGGGCCTGGAAGGGTTCCCCCCCAAATCGCCCACAGGAATAAAGTCATTAAAAACACATTAGCACCTTTCCGCGGCTCCGGGGGGGCATTTTTAGAGGTAGAGGCCCCACACTTTCAGCGTAGCTTGAGGTGACCCTTCTTGCAAGAACCCCCAGGTTTGGTGACGATTGGGTCAGGGGGTCCCGAGTTATGGGGGCCGGAAGGGGTCCCCCACCCATCTGCCCATTACAGCCTTTAAAAACACATTCGAGTTGTGCTGTACCATTACCCCGGCCCGGGGGTCTGACTAAAAGGCAATTAATCCTGAGTTATGGGGTCCCCCCCATCCACCCATTGGAATGAATGGGAGCAGGCAATCCTTAATGTGCATCTAGAGAGTGACAAATCCAAGGCAAAACCTCCCGTGCCAGAGAGTATGTGTGTGTGAGTCTGCTAGAATCGTATTGGATTACTCCTCCCAGTCCCTGTTCCTGATAGAAGAGAAGAAGACATCCACAGTAAGACCCATTTGGGGGCTTTTCTCTATAATTCTCTATAATTTTTTTCCTGTGTGTGTGTATGTGGGGGGGATTCTGTGTTTGTGCGTGTGTGTGTGTGTGTGTGTGAGGGGGGAAGCCAAAGGGGGGTGAGTTTACCTGTTCTGCTGGGGGGTGGGCTTGATTGCCTCTGTGTGGGACTGTGCTTTCTACTGTTTTCATCGGTTGCCAATTTCGTGTGGAGTTAACTGTGGGTCAGTGAGTCTCTCTCTGGCTGGTTCCTATTGTTTCCAATGAGCTGTGCAGCCGCTCCTGTTGTTTCGAATGGGCTAGCCTGTCATTCATTTTAGTACATCCCCTGTCAACGCAAGTCAACCGACATTCCCCTCTCCCATTATCTTCAATGGGCTGGACAGCTTCTCCCATTGCTTCCAATGGGCTGACTTGTCATTCGTTTTAGTACATCTCTTTTAATGGCTTTATTCCAATGGGCAGATGGAGGACCCCTTCTGGGCCCCATACCTCAGGGCCCCCTGACCCAATCTTTACAAAACTTGGGGGTTCTTGCAAGAAGGGTCCCCTCAAGACACGCTGAAATTTTGGGACCTCTACCTCCAAACATGCCCCCCCAGAGCCGCAGAAAGGCGCAAATATGTTTTTAATGCCTTTATTCCTGTGGGCGATTTTGGGGGGGACCCCTTCCGGGCCCCATATCTCGGGATCCCCTGACCCAATCTTTACAAAACTTTGGGGTTCTTGCAAGAAGGATCCCCTCAAGCTACACTGAAAGTTTGGGAGCTTTACCTCCAAATATGCCCCTTCTGGAGCCGCGGAAAGGAGCAAATGTGTTTTTAATGGCTTTATTTGGCTGAATTTTTCCCCGAACTCGGAACTTTGTGCCGAATTCCACGGATCCAAATCGGGAGAGTTTGGACTTCGGCATTTCCCGAATCAAAATGGCCAAATTTTGCCAAATCTGAATTTTACCCCACCCAAAAAAATCAACAGCCCGAGTACCCAGTTTGCTGGGGGTAAAGGGAAAATGACTGGGGAAGGCACTGGCAAACCACCCAGTAAACAAAGTCTGCCTAGGAAACATCAGGATGTGATGTCACCCCATGGCTCAGGAACGACCTGGTGCTTGCACAGGGGACCTTTACCTTACCTTTTACTAAAAGGTGATGAAATTTGGGATGTAGCAATTCAGACAATACCTTTAAAACAAGATCTGAGTCAAAACTTTCACCCATTTTGAATTCTGTTGCACTGCTCTAGTGCTCAGTGATGGTATTAATCTAAGTATACAGGGCCAGCTCCAGGTCCTGAGGTGCCTTGGGCAAGGTGCTTTCCAGAGCCTCTTCATTGTATGTGCACAAACACACACACCCTTCTGAGGGAGAAAGTGAAGCACAAGCTGCACTGAGTCCTCTTGGCTTTAGGAAGATTAAAAGGCCTGCAAAAAAAGTTGCGTTCCTCTCCTATCAAGTGCTTCTCCCATAGGGTTGCCAGCTCCAGGTTGGGAAATTCCTGGAATTTTACTATGCCAATAAGGGTGTCTGAATCTGAAATACCTGGAGATTTTAGGGCGGAGCCTTAGGAGGGTGGGGTTAGGGGAGGGGAGGGACTTCAATCCTATAGAGTCCAATTGCCAAAGCAGCCATTTTCTCCAGGGGAACTGATCTCTATCAGCTGGAGATAAGTTGTAATAGCAGGAGATCTCCAGCCACTACTAGTAGCTTTCAAGAGTGACTTGTTTCATTTTAATTTTCAACCCATTCCTTGACACATCTCTCAGCCTAGCCTACCTAGGAGAGCCAGCATGGTGTAGTGGTTAAGAGTGGTGGACTCTAATCTGGAGAACTGGGTTTGAGTCTCCACTCCTCCACATGAAGCCAGATGGGTGACCTTGGGCCAGTCACAGTTCTCTCCAAACTCTCTCAGCCCCACCTACCTCCCAAGGTGTATGCTGTGTAGAGAGGAAGGGAAGGCAATTGTAAGCCGGTTTGAAACTCCATAAAGGTAGAGATAATTGGGGTATAAAAACCAACTCTTCTTCTTCTTCTACCACAGAGGGAGGAACCATGCACGCCATTCAGAATTTCTTGGAGCATGGATGAAAAGAAAATAGAGGGGATAGATGGAATAGCAACCTACAATGCACACAGTTAAAAAGTTAATGTACAGTTATGCGCGCACACACACACACACACACATATGCAATATGTAATATGACAATGTAGTACTAGCTTTCTTTAACTTTCATCTCACTCTCCATTTGATGCTGTTATTAGTATACTGGATGGAATAACTCATTATAAATGCAGGGCCCTAGAGACAGTTCTGAATATCAAACATAGGAAACAAAGTGAATGAGTCCTTCAGAACTTCCCTTCAAATCAGCATAGCCTCATTAATTATTAACAGCACGATGACTTAAATAAATCATAGGGGCCATATTTCTTTTAAATGCTGCTTGTCATACATCAAGCCATTGCAGTATACGAAAAGATTCTAATTCCTAGACTGAGGGGAACTTTGTTCCAAGTACTATTAAATCATGTTAACTGCAAGACACTAAACACAAAACATCCATCAGCTGTTGGTGATGATTTTAACCACCCAGTA
The DNA here is from genome assembly GCF_029931775.1 of Euleptes europaea. Classification (NCBI taxonomy): domain Eukaryota; kingdom Metazoa; phylum Chordata; class Lepidosauria; order Squamata; family Sphaerodactylidae; genus Euleptes; species Euleptes europaea. Next base: position 76,402,326 of record NC_079316.1, read on the forward strand.
TCAATCATGATGTGCCAACAGAATTCAGCCCGTAATTAGGTAGATTGTCAATTGCTGAATACTGGAAGGAAGGAAGGGGGGGGGGGGAGAATCAACTGCTTCTTGATAAACACTTCCCCCCTTGTTAGAGATTCCCAGTTCTGTACCCATGTAGTGGCTCAATAATACAGATAATTGCTATGCTCCTGAAAAGCAATATCCTTATCCAATAGTTCAGCAAAGTCAATTAGAATGAATGGCACCATCAGCCACCATGGTGTGAAGCATGGGCTATTAAGTCATGCATTCATTAGGGAATGTTGCATCTCCTGACAGATTGACAGAAGCCTCTGTACTGAGATAAATTGAAAACTGTGGTCAACTTTCAAAGTTTCGTTGCAGGCTCAGACCAAAAAAAAAAGCATGTGAAAACATAAATTGTGTGGGCCTAACCCAGCCAAAATGAAGCATAAATTCAAATTGCACTGATTTCAATTAGACTTAAGCTTGTTGTATACTTCAAAAACAACAACAACAACAACCGCAATTTATGTCCAGAGTTTCAAAAGAGTCTTAAAATCACACAAAGAAAGCATATGCTCATTTGCGTCCAATTCTAAACTCACCTTACGAACTATAAAAATTACAAAGCTACTGCAATTCTTATCCACATGAAGGAACTCCTTCTTTTTGTAAATTTGAACACTATGAAAAGACCACAACAGTGATTAAATATTTGAACAGCATCCTCCCTATAGTCATGGTCATAACTGAATTCCATTTTTACCTGTACAGGCAATGCTCATTTACATATATCTCAAGTTTTAGACAAAAATGTACTTTTCTATGTATCTCCTTTACATCACTTAGCAAGTGCAAGGACATCCCCCTAAAAGAGACCCCAATCCCTCCCTGGTTGACATCATTTATTGCTGTTTTGGCAAGGAACAGCTCATTTTCCCTCCAAACTAATTGTTCTGCTGACGCATTCTTCATACACATTATTTATGCCCCATTCTCTTGGAGCAAGTGGGATTTTTTTAATAAAAAAAGAACTCTTATAGATTGATTAGATGGCCTAATGTGAACAATGCTGATATATTTGCCAAATAAATGGGCTTTATGATGGGCTTGGTTTAATTTGTTTGTGAGTTGATTTAGTGCGTGCTCCAAGCTCAGGCAACTTGAATGCACTCTGGAATATCTCTCCAAAACATGCATCCTCATCTTCCATTAGTGTTAATGAGAACGAAAGCACATGCTCCCCAGTGGGAGAAAGCAACCCTCAAGGGCCTTGCAGAACCTGGTTTTTGATGAGAATAGTTTATTGCAAAAGAGTGGAGGCAACAGCAGAAATGCCTACCTGGGAGGCTTTTGTGTTTAACACATCACTGCATCTGTCTCCAGTCAGGAAAAAAAAAATCTGCCTGATGTGTTTCTTATTGCACCATTTGACTCTGAAGTCCTTAGACAACAAGCAAAACAAAAATATAAGCTGTCACTTTAAATTAAGAAATGCCAGCTGCTTACGGCACCTTCTGAAACCTTCTCTTTAGAGTCCTTACCCTAGCCTTTTAGGCTAAGCAACGCAATGCCAACACAGTCATTACAACTCCAAGTTTTGTTGTGCCAGACTCATGAACACGGCATGAATTCCAGTTTTGTTAACTACCTTTATTAACATAATGACTAGGGTTGTGCAAAAAAAAAAAGAGAGAGAGAGGTAAATTTTGGGTACGGGTTTATTAAGGTCAATTTTTTCAGTAACCCTGGAATAAGCTGAATACCCATACTGGTAAATGTCTGTATTTGGCTTATTTCCAGGTTTGCCGAAAAATTCAGGTCCATTGTAGTCTATGGGGATTATTTTCAAAGCTCCTGTGGGGGCGTTTTTGGAGGTAGCATTCGCAAATTTTCAGGGTAGCTTCAAGGGAATCTCTTTGCATGGATCTAAATGGTGAAGATTGGGGGGTCAGATTTTATGGGGTCCAGGAAGAGGTGTCTCCCCCATTCCCCATAGAAAAACATTGTAAACTTTACATGTTTTTCTATGGGGAATGGGGGTGACCCCTTCTGGACCCCATAAAATTGGACCCCCTGCCCCATGCAAGGAGAGTCCCTTGAAGCTACGCTGCAAAATTTGGTGACTCTACCTTGAAAAATGCCCCCCAGGAGAATTTCAAAATTATACTTTTCATAGTCTGTAATGGCTGCCTGCTTGAAAACTCAGTTTCCCATGAATGCTTGCAATGGTTAAGGGACAAGGGATGGTAAAGTGTTGAAGTTCCCACATGAATTAAGAAGAAGAGGAAGAAGAAGAGTTGGTTTTTATATGCTGGCTTTCTCTACCACTTAAGGAAGAATCAAACCGGCTTACAATCTCCTTCCCCTCCCCTCCCCACAACAGACACCCTGTGAGGTAGATGGGGCTGAGAGAGTTCTAAGAGAGTTGTGATTAGTCCAAGGTCACCCAGCTGGCTACATGTGGAGGAGTGGGAAAACCAATCCCAGTTCACCAGATTAGTGCCTGCCACTCATATGGAGGAGTGGGGAATCAAACCCGGTTCTCTAGATTAGAGTCCACCAATCTAAAACACTGCTCTTAACCACTACACCACACTGGCTCTCAAGCACTACGTGCAACCTTCAGCTCTGGAAAAAAAATAGATCACCTTTCTTCAGATCAACATCACAATGGGTCTTGTTAATGTGTTGTTAGCTTCAGAGGAATGTACATAATACCTGTGGCCCATAACAGGATCTTTCATTATGAAGAAATCATGAGGGCTTGATCCCAGGTAACGAATGTAAAAATTCAAGTCACGCATGAAGGGATAGATGCTGATATTAATTCCATTCAATTTATTAATGCTCACTGACCAATTGGTCATACACAAATAGAGAAAGATACAAAATGCATAATTATAAATACAATATTTACATTATATGATATCATTAAATATTATTAAAAATTGTACCCCTTCAAGAGTCACATGAAGCTAAAAATTTAGCTTCCCAAGAGTCAATGTCAGCTAACAATTTAGCTGCAATTTCCAGCTCTGAAGCTGGAGTCTTGGATGCTGACAGATTTCTCCCATTGCATCATACAAAAGAGGATGCTTTTGGCCTGTTTCAGAAGTACATTTTAGGGGATGTTCAGAATGTACTCCGCAACAGTCTCACATTTTGGTTCCCCATTCACTCCTGAGTGAGAAATGGGAATGAAACAGCAAAAACATTTAATAAAATAAAAGTGGGGCTATTGTTAAACTGCGCTGCGTTTTGAGCGTGATTAATGAAACTGACGGTGTTAATACGCCTTGCAATGAATAGCTTTCATGCAGCCTCATCCTTTATTATGCTTGCTGGCAGGATGGCTATTAATAGCACCAGAGCCTACACTTGTACTTTTAAACATTTCAGACACAAATAATAGAAGATTTCCAATTAAAAAAGATAATCTTCCTTCAGAAGAAGAGCAGTAAGCATAGTGAATAATTTAAAAGCTGTGGGGATATAAAGATTTATTAAATTTCCCAACAAGCAATAAGCTAGAGGCTTTGATTAATGGATGAGAACTAGAACTCAGGGAAGGAATCAAGTACTTTTTGAGACACAATCTTTTTTATGGCTTATTAAAAATCTGTTACTTCATCTGGAATGCAGGAAACTTTTTTAAAAAAATTAAAATTGTTTCCTAATCCAAAGCAATTTCAAAAAAATGGGTTTTTTTTCTTTCAAATTTGACAAGTTTAATAGGGCCAACCTAAGCAGAATTACACCCCTTCTAACTCTGTTGAAGTCAGTGGACTTAGATGAGTGCAATTATATTAAGGAATGCACTGTAGCAAATCTTTTGTACTGTAGCAGAGTTTAAAAACATAAGGAAGGAAATCATATTGAAACACAGACATTTTCATTTTCCACTAATCACCTACGAGAATATTTGTCAAGATAATGCCAGGCTGTATTGCCATTTTGGAGGCAGAATTATACTAATGAATTGGGGGCGGAGAGGAAACACAGAGATAACCTTTTCAAAAGCAACATGCCCCAAACAACTGCTTCCTAAAGTGAAAATCTGTTGATCTAAATAAGCAGTGCAGAAGCCCTTAATTGATCTTAATGTATTCACGGCGCAAAATAGTAACGTGAGCTGAAAATGGTACAAACCTATGCTAATTTCTCCTCCTTTGGATCATTATCGAGTCATTCTCCTCCAGTCCTACAGCATATTTTAAAGTATGAACAGCTAAAGACTTCTCTCCCCATTAGCAATATTCTGTTCACATCTATTTGATGTTTTGCTAATATGCTCTTGTCAGATCATGTTGCAAAATGTAATAGTAGTTGTATTTGCAACTCTGTAGAATTTAAATGGGCGAGGCTACACGGCTTTATTTGCCCATCAGAAGAATGCATCTTGTGAAAATGATAGTAACAAGTTATCATACCAGCTCTCAATTACTCTTGCAATATGCCAAGAAGGAACATGTCATGCACACCAGCACACACTTGTATTTTCATATCATCAATGGCTTTGCCAGCAGAAAAAGTCCTGTCCATATAATACTCAAATAACGCTCTGGCCGAGTTAGAAATAAAATATGCAATTGAAGAAGCAATCCTAAACCCAGGCTGTGAACTGGTCAGGATGGCAATGCATAGAATTTATTTATTTATTTAAAATATTGATTAGCAGTTTATGGTGCTCAAGGCAACTTACAATATTAATAAAATACATAAAACAGATTACATTAATAACGTAAAACCAAAATTTTAAATCAGAGTTTAGGACTGCATTGATCGAGTTCATTTTATTGGGAGGGCATGCGAGAGGAGGAGGGGGGTTTGTGGTCCTAAGAACCTTCAGTCAATGCCCTACTTCTAAGGTTGCCAGGTCCCTCTTTGCAACCAGCAGGAGGGTTTTGGGGCGGAGCCTGAGGAGGGCGGGGTTTGGGGAGGGGAGGGACTTCAATGCCATAGGTTCCAATTGCCAAGGCGGCCATTTTCTCCACGTGAACTGATCTCTATCAGCTGGAGATCAGTTGAACAGCAGGAGATCTCCAGCTAGTATCTGGAGGTTTGCAATCCTAAAGGAAATAATACTCAGTACACAGCCACTGAAAATTACAAATATATTCACTACTGTGATTACAACATAAACATCAATGTGTATACAAGTTACCAACTTTCCACATTCAATTAACCTGTCTTTGGTTATAAATTCAATTCACAGTGATCCTGGAATCAGGAAACACTATTGGTACTAAGTGGAACGTTCCGGAGAGATGGTCTGTATGTGTTTTCAAGCAAAATTAGTCCTGTTACGATAGAAAGATGCACACGGAGTTGCGATCAGCTGGTTGGTGCTGGCCAATCACATAGCTGGAATCCTGCTTGCTGGATCGGCTAGTTAGCCTAAATCTCCCATCTGCTATATCAGCTAGCGTAGACTTATGAATTACTGGTGAGGTGCATCACAGACGATAATATTGCACTAAGATTACAAGATTCTGGTATATACTTGTTTCACATTGACTTGCTTCTTCAGACTGTGTAATTTAATCTGACTGCAATATTGCAGTTCATAAAATGACTCCTAGTCCTGTTTGTCCACAATCTACATTGGACAAACAGGTCAGTCTCTTAGACTAAGATTAAATGGACATATGTCTGACATCAGAAACCACAATATTCAAAAACCAGTGGGAGAACATTTCAACCTTCCAGGACATTCTGTTGCAGATTTAAGAGTAGCAGTTCTCTTACAAAGGAATTTCAAAGGGAGATTGGAAAGAGAAACTGCTGAATTACAGTTGATATTCAAACTAAAGACAATGCATTTTACCTGGGCTGAATAAAGACCTTGCATTCATGGCTCATTACCAATGCTGATTTCTCTACACCCATCTCTCCCCTGGACATCACAGACTCTTCTGCATACCACACCTAATCCCATCACGCCTGCTATTGACATTTACATACTGTTAACATTTACATACTAATGCTTGTCTGAATTCACTCTCCTCTATTTAAAGACAGATATTTTCACATTCTAGCTATATCTGAAGAAGTGAGCTGTGGCTCACGAAAGCTCATACCTTACCAGGAAATATTTTTGTTAGTCTTTAAGGTGCTACTGGACTCTTGCCCTTTTCTATTACTATTCAGAGTTAGCTTCAATTCACATAGTTAGGGCTGCCAGCTCCAGGTTGGGAAATACCTGGAGATTTTGGGGGTGGAGCCTGAGGAGGTCAGGGTTTGGACAGGGGAGGGACTGGTCTGAGTATGCAAAAATATTGAAAATCACATCCAAGAGTCCAAATATTTCACTAGTATATTAGGCTGGCATTACATTACTGTTTATTATACATTAGGAGAGTTTCCTTATGAGGAACTGAGGAAGAATATTGCATATTCGAAATGAGATTTCTCGAGAAAAGGCATCATTTTCTTTGGTGACTAGCGTACTCTCCTGTCAGGAAGAAAGGAACATCATCTATAAGGAAGGAAGAAACTTCATTCATACTGAGTACCTATTTGGCCTCTTGGATATGATTCTGAATGTACTGCGCCTTTATTTTTGCACACACAGACCAGTGGTTGTTAACTTGAATTTGTGTTTATTATATTTATTTCATCTGCTGCATTGTGCCAGTCTCTGTGTTATTGTATTGCATTATCAATTGAACTCTATGGCACTGAAGTCCCTCCCCTCCCCAAACCCCGCCCTCTTCAGGCTCCGCCCCCAAAATCTCCCGCCAATTGAGAAGAGGGACCTGGCACCCCTACCTATAAGCTATTCATCTCCTTGGACTCTTCTCTCTTCAGGACTATCTCTTCCAACATACTGCTGCATGACGACTTCACTCAGCAGATCAAGCTGTACTTAGGGCCAAACTAAGTACACCACAGTCCCTAGCAGGACCAGGCCCTCATGGCTTTTAATTTTTTTTTATTAAGTTAAAAAACAAACTCTAAAATGGCACCAAGAGAGCCAGCATGGTGTAGTGGTTAAGAGCGGTGGTTTGGAGCGGTGGCGTCTGATCTGGGGAACCGGGTTTAATTCCCCACTCCTCCACATGAGCAGGGGAGGCTAATCTGGTGAACTGGATTTGTTTCCCCACTCCTCCACATGAAGCCAGCTGGGTGACCTTGGGCAAGTTACATTCTCTCAGCCCCACCTACCTCACAGGGTGTCTGTTGTGGGGAGGGGAAGGGAAGGCGATTGTAAGCTGGTTTGAGTCTCCCTTAAGTGGTAGAGAAAGTCGGCATATAAAAAAACAACTCCTCTTCTTCTTCTTCTTTGCCATGCCCCTGTGGTGGATTCAGGGATGCAGTATCATCTAATTTGCCCGTTAGAGGTCTATAATGCCTAGAGATTAGATCAATATCTGCCCACTCTAAAGCTTTGGCTCCTGTACAGTCTTCTTTCACAGATCAGGAAGGCCTCCATGTTAGTATGTCAATGAAAGTGCAAAGCGGGGTATAAAAACCAACTTTTCTATATTGCGGCATAAGCTTGCATGGCCCCAAATCCACTTTTCAGACTCTGTAAGCCTGTGGGACTCATTGCTTTTATTAACATCTAAGCAAGTATTCTCTTCATGAATGTTCAAACCAAGACACAAAAAGTCATACTACCCTTTTTAAGGAGAAATGTTCTTAATTTCAGATATAGTTAGTGACCTATTCAACAATGTCAGGCTCTTTGAATCATACTTAAAATTGGATGAACTTTTAATTTACCAGACAAATTGGACCTCAGTTTAAAGGCAAGAGATAATGACAGGTGGAATCCACAAGTTTTCCACACAATCCTGTCTGCCAGGAAAATAAAAGACTAAAGAATAGGATTGTGCAAAAAAAAAAAAAAATCAGTAAATGTTGGGGTTGGGTTTGTTTGGTGAACCTGAAATAAGCTGACTACCCATATCAGTAAATTAGGTATTTGGCTATATTTCCGGGTTTCCTGAAAAAAATTGGGTCCATTATAATCTATGGAAATTTTTTCCCAAAGCTCCTCTGTGGGCATTTTTTGGAGGTATAGTTCCCAGATTTTCCAAGTAGCTTCAAGGGACTCTCCTTGCATGAACCCTGAAGTTTGGTGAAGACTGTGTCGGGGGTCCTATTTTATGGGGTCCCGAAGTGATTGCCACACCTCCTCTATAGAGAAGCATTGTAAATCCCCCCCGGGAGAATTCTAAAAGTACTTACTTTTCACAGTCTGAAATGGCCGCTTCCTCTCCAAAAAAACGTAAGAAAAGAAACGTAAGTTTCCCATGAATGCTTGCAATGGGCCTGTACTTTGTATAGTGTTAGCCAAAATGCCCGGTTATGAATTGTTATATGGGGGAATTAGCGTATCAATAACCGGCAATGGGCATAACTTGAGCTGGGATGCAACCTTTATCTACCAGAGTCCATACCATGACCAGTAAAGAGGCAGAAGCAATGGAATTAGGTTAAAAGGAATTTACTCAGATTATATGTTCACACATAACATACAAAACTACACATACACATCACACAACATACAGAGTCTAGGAATCAAAGAGAGGAATAAAGAGACTTTTGCCATGTGGCAGGCAGAAGAGGAAATATACTGCACCTCTCTTGCATAGTTGTCCGTTCTGAATTCCATGCAGCTTTGGGGGATAAAAAGGGGATGGGGGGGGGCTAGGTGTCCAAGCATGAACACCCCCTCTGGCAGAGTGCCAGGCAGTATGGAGGGGAAGGCCCAAGGGAGAGAGAGAATGGGATGGGAGCACTCCAGTTATACTGTTTTTCTGGGGGCGGGGAGAGGGGTTGCACCCCTCCTAGGTTCCCAGGTGACAAAAGGTGACAAAAGGATTAAGCTGTGGCTGCCGGGGCAGGGCAATGAGAATTTGGAAATCTATTCTGATTCCAATGGCTTATGCAACTGGAACTTCTCTGCTGATGAGATTAGCATTCAGGAACAATGGGAGCGATCTGTGCAAACGTCCTGGGGTCGCTGCTGCTGAGGTGGAGGAATGACTCATCATGATATCTGGATTGCTGCTGATGACCCATTAAGCGGTGGATGTTGCAAGGGGGGTGCTTGACACTGATTTCCTGACATTCTGCTTCTCTTGACATGGCTGCAGCTGGAATAGAGCCTATACAGGAACATGGCTTCCCTCTGGTTCACCGGAGGCTGCCCCTGCATCTGCTTCCTAACTGCTAGCTGCACGGCGCTCGCAGGAGCGGCCGAGTCCGTGACGATGGAGCGCGCAGTGGCCGTCCCGTAGCGTTTGGGGCGGGCGCGCGGCCAGCGGAGTAGTCCAGTGTCAGCACAGCGGGTTGCCAGATCCCGTCCGGGAGGGGGGGCAGGCCCGTATGCTAACAATAGGATTCATATCTTTAGATAGGATTCATACCAAGGGACTTGATACTATGCCAGATGGGTACACTAACCCAAACTACCAGCTTCAAAGCCTGGCACCTTTAATAAATTTGCTAAAAACACAAGAAAAAGGACAATGATTCACATGTAGGGTTGCCAACCTCCAGGTAGTGGCTGAAGATCTCCCACTATTACATCTGATCTCTAGGCGACAGAGATCAGTTCACCTGGAGAAAATGATTGCTTGGGAAGGTGGGCTCTATGGCATTATACCCCATTGAAGTCCTGCCCCTCCCCAAACCCCTCCCTCCTCAGGCTCCGCCCCCAAGATCTCCAGGTATTTCCCAACCCGGAGCTGGCAATTGTATTCCTATGCAATGACATCTATGTGACTAGATTTACAGAGTGTTGACCAATACTTCTAACGAGCAAATTCTATGTTTGTTAGAAAATAATTAACCACTCCCATTGTAGTCCACTATGTTCAGTAAGTGAGGGATGGAAAAAAATTAAAGTAGGAATACTATTTACAACAAACAATTCTATAAAGGACAGGACAGTTAAAAGAACATCAAGAAAAATGAGCTTATTAATTGTCCTGGGCATGCTTACACCTCTCCTTGACACACTGGAAACATATGATTAAATAATACAAATGATATGTGACGTGCCTGGTACATAAATTCACAGTGACAAACAGGCAGGGTGGCATTTCACTTCCCATTAGCTCTCTCATTTACAATGCCTGGATATCTGTTCATCCAAAATTAAGCAAATAACAAGACAGCGGGCAAGCAACGCTTTTGCCTTCTCTTTCAGTTCTGTAATGGAGCACAACCTTCATTCCTTCCATCCAGTCCAAACGGGCCCAGGTGCATTAATCTAGTTTGAATCCCACAGTAATTTTAGTATGACTCCAGTGATGTTAGGGCAACAGGTTTTCTTCCATTAGTAGTTCCAAAGAACCGACAGAGAATAAGCTCAAGTTCATCTCGGATAGAAGTGGGTCATGACTTTTCCTCTCTTTTTTTGTTTTTGTTTTAATTAAAAGACATCTCTCCTTGCTGGGATGACTTTGTTAGGTAGATGCGATTTCCTCATGCTACATATTTGAATGTACCATACACAGATTAAAGGCAGAAATTCTTATTACTGGGGAACAAGGGGTTTCAAACCTATGTGACCTCTCATCTGCTATTACAACAGATCTCCAGCCGATAGAGATCAGTTCACCTGGAGAAAATGGCTGCTTTGGCAATTGGACTCTATGGCATTGAAGTCCCTCCGCTCCCCAAACCCCACCCTCCTCAGACTCTGCCCAAAATACCTCATGCCGATGGTGAAGAGGGACCTGGCAACTCTAGTCATCTCAGCCTCTGGCTGTAACATGTTAGGCACCAAGCTCCTACCTGTAAGGGTGTGGAAACGTACCTCATGGCCAGCAAGAGCCAGGAACAAGGGCGCTTCTTCTTGGTGTGCAGCTTCCTACTGGCATTAGAACCCCATGTTACCTCACAGAGAGATTTCATTATGTATAGGTTGCCAACCTCCAGATACTAGCTGGAGATCTCCTGCTATTACAAATGATCTCCAGCCGATAGGGATCAGTTCACCTGGAGAAAATGGCCACTTTGGCAATTGGACTCTATGGCTCCACCCCCAAAATCTCCAGGTATTTCCCAACCCGGAGCTGGCAACCCTAATTATGTAGGGATGAAGCTCAGAGTGGTTGTGACAGGCTCCCAATCATACCACTTAATGATGGGACATTGGGGAGAGAATTTTCAGGGAACCATAGGAAGAATAAGCTTTTAACCCTTCCATCACCCACCCAACACTCTTCTACAAATCCCCCCATCATTGATTTCTCTAGCTGTGCTCTAAAGTTGTAAGTAAGACCAGCTGAAAAGAAAGAATTTACAAGCAAAAAAAAAAGTGGGCATCAGAAAGATTAATTAGAAACACTTCCTTGATTATCAAAATTTGGTCCCAGTGTTGAAGTTCCAAATTTCAGAGTCTTGTTTCCAAAGTGGGATCTTCCCATTTTTCATCCTCCACCTCCCAAAATGGTGAATAGTATACCATGCATACCTTGTAGGGTAGGTGGGGCTGAGAGAATTCGGAGAGAGCTGTGACTAGCCCAATCTCACCCAGCAGGCTTCATGTGGAGGAGTGGGGAATCAAACCCAGTTCTTCAGATTAGAGTCCGCTGCTCCTAACCACTACACAGTTGCACGTCCAGTTGCATTAAGATTCTTTTTGTGAGGTGTTTAACCAGTGTGCCAGAATGCATGTGTGCATCAGTAAAACACAGGACAAAAAGAATATGCACTTCACATCAAGATTTCTTTTTTTTCTTTTTTTGCAATATTTTATCAATGTATACATGAATATTGGTGGCACTGGGGGGGAAATGCAAATGAATAAATAGAACTAAAAACAGCAGAAAACCGTGCAGGTTGCAATTCCAAAATTAATTTTACAAATTCTTCCATTTAACCCAAACAGAAGGAGGAGTTGACCGTAGCTCACAGTGAAGATCCAAAACTAAAAAGAAAATGCTCCTGAAGACATCTTAGCTAAGCCGTTCTCTCACCTTCAACTCACCCCTTCATTTGCATTTTGGAAAATGCAGATTTGGGATGGCACATTTTCAAGATAATGCAAGTTCTTTCTCCAGTGCCGGCTGTTTTTGACATTTCAATTACCATTTCTTAAAGTGCCTTATGCCGGTGTCAGATGGATGGACATGGGGGACAGCCGATCTATTCAGATGAGAGAAGAAGATTATGGTATCACAGTTTCCAATGGTAATATTGAGTTATGAGACTCACCGTGCGTTTGCATAAGTAGATCTTTCAGGAGGGAAATACTGGTTTAAGTGCAGGAATGATATATACTTTTCTGGAGATTTTATAATTCTTCCCTTTTTGAGTTTCACAGAAAGGAAAGTTCTGTCTGAAGTACAATCTCACAACTTCACTATACTACAGCAGAAAAAAAATCAGATTTGGTGAAATTCCTCTTTCTATACATCTGTTAAAGGCAGAGTCTGAATTTCAAGAATTATCTGGTTCCATTCAAACATCCCTCTTTCCATTTTCTTCCTATCTTGTAACAAATGAATGGGAGTCCTCTTTTTCAGACCGCTTTCTCTTTCTTCCCACTGAATTTGCCCATTAAAATTAACACATCTTTAAAATGAGATTTTTTTAAAAAAAATCTGTTGTGTTTAAATGGCTTGTAAAACTTAGGTGAGCCTGTGGGCACTTATTTAAGAAAAGGACAGTAGATGTTACCACAAAATGGCTGTCTTAGAAGGCAAGACTAATTACAACATGGCTGCAATGGTGTAGGGAGCAGCTACAAAATATTGGGAGGTTCCAAGCCAAGCAACCTCCTGTGATGGGGGCAACCAATTTCCAATGGAAGCATCCTGGAGACCCAAAGTTGATGTTTCCTGGAAAGTCTTTTGATGCACCTCCTATTCTAGTGAGGTGTAGGAAACTCAGGCGTGGCATTTTGTTTTGGGAAAGAAGCAAGTGGACATGAAGACACATCAGCGGGCCCCATGTTGGGCACCACTGGGCTATAACATACAAATGGCACCAATTTAAATGATGGTATATAAACAATGTTCAAGACTTTCTATTTCAAAACTTTCTATGGCTCCATCATCGACCAAAAGGGGGACTGCAGCCAAGAAATCAGAAGGAGATTGAGACTGGGAAGGGCAGCCATGAAGGAGCTAGAAAAGATTCTGAAGTGTAAGGATGTGTCACTGGCAAACAAGATCAACTTAATTCATGCCAGAGTATTCCCTATTACTATGTATGAGTGTGAAAGCAGGACAATGAAGAAAACTGATAAGAAGAAAGTAGATTCCTTTGAAATGGGGTGTTGGAGGAGAGTGTTACAGATACCGTGGACTGCCAAAAATATAAATCAGTGGGTTCTAGATCAAATGAAGCCTGAATGCTCCCTAGAAGCTAAAACAACTAAACTGAGGCTATCGTATTTTGGTGACATTATGAGAAGACAAGAGTCACTGGAGAAGGCAGTCATGACAGAAAAGGTTCAGGGCAGCAGGAAAAGAGGAAGACCCATCAGGAGATGGACTGACTCTATAAAGGAAGCCACAACCCTCAATTTGCAAGACCTGAGCAAGGCTGTTACAGATAGGACGTTTTGGAGGACATTGATTCATAGGGTCTCCATGAGTCAAAAGCGACTTGATGGCACTTAACACACACACACACACACACAAACAATGAAAAAATAGCATAAAGACACAAAGAGTTGAGTTGAGACAGCAACAAAAATCAGGGAAACTTTAAGAGATGACAATGACAGCAGAGAATTAAAGAGAGAGAAAATGTCCATATTGACTCATCCCTACTCAAAGGTAGGGAATTCGTTTACTGGATATGGAAGCTTAAGACCGCAAGGCAGTGAGACCGTGGAGGAGGGTTGACTTCTCCTGACTGACTTGATCACTGATTTGAATTAACTAGATAAATCTCTCATGGAGAAAAGAAAGTGAGCAAGCCCTAGGCTCCAAAAAGACGTCCCCAGTTATGTTTAAAATACTGACAGTCTTTGATTTGCCCTTCTCAACAGCAGCAGTTTTGCCTTCCTTGCTGCTGTTAAAAGATGACGATGGGGGCATATGCAACACAGCTCTTAACACATAAGAAAACTGAGAGGTAGGATGCCCAAAAGCAGAGCAGAGGGGAATAAAATAGGTGATAGCCTGATAATCAGAAATATGAGGGAAGGAGCATGGAAGAGACAACAGAGGGTTGTTCAAAGGAGGGCAGGAGATACAGGAAGGTTAAAAAAAGGAGGACCAGGGATGAGACTGTAGAAAAAACCCACATAGAACCTAAATGCAGGAGAAACTGTATATTACTGGCAGGGAGGGAGGGGAGAGACTGACTGCCCATTCCTCACCTTTTGGCAGCTGGGGACGGCGTGCTTGAGGTGCCACCGCAGTGCCTCCAAAGCCATTTCACAGCCACCAAAAGGTTTTTAAAAAGCCTTTTTTTAAAGGCCTTTTTTTGGTAAAAATTGGGCTTTTTGCCCTGTAAAGAACAGCAATACTGCACCTGCTAAAAAGCAGTCACAGCAACGTCCTTCTCAACATCGGTGTTCCAGGCTGAACTAGGGCTGTCGATTCGGTTTGGATGAACCGAATAAACAGCTGAATTTCCCCCAATTCGGCGGTTTTCAGTTCGGATGGTACCGAACTCAAAAAAGGCAGGAAAATGACGCGCCGAATTTGGGGTGATTGCCGAATAAATTCAGCAAATTCGGGGTCTCCGAATCAGCAGCATAACCGTCAGTTAGTAAGCAACTAGCAGCGTTCTCCCGCGGCCAATTGGTGGCCAAGCTGGGTCTTCTTCTGGCCAATCAGTTGCGGTAGACTGTATGAGCCCAGCTGCTGGTGGCCCGGGGAGAGAAAGAGAGAGTGTCTGTTTGTGTGTGAGAGAGATCCCCGTGGGGGGATGCACTAAAACAAATGCCAGGCTAGCCCATTAGAAACAACAGAAGCGGCTGCACAGCCTATTGGAAACAATAGCAGCCAGCCGAGAGAGCCTCACTGACCCACAGTTAACTCCAGACAAGTTGGCAACCGATGAAAACAGGAGAAAGCACAGTCCCACACAGAGGCAATCAAACTTGGCTTCCCCCCTCACACACATATAGAATCTGCTTCCCCCCCCCACACACACACACAGGAAAAAAAGTTATAGATAAAAGCCCCAAAATGGGTCAAACCATGGATGTCTTCTGTTCCAGCAGAAGCAGGGCAGCAGCAGCTGCTCAGGATCTCTCACAACTCTCTTGCCGTTCTGTAGAGATGCACATTCAGGATCGCCTGATCCCATTCATCCCAATGGGCAGTTGGGGGGGACCCCATATCTCGGGACCCCCTGACCCAATTTTTACAAAACTTGGGGGTTCTTGCAAGAAGGGTCCCCTCAAGCTATCCTGAAAGTTTGGGACATGTACCCCAAAAAATGCCCCCCAGAGCCACGGAATGCCACCAATGTGCTTTAAGTGGCTTTATTCCTGAGGGCGATTTGGGGGGGCAACCTCTTCTGGGCCCCATATCTCGGGACCCCCTGACCCAACCTTTACAAAACTTGGGGGTTCTTGCAAGAAGGGTCCCCTCAAGTTACCCTGAAATTGTGGGACCTCTACCCCAAAAAATGCCTCCTGGAGCCGCAGAAAGGCGCGAATGCGTTTTTAATGGCTTTATTCGGCTGAATTATTCCCCGAACTCAGAACTTGGTGCTGAATTCCACGGATCCAAATTGGGGGAGTTTGGACTTTGGCATTTCCAGAATTAAACTGGCCAAATTTTGCCAAATCTGAATTTTACCGAATTTTTTTTTCAACAGCCCTAGGCTGAACGGGGGCAGGGATCTGCCTACAGGCAGCTCCACCCCCCGGCACACCCCGGGAATGCTCCTGGGATGCCAGCACACCTCCCGGGATGCCAGTGTGGGGATTTTCAGCCAAGCCAGCATTTCTGGGTAGCGCTGGCATGGCCGTGCCGGGAGACCAGTGTCCAGGCCTAACCACCAGCGTTGGGGCCACTCATGGCGGCGTAAGTAGCCCGGTTGCCAGCCTGGGGGGCCCCAATGCTGGCGCACCTCCTTCCTTACCTCCTGAGGATTTTCGTCCTCAAAAGTCAGGAATGAGCTGTGAATCTGACAGTCAGTAGCCCTCTGTACATGTTATCTGTGTTGAGGACATGCAGGCAACAATACACTGGCTTTGCCTATGCATAGGGTTGCCACGCCCCTCCTGACAGGAGCTTTTGGGAGGTGGATACAGGGGGCAGCGATCCACATCCTTGCATGATGATGCCACTGGGGGGGGGGTCTAGCACTTGCCCCCAAACTCAATGGTTTCTTATTGGTCTTCTTCTTCTTCTCTCCCTTTTACTCTACTTCTTGCCATCAAATGCTATATTATACACCATGTATATGTAATTGGCCAAAAACAATCTTGAAGAATACATTAATAAGGGGGGAAATCAGCATGAGGAACAAAGTGCAAAAATAAAATGGGTTCGTTTCATGCAAGAGAGCAACAAAATCCAAATGACGATATTTGAACCAAACCAGGTTCCTGGTTTGGTTCAAATACAGGAGACACTGTCCTTCAGTGTTACTCCTCTGAAGATGCCTGCCACAGCTGCTGGCAAAACATCAGGAAAGAAAATACCAAGACCACGGTCACACAGCCTGGATAGCCTACAAGAACCGATGAACTCTGACCATGAAAGTCTTCGACAATATTTCAAACCAGGTTGCTTTCAACATTCTGTCCCATCCCTACTTCATTTACTTTGCAATAGTTCTCTCCTCCACTGATATAAAAACCAAGACTTTTATTCTTTAATTTAAAGATACAACTGTCCTATGATATACCAACAATTCAAGATAATTTTCAGTGGCTGCCGGGTATTAAACAGCAGGCTGTGCACTGAATTTAAACAGATGGACACTTGAGACAAGATTCATTCAGCCACCCACTCAGAGATTTTGCTTCCAGAGACTCCAAGGAGGAAGATGAATTCTGGACAATTGATATTGTTTTTTTAACCAAGATTCCCAAAAGGCTGACAAAGAGACTAATTTACCAAATACAGGTTCTGGAAAATAGCACTGTCCTTGGATAGTTGGGATGTAGGCAGAGTAGGGAGAGGGCAATTTGAGATTATTATTGTTGAAGCTGAAGAAAGACAAGCCAAAGGCAGAAGAAAATAATTCACATCGAGCTGAAGGACATGAAGGTATGCATAATCTTGGCAAGCACCAGCAACAATTATGGTGCATTCAGGAAATGAGGGGAGTGGATTTTTTTTTTACACATAAGATCACAAATTAGGACTGCTAAATATAAAAACTAAATTAATAAATACAAACTAAATAAATAACACCTAAATTAGTCAGATGCAGTCCTAAATAGGGTGGCTTGGAGGCAGGGCCATTTTCCAGGGTTATTTCTCCCCCACACACACACAATTTCTCTCTCACACACACACACCCGGCCATCTGTCCATGGACCCTAAGTGATCCTGTACCTTTAAGAGTTTCACTGGGGTGGGGGATGAGAATTGCTATTACTAGGTATGTCCTCTCCAATCACCACAGCTTTAAGAGCTGGAAGGTCTTAAGGAAGCCCAGAGGACCAGGGGATGGTAAAGGGTTGAAGTTCATACATGAATTAAGAAGAAGAGGAGGAGGAAGAGTTAGTTTTTATATGCTGACTTTCTCTACCACTTAAGGAAGAATCAAGCCGGCTTACAATCGCCTTCCCTTCCCCTCCCCACAACAGCTACCCTGTGAGGTAGGTGGGGCTGAAAGAGTGTGACTAGCCCATGGTCACCCAGCCAGTTTCATGTGGAGGAGTGGGGAAACAAATCCAGTTCACCAGAATAGCCTCTGCTGCTCATGTGGAGTAGTGGGGAATCAAACCCAGTTCTCCAGATCTGAGTCCACCGCTCCAAACCACCGCTCTTAACCATTACACTACACTAGCTCTCAGCCATTTCTTAAACTGCAGGCATTTAGCATATTACATCATGATTCTTAACTGATTATTTTTTAAACTGACATGTTAAGGAATTCTGGGATGTCATAGGAATGTTGATATTACACCTTTTTGTGTGCAGGACAAGTATTGGCATCTTCATAATTCTCTTGCCACTATGTCTCAGTTGCTTTACTGTTGTACTTAAGGCTTGCATGCAATTTCTTCCATAGGAACACAGAAATGCACAAACTCAAAGATACTTTTGCAAAGGAAATTATATAGCAATACCACAAATGGGAACAAGCCCTAAAAAGAAAGAACCACCAGGGATGAAACTAAACTGTTTGAAGCATCCAATGTATTTTGTTTGTAATGACCTATCAAGTCAACTACTTCCCATGAGCCAGCGTAGTATAGTGGTTAAGAGTGGTGGTTTAGAGTGATGGACTCTGGCCTGGAGAACCAGATTTGTTTCCCCACTCCTACACATGAAGCCCGCTGGGTGACCTTGGGCTAGTCACACACTCTCAGCTTCACCTACCTCACAGGGTGTCTGTTGTGAGGAGATGACGGGAAGGTGATTGTAAGCTTGTTTGAGTCTCCCTTGAGTGGTAGAGAAAGCTGACATATAAAAACCAACTCTTCTTCATCATCCCATGACCCCATTAATGAATTGTTCACAATTCAAACTGTTCTGCATCTGCACTGTGGCAACATTCGCGACTAGTTAAACTGAGCTAGTTTGTATCTCTCGCTTTCTTTGGTTGTATATCTAGCACTGTAAACCTCAGCCATCTGTGGGGTTCTTTAATTAGATTATTGATTAATATACAAACAAGTCTTCATCAAAAGTTCATTTTCAGTTGAACGGAAGCTTTTTTTGGGGGGGGGGAGAAACACTGGCCACCCCCTCGTGCCTTTCATGCTTGTTTGTCAGTTCACAGCTCCCATTGGCTGCACTGCTGGTACCATTTTTAAAATCTAAATCTAAAATTAAAATCTCTTCCTGGAAACAGTGATGTAATCACACAGCCAATGAGAACTGGATCTACAATAACACCACTGACAGCAAATAAAGGTAGTTTTGTTTGCTTCCGCTGACAGTGTTGCACAGCCAAAACTCATTGGTAGGCAGCCCCAATGCAGCAGCTATCTGGGGCTAGAAAGAACATAAGAACATAAGAAAAGCCAGCAGTATATTCACACAGTAGCCAACCAGGTGCCTCTAGGAAGCCCCCAAACAAGACAACTGCAGCAGCACCATCCTGCCTGTGTTCTACCGCAACCAATATAATAGGCATGCTCCTCTGATACTAGAGAGAATAGGTATGCAGCATGACTAGTATCCATTCTAACTAGTAGCCATGAATAGCCCTCTCCTCCATGAACATGTCCACTCCTCTCTTAAAGCCTTCCAAGATGGCAGCCAACCTGACGCCTCAAAATCAAAAAGTACTGGGGCATGAAAGTGGTCAAAAGGGGAAATAATGCCTGACTGCCTGTGTGTATTGTGTGTGTAGGTGTGTTCATATCTTTAGAAAGGCCCACAAATTATCTACAGAAGGTGATAATAGCAATATGAAGTTTGTATGAATTTTTTCTTTTCTGATTGTATGAAGTTTTCATTTTCTCCCCCCCCCCCAAAAAAAAGATGTGCCTGCAGTTTGGTTCAGCCCTGATGGTAATTTTTTGGCCAATAAATTTTACCAAAACATCTATCTGACTCTGAAACATATATTAATTGCAGTCCTAAACAAAGTTACACCCTTTGGATCCCATTGACGTTAATAGACTTAAAAGGGAACAAGTTGGGGACCCACAAGGACTTGCAGGGGGCATCTCATTTTCTTCTGTATCCCCTACTGCTCTATTTCCTCTTTCTTTTCCCTGGCAGCCCCCATAGCCTCTCCTCATTTTCCTGCTTCCTTCTCTTCTTCCCACTCACTCACCCACCAACCAACTTACCTTCATCTGTCTTCCGTTCTTTCTCCTTACCTCTCCCTGGCAGTCTCTCCCTTGGTAAAAGTCTGTACCGGAGGCACATCGACCACTGCTACTGGGTCCAGTTGTGTGGTGGTCACTATCACTGGGATGGACCCAACCAAGTGGTGTGAATGATGAGTCTCTTATGATCACCAGGTCTGTCTCCAGTTAGTCTTCCCCCAACAAGGGACATTACAGGGATGGTTACAGAACCCTTTTGTCGAAGTCCACCCTTGCACCTTCCATAACTTAGTTTTACTGAACCTGAAATGTGGTAGGTTGGGCAATAATGTTGCAGTTGCCTAGCAAAGTCCAAAATGGTGACCGAGAGCTCTTTTTTCTTAAAGATACAGGCATTTCTCTTATTTGGGGGACATTTCACCCCAATGTATTTTTAGATTTCAGATTTTTCTACAAACTTGGGACTTTCATTAATTTTGTAGAGAAATCCCCCCTATCTTTCCCTAGCTCTCTTTTGTGTGTGTAAAGTGCCGTCAAGTCGCAGGTGACTTATGGCGACCCCTTTTGGGGTTTTCATGGCAAGAGACTAACAGAGAGGTGGTTTGCCAGTGCCTTCCTCTCCACAGCAACCCTGGTATTCCTTGGTGGTCTCCCATCCAAATACTAACCAGGGCTGACCCTGCTTAGCTTCTGAGATCTTACAAGATCAGGCTAGCCTGGGCCACGGATCTATTAATCTACACTTTATTATTCAGTTTGCAATTAAACATGTGATAACTCTGTTTCAGATTTTACTGTCAGCGCCCTGGAGATGTGAACCTTAAAACAATTTCTCTTAGGTTACTCTCCCTTCTTCAAGATTTTGATGTCCAGGCTTATCTACAGGGTCTATTTTTGCCTTCAATCCAGTTTTGTATTTTCAAGATCTGTGCTGGCTTTTATGCTGAAAATATGATTTACATTCTGAAGGTCCATATAAATGATTTGTTAATGTTTCTTCAATATTCTTGCACTTTGTTTATTTAGTTGAATAAAACATGAAGTGTGAAAGGATTTTTATTGAATGCCTTTTAACAGTATTTAGGGTCACAAGGTTCCTAGCTGCTTGAAATAGCCAACTGAGCATTTCATTTCTCACGGACACTGACACTTTTAAGACAGAAAAGATGAAAGTCTATATCTTACAAATCTATTTAAACTAGCTGGGAGTTTGTATATTTCCCAATCAGAGGTTTGCTGGTGCAGTTCACAACTGCATTTAGCTCATTCTTGCTTTGGTGTTTTTTTTGTTTTGTTTTTTGTTTTTTTTGAATAAATAAGTCATACAGATTTTTGCATCAAAAAAACCTTTCCCAAATATTTAAAAACATCTAAAAGTATATATTCAGTTACTTCCGTTTATCCTGAATTCAAATCTGAATTTATATTCAAGGGAAAAGATCTTGATCCAAGAAGACATGTTGTCTCATACAACAAATGTGGGAAGAGGGGTAAAAAGACTGCACGTGTTGAATATTACCATTACTACTGCTATTACACGTTTATTTAGTACCAATGGTGTAATGAGATGGGGGGAAATATCCAAGTGACCTCACCCAGCAGTACACCATGTGTGATAGCTAGAGGTGGGAACAGGAGAAAGGACATAATCAGACACCAAGCAGTGGAGCTGAAAAGCAAAAACTAAGGCCTGATTCACTGATTACTAGGGTTGCCAACCTCCAGGTGGTAAAAATTACTATACCTATGCTGTATTAACACAGTTGAATGGCAAAGTCAGCACGTTGGCTCTATATTTATAATCTATGAAATTAATGAACACCATACAACACACATTATATGTCAATTTACTTATCTGTGTTATATTTCATTATATACAAAAACAATCCTTGTACATCCATTCAACCTCCAGGTGGTGGCTGGACATCTCCTGATATCACAACCGATCTCCAGCCAATAGAGATCAGTTCACCTGGAGAAAATGGCTGCTTTGGCAATTGGACTCTATGGCATTGAAGTCCCTCCGTTCCCCAAACCCCATCCTCCTCAGGCTCTGCCTCCAAAATCTCCAGGTATTTCCCAACCCGGAGCTGGCAACCCTACGGATTACCTTTGTAGTATAGGAACAGCTTCCATATAGCAATGGACAAATGCTTCATGCTTGACCCAAAGCTGAACACTTGAAGATGCTTCATTGGCAATTGAGTGTTTGAAGGGAGCACTCATAAAATATGCATATGCGTGAACACACATACACATGCACGAACCTGATAAATTTTGGGCCTTCTGTGATACTCAAGGTGCCCAAATTCAAGCCAAAAACAGAATTTGAACAGATGATAAGTAAAGCACTTCAACACTTACTAGGTAAAATCTATAAGCTCCTGGTGACATATGATACAGAAGAAGAACAAGTGAAGTCATGCCAAATTAAATGGATGGAAAACTGAATGAAGTTATAACAATCGATGAGTGGGAACAACTATTTTGTAGAAACCTTAAATTTACTGTATGCCAAGGGATTCATGAAAATTGGTTGAAAATGTTACATAGATGGTACCTGACGCCGAGTGATATTCAAAATATGAACAGCTCGACATCTGGCTTATATTGGAAATGCCACAAAGTCAGAGGCACTTTCTATCATTGTTGGTGGACATGTAAATCAGTCCAGAAATTTTGGAAGAAAATACACAAGAACGTAGAAGGCATTATCGACCAAAAGATAATATATGATCCTAAACTATATCTATTGAATAAAACTCCGGATAACATCGACAAGGACCAACAAGATATGCTAAAATACTTAATTACAGCTGCAAGAGTAGTTTTAGCATCTCTATGTTTTAGCATCTTCTATGAATACATAAAAACCAAAAAATAATAATAAAACCTCATGAGAAGGCAAATTCATATTTAAGATCAAATTCAATCAGTTAATAACGTAATGTATTATGACACTTTACAAAGAGGCAGTACTAGATATATTAACGCTGTACAATCTCTCTCTCTCTCTCTCTCTCTCTCTCTCTCTCTGTGTGTGTGTGTGTGTGTGTGTGTGTGTGTGTATCCCTTCTGTATCCCAAAAATATTTATAAAAAAGGTGCCCAAATTCTTCCATCCTTAAGTTCTATTGAATAATTATAATTAAGTGCCATCAAGTTGTGACTGACTTATGGCAACCCCTCACAAGGGTTGCAAGGCAAGAAATGAACAGATGTTGTTTGCCATTGCCTTCCCCTGCAGAGCAACTCTAGTCTTCCTTGGTGATCTCCCATCCAAGTATTAACCATGGCCAATCCTGCTTAGCTCCTGACCTCTCAAAAGTTCAGCCTATTTTACCTGCTATTGCATAAATAATGAGAAGTAAATCTTTTTTGAAAAAAATGCATGTGAAAAATCCCAATCTGACTACAAAGTGCTTTCCTTTAAACCCACCATTTCAAAACTGGGAATGAATCTCTTCTCTTTCTAATAGCATAGAATTCTTATCTCCTAATTGAGTGATAACAATTGAGTTATTCTGATACATCAGGATAATAAAATGACCGGAACAGCAGAATCAGCCAGCAGAAGCACAGTTTAAGAAAAAAGCTACTTTTTACATTTACCTGCTTGCAGGCTAGTCAAAGAATTCTACAGGACACTAGTTATTGAAGCCAACCCCCCCTTATCTATGGCAACTAATGAACATAGCAAGTGTGGGATAAGATTCCACTTTCTTTTAAACCCAACCCTACCAGGCTGTGGAACTGATTCATTCCCTCCTGTGGTCTCCTGGGTTTCTTTTTTTCTATTTAAAAACTTTGGAGAAAAAGTTACCGGTTATTTTTTAAAAAGTTATTTAGGGAGCAATCCTAAACAGAACTTCGTAGAAGTGTCATTTTATTCAAAGGGAGTTTTAGCTTTGGGACTGCAGCCTTCATCCTCCAAATCCTGAACAAGTAGCATCAGTATTGAAATTTAAAAAAAAATCAGCAGCCACAATTCAACCCTCCATTTCAAAGAACTCACATGAATCATAACACTTTGAGCCCATTCCTGATGGGGGGGGGGAAAGCTCCTTAGGAGCCAGTATGACGCTGTGACAGCATAGGGGCCTCATTAAGGTAGCACCTACGGTGGTGCAGGGGCAAACATACTGGTGTCTGGGCACTGCCGTCCCCTACCACCAGTGTAGCCACACTGGCAGGGCTTTCCCAAATGGGAAAGCCTGAGCTGGTGTGGGGTCTGTTGCGTTGCTGGGGGAGGAGCAGCTGTAAGGCAGCTTCCTTACCCCTTTTGCCCCAGGAACGCCTCCTTGTTTGTGGCGGAGCTGCACCACCTTTTTTGGTGGCACAACCCTGTGGTTGGCAATGGGGAATTTCCCCCTTTTCTCTATATTTATCTTTTTTTAAAAGATATTTTATTAACCTTTTTATAAAGAAAACACACAATTTACTTATACACACATTCACACAGTTTGTACTCCTTCGGGGAGTCTGTCTCTTAATTTCAAATATCCTATACATTATTCTTATAGTCTACTTTTTTTTTAATAAGTTCCTTCTATCCTATATAGTAAGTTTTATAAACTAATCTTTATCTCTAACAATCTATCTTTTCTGTTTAACGTATTCGAAATAGCATTCCCATTTTTTTTTTTTAAGTCTTCAGTTGTCTTCTCTTTTATCAAACTGGTCAGTCAGGCCATCTCCTCAAATTCATCCATTTTTTGATGCCATTTGTCCAAGTCCGGAATGTCATCCTGTTTCCAGGTTGCTGCCAGTATTAATCTGGCCGCCGTTGTCAAATAGCCGAATAACTGTTCATGATTTCTATCCAAGTTATCAGGTTCAGTTCCTAATAGCATAGTTTCTGGGCTCAGAGGGAATTTGATTCCTAAAACTTCCTGCATTTCTTGATGAATTTGTATCCAAAATTTCTTAACTTTTTTGCATGTCCACCACAAATGAAAATATGTTCCATCTTTATCTTTACATTTCCAACACCGACTGTCATAAGATGGATGGAAAACTTTTTTTGGTGGCACAACCCTGTGGTTGGCAATGGGGAATTTCCCCTTTTTTCTATATTTATCTTTTTAAAAGCCTCTTTTTTTTTTTTTTTGGCCTCCTCGGTAGTCACTGCGGATATGCCCCCCGCCCCCTTAGGATAGGGCTGCCCTAGTCAAGTCAGCAAATATTTTACATGCTACTTAGAATAGGCATAAATATGTTCTTTTAGGCTTCTAGAATGCATAAATACTGTGGGATCCTTATCTAGAAATGGTGAAACGCACATTTCTGGGCCAACTGAACAATCAGATCATTTAGAGCCACTCCTTCCTTTTCATGTCATCATGATATATCGGAGGCTTATTTTAGTGGCTCTTTCCCATACGCTTTGGTCAAAACTTGGGCTGTGTATCAGGGAACACTATTTGTGCTATGTGTATTCACATACACACACACACACACAATCTTTATGAAGTCATGGAAATACATCTTTTCTAGGCTTCTGCGATCTAAATGTTTTACTGACTAAATAAAGCTGACTATTTTAAAAAAAGCCTCAAGGGATTTTCTTCGTCTTCAGACAATGCAGTATATAATTTTTTTAAATGAATTTTAATACTTTGTTACCCTGTGCTCCTGAATTTTTCATTTGCAGTAGTGATATATTTTAATCATATTCTACTGTTTGCCACAGACTATGGCAATCAGTTTGAAATGCGGTAATCACATTTCTGTTATGTTTTAAATAAAAGAGAGAAACCTCACCAGTGGCATCCAATGGCTTATAGGTATACACTGTTGTGGCTTCCCAAAATTTGGGGGTCTTGGTAAAAGCACACCCATGTGCTGTAATATAGAAATATTGTTTAAAGACAGCAGAAAGAAATTCCTTACACGTTGGCCCTTGGCGTGCTGAATAATTAAAAAGTTTTTTTAAAAAAATATGCAGTTTGGCATGCAAAAGGGGTAATTTTGATGAGTTTTCCATTATTTCCTTTTGTCTTTATGTATCAGAAGAGCTGGGGGAATCTCCTCGTCCCTTCTTCCAAAGCAATCAAATCTGACAGCAGCCGCAAGATAAGAAAGTGGGGGGAGGGTGATGGAACTGAAGCAGCTGGCTGTGATTTTTGAGTAATTTGAATGAAGGTTGCAGCTCCTTGGGCATGGGGGATACTGACCCACCAAAGATCAACTCTAGGTATGAGAACAGCTTTTCTTCCCGGCCGGTTTGCTTCTTTAGAGAGGCTCAGTTTGGAAAGCCTCCAGTGAAAAAGGCAGATAGCTAGAAGTGTGTATATATATATATACTTGTATTTACATTTGCCCTAAAAGCAAATTTGATTGTAGGGATTATTGTGCAAAACAGCAACAGCATCAAAACATGATTTGTTTCTGATGCTGTGATGGGAAAGTACATGGCTCAGTAGCAATGCACGTGCTTTGCACACAGAAGATCCCAGTTCAATAGGGATGCCAGGTCCCTCTTCACCACCTGCAGGAGATTTTTGGGGTGGAGCCTGAGGAGGGGTGGGTTTGGGGAGGGGAGGGACTTCAATGCCATAGAGTCCAATGGCCAAAGCAGCCATTTTCTCCAGGTGAACTAATCTCTATCGGCTGGAGATCAGTAGTAATAGCAGGAGATCTCCAGCTAGCACCTGGAGGTTTCAAAACAAATCACAGCACTCTCAATATTTAAACATGCACAGTTTATAGAAAATGAATCATACTATAGAACATGACTAACTAACCTATATGATAACATGCACTGGACCTTTTTTAAGGCAATTGGGAATCTTCTTGAGACATGCAAGGCTGATGAAGCCTTGTTTGGTGAAACACAAATAATTACCTGGGATTTGCGTCCTTTTACGAGGTCCTGAACATCCGACTTGTGAGTCCCACCAGGAATAAGAAGTTACCCTTTTCAAGGGATTTTTTTGACCTTGGTAACACTAGTGAAAAGGAATACAACCGTCGCATTTGTGAGATTGTTCAAGCCGGTTTTGTGGCTTTTGGCTTTGGACTGTACCTATGATCACTATCAGTACATTGTGGGACCATTTTGACCATCTTGACCATTTTGGCTAATTTGGCCACGTTGTCTTTTATATATATTGTACATAGTTGCTGTTCAGTACCTTTTGTGTGTTTAGTCATATCTTTGCATGTTACCATATAGGTTAGTTAGTCATGTTTTATAGTATGATTCATTTTCTATAAACTGTGCATGTTTAAATATTGAGAGTGCTGTGATTTGTTTTGTTTTGAAGTTTCCATTACAGTACCGGGTGATTCTTATTTTGTACTCAGCACCTGGAGGTTGGCAACCCTATGGTCCAAGCCCAGGGGTCTCTAGTTAAAAGACTGGCAGCAGGGCTGTGAAAGACCCCTGCTTGGAACTATCAAGAGTTGCTACAAGTCAGAGTAGCCACCACTGAGCCAAGTGGACCAATGATCTGATTTGTTATAAGGCAACTTTGTATATGATTCAGTACTTGCTAGAGCTGTATACACCTACGCTGTGTTTTCCGAATGCTTTTAGATTTCCCTTGATCTTTTAGAAAAGCTCTAGGCAGCCCCTAATTCTGTCAGACAGAAAATCAGATGCATTTGCTCTTCTGCTGCTCAGATCTCTCCCACTACAACGAGGTTTGTTTCAGAAATTTTATTCCACATTATCATTGTCAGTTTTTTTTTTCTTTCTTGCAAATTTGTACCCGAGGTTTAAGGGCCTTTAGTGAAAGCACTGGTGTTCCTTGGCGAACTCTCTCAGCCCCACCTACCGCACAAGGTGACTGTTGTGGGGAGAGGAAAGGAAGGAGAGTGTAAGCCAGTTTGAATCTCCTTAAAAAAGGTAGCGAAAGTTGGCATATAAAAACCAGCTCTTCGTCTTCTTCTGACCATTCCTGAGAAAGACATATACATAACAGCTCATGATTCCAATCTAATCTCCAGGTTATCAGATTGCAAGATGTCAAGGGACCAAAAGGTGATAGAACACTACTATGCTCAAATACATGAATAAGATCAGAGCAAGCAGATGGCAGTCACCAGGAGAGGCCAATGCCAGAGAGACTGATTGCTATAGGAAGTCACCTAAACATCTGGCCCAATTAAGGGAAAGAACCCGACTGTCTTTCTATGTAGTTACGGATCCAGGATGTAAATCAGAACAGTCACTTTCACATCAACATTCATCTTGGGTTTGTATTCTCCGTAGTCCTATTATTTTGGATAAAGGTAAGCATTTTAAGAGGCGAGGTGATTAGTGCTTTATGAAAATGAATTTTGCACTCTCAAACCTTGAGAAGTCCACAGCTATAAAAATAATTTATTTCTCAAAGTACTGAATGCTGCAGTTGATCCCTTAAGAGCAAGAGGGGTGGGGGAGAGCCACACAGTGCATAAACACCGAACAACCTTTGTTTTATTAATCCTTGATTTAAATGCAACACCTTCTTGTTCACATTTTAACTAGCATCTAACGTGCTGAAGGAAATAGCTAATTAAGCAATAGCTCACGATGGGAAAAAAAAAATATTATCTTGATCAGTCCATCTTTGGTCATTTATGAAAATGCCACTGTGAAAATAGAGAATGAACGGAAGAAAAAGAAAAGTTGGACAGGATTAGTTTGCACATTCCATGCTGTGCATTTCAACAAGGCACACTGCCCAGATTTGTGAAATGCATTCTTTTGGCCTGTGTGTGTGTATATATGTCAGTTATCAAGTTGCTTCTGACTTATAGGGACCCTATGAATTAATGACCTCCAAAATATCCTATCATTTATAGCTAGGGTTGCCAATTCCGGGTTGGGAAATACCTGGAGATTTTGGGGGTGAAGTCTGAGGAGGGCGGGGTTTGGAGAGGGGAGGGACTTCATTGCCATAGAATCCAATTGCCAAAGCAGCCATTTTCTCCAGGGGAACTGATTTCCATTGCCTGGAGATCAGTTGTAATAGCGGGAGATCTCCAGCCACCACTTGGAGGTTGGCAACCCTATTTACAGCCTTGTTTGGGTCTTGCAAACTGAAGGCCAGGGCTTCCTTTATTAATTCATCTCATGTTGAGTCTCTGGTTTTTTCTACTCCTTTCCAATTTTCCTAGCAGTATTGCCTTTTCTCAGTATTGCCTCAGTAGTCACCACTTTTGTCTTCTTGGTGTTCAGCTGTAATCCTACTTTGGCACTTTCTGCTTTAACCTTTATCAGTAGTTCTTTCAAGTCTTCACTATTTTCTGATGTGGTATCATCGGCATATCTCAAATTGTTAATGTTCCTCCCCCCAATTTTCACTTCATCTAAATTTAATCCATCTTTCCTTATGATATCTTCTGCATATCGATTGAACAGATAGGGAGAAAATATATCTTTGTATGCCAATTGGAAATCATTCTTTCTCCATTTCTGTCCTAACAGTAGCCTCTTGTCCACAGTATAGGATGCACATCAAATCAATCAGATGCTGTGGCACACCGATTTCTTTTAAAACCAACCATAGCTTTTCATGTTCAACACAGTCAAAAGCTTTGCTGTAATCTATGAAACGCAAACTGATTTTCTTGTGAAATTTTCTCACATGTTCCAGTAACCACTGTAAATTTGCAACATGATCTCTAGGGCCTCTTCCATTTCTGAATCCAGCTTGAACATCTGGCACTTCTCATTCCATATATGATAATGGTCTTTGTTGTAGGATTTTGAGCATCATGTGAGAAATGAATACAATAGTCTGATACTTGCTGCAGTCTTTGACGTCCCCTTTTCTGGGAATTGGAATGAAGATTGAGTGTTCCCAGTCTGTGAGCCATTGTTTTGTTCTCTGTATTTGTTGGAATATTCTTGTTAAGATTCTGATGGACTCTGTTTCTGTGGCTTGGATATCCCATCTGCTCCTGGTGATTTGTTTCTCCCAATTGCTCTCAGTGCAGCTTTCACTTCACATTCTAAAACTGTAAGTTCTTTTTCAAAAGATTCTTCTTGGAAGGAATCATAAACATAAATATATAAATATCAATATCAATCTTACATCTTAAAACCAACCAATTCTGTTTCCAATTATGTCATCTATTTGATTTCTGTGATGTCTACACATACAGTCATCTGTTCAGTTGTCTGAAACATGTATGCAATGAACAATTTGTCTTCACAGAGTTGTGAGTCACTCTCCTGTTCATTTTATACTCCTAGCCCAAATTTTCCAACAATATTTGATTCTGCTTTGTTTCCCACTTTTGTGTTCCAATCACCCAGCAGGTCTTTTAAAAGGTATAATAATTAGATTTCTTCCTTTAAAAAAACCCAGCCCTCTTAAATACAATTTTAATTAAATCCAGCTTTCTCCAGACCATAATATAATTGCAATAATGAATCATCTATAGTGCACTAAAGTGACACTACAATTTCTTCCATAACTTTACTGTAGGCATCTGGCTAACATCCCAATGTCTGTAATTGGCTCATGTTGATAATACTCTTAGCATGGCAGCTGGATGCAAACTCGGATTCTATTTGCATTTAAATCTCAGTTTTGGATTGAGCATAAAGACAGGAAATAAACAATGCATTCCTAAAGAGAGTTGCTCCAGTCTAAGCCCACTGAAATGTATGGGCTTAGACTGGAGTAACTCTCCTTAGGAATACACTGAAAAACACGGAACCTCCAATCAATGTCCATCACCGATCTCTTGTGGCTTTGAACAAACCATCTCAGTGTGGTCCTATAGGCACAGTAGCAAGCAGTGGCTTGCAATTCAACACCAGGGCTGCTGAGAGCCATCTTATTTATTTATTTATTTATTTATTTATTTATTTATATAGTTATTTATTTGTTTGTTTGTTTGTTTGTTTGTTTGTTTTATCAGCTACATTTCTAATAATAAACAGTTAAGTTCCTAATATCCCCCAGTGTCACTGCCTGACTCCCTGGGTCTCCAAGGCAAAGTGGTCCCCAATAATTGTGGGCCCCCAATCTCCACCATTAACAAACTCATTCAATTCAGTTAACCCCCTGTCCTGTACCTGCTGAGGGAGGTGGTGCTATGAGACTAGCTCATGTTCGCCTAAGGCCATTTAAGCAGGGACGTTTCCCACCGTCACCCCCACCAACTGCTCCCGTGCTTCAGTTTGATTATGCATGCCTTTCCCAACCATCAGAGGTCTCCTCACTCTCCCTGCATGTTTCTGCACATTTTGCCTGCCCTTTCTGGATTTTTGTTAAAGCAGCATCTGGAAAACACAGGCAAAATATGCAGGAACGCACGGAGAGAGCATTTCCTTAAAAAAAAGGCCTAAAACTCCATGGACTTTCTAGCAGTGCTAATCCTAAGAACGCTTTCCTATTCCATAGACCTGAGTTGGATTCTGAGCACACCTGCTTTGGCTTCCTCTCTAAGAGCGCTCACCAAAATATAATCTGAAAACAGCAAGAGAAGCCAAAAAAGTTATGATAACAGCATTGAAATGTTGTGTGTGGGTTTGGCACACCTGTGGGTTTAGCAAAAAGCACACTCCGGAATTAATTTGGGGGCTCCTCTGCCCCTGGAGGGAAACCAATGTTTCAATAAAGCAAATAAAATGTCTTGGGTGAGTCTGCACAATGCTATAGTCTAGAAGTCCTGAAAGACCCTTCATCTGCAGACTCCTGGCAGTGATCTCCTTGTTCCCTATAGGCCACCACTGCCATCTTCTCTGCTCTACTAGAGTCAGGGCTTGAATCCTGGTGCCAGCACAAGGGCCCCAGTTGCAGCCCTGAACTAGCATTAGGGCCATTCAACCCGAAATGCAGCAACTCACAAACATGAACTGCAAAACTAGTTTAACAGTAAGAATGACAGATGTAACAGGTATGCATTTCTGGGTTTCTTGTTTTGCTTTGTTTTGGCTTCCTGGTAGGCACAAACAAGTTCTCTGGAACTCAAAGGGGGGAGGGGAGAAAACAGTTTCTCATGCAGATCATCCCTACTCTACCATTTATAGTCTTCCAAGTTTCCATGATTGGCTATTGCTGGAAGGTGAAAAAAGGTAACTACAATTAAGTGCAGTTCCGTTTCAGTCACCTTTATTGGCATAATAGTAATATTAGTAACAGAAATACATAAAACTCCATACTCACTCAAAAGAGTCTCACATACACAATCAAAATGTAGTTTAGTCACCATTTTTCACCATTGTTCCCTCTCGTGGCTACATTAGTCACCATGGCTGCTGGGAAGAACCAGGAGCTGTAGACTCACCAGCTGCCACCTAGGGGCAAAAATGTCTGCTGTTAGCTGTCCCTGATTGGTACATAGCTTGCTGGGGGAGGGCTATATTATTGAAGCAGTTGGAGCAGCAGCAACAGTTAATATCTAAGGAAAGGGCAAAAAATTGTTGTTGTTTTTTACATCATTGTTCCCTGAATGTTTTCACAACATCAATCACAACTGTCTTTTTATATCCATCCATCCATCTATCCATCAACCATCCAGAGTGCCAGTGAGGTGTACTGGTTAAGAGTGGTGGTTTGGAGTGGTGGACTCTGATCTGCAGAACAGGGTTTGATTTCCTCCACATGAGTGGTGGAGGCTAATCTGGTGAACTGGATTTGTTTCCCCACTCCTCTGCATGAAGCCAGCTGGGTGACCTTGGGCTAGTCATACTCTCTCAGTCTCACCTACCTCACAGGGTGTCTATTGTTGGGAGGAGAAAGGAAGGTGATTGTAAGCCACATTGATTCTTCCTTAAGAGGTAGAGAAAGGCAGCATATAAAAACCAACTCATATATATCTTTAGTATGTTTCTTGCATATTATTTTTTCCAGTCTTATTGGGTTGGATCTTACAAGCCACAGTCTACAGATCTTTATTGATTCTTCCTTCCCCAGCAACCTCCTCTGAAAAGCCGATGCTTCATGGAAACCCCAATGATAACAGGCAATGGGGCGTGGACATATGCGGCAAAGAGAAGGAATTGGGCAACATCGTCCTTCTTTGCTCTTTCACTGGCAGAGTTTCCATTGATACAAGAGGCTCCTTTGATGCAAGAGATAAGGGGGTGAGGTAGGCTTTGCCAAGCTCCAGATGGGGCCTGGAGATCACCAGAATTATAACTGATCTCCAGATATCAGTTCCCCTAGAGAAAATGACTACTTTGGAGAGTGGACTGTGTGGCAGTATAGTCCACTAAGGTTCCTCCCATCCTCAAACCCCACCATCTCTAGGATTTCACCCCCAAATCTCCAGGAATTTCCCAACCTGGAGTTGGCAGCCCTCGGGTGAAGTCATTTGGTTCCTCTCTTTCACAACAGCTCTTTGTGTCCTGTGGAATTTTGTCTGTAGATCTCCCATGACTCCATCCAAACACATTTTAGAAGGCTGCTGGGGAAGGGGTGAAAGATCTATGCCCACAAGCACCTTTCACTCACACTTTATAGGAAACAGCCCCATATAAGTTGCATTGGAAGCCTGCAAAAAGGTGGTGTATAAATGCTTTCAATGAATAAATAAATGAATGAACACAGAACTAGTTGTTTAGGGAATGTGAAAAGTAACATCAGCATTTCCTTCAACGGAGAAGTACCCTCGTGGGTCAAGGCAAGCTGTAGATGCACATTTGAGCATGCTGATTTTTCAGAGCCTATTACACCATGGGATTAAGGTATGCACCATTGACTTCATGGAGCAGCAGTAAGAGCTGCAATGTACATACCTTTACCTGCACTAATGTAACAGAATGCTTCTTAAGTATACGCATTTTGAACTAAAGATTATGGCTTAGATTCTCTCTCAAATGTTGAATGTCAAGTCAGATTTTTAAAAAATCCATCACAAACTATTTTCATGCCATTTGGTAAATGTGAGTAGATAGCAAAGCATATAGTAAGTTGAACATTGTCCTGAGAATTGCTATGCAATACTCACTGTTCTCAGAGAGAAGGCATTTACCTAGTCTAAATTAGGATACAGAGAACAGGAACAATGAATTGGCCAAATGCTATGGCTACATTGGTGACTAGGGTTGTACATATCGATAAACCAGAACAAAAATAGACCCAAAATTAGCTGTTTTAGCAATATTTGGGTTTTAGTATTACTGAATGCCAAAACCTGGGCATCTCCCCAAAACCGAATAGGTGATTCCCAAAAAAGCTGAATAATTATTTGGCTTTTTCGGATTCAGTTATTTGACTTTGCTCAGATGAATGGCTCTGCAGCTTTCTCCCATTTTTCTATGTTTTTACTGGTTTTGAGGTCGGGGTCATGTAATTGGAACCAACTTGGTCTGACCAACCATTCAGTGGGTTGATCTGGATCAAGCATAGTTTTTTTAAAAAAGGTGGGGCTCACCAAGTCCCATCTAGAGGGATATACCCTCCAACCCAGAAATAAAGCCAAAAAATACTTTTACTGGTATGGTATTTGGCTTATTCCGGGTTTACCAGAAAAAAATCAGTCCCAATAGACCCAAACCTGATTTTTTTTTTTTGCACAATTCTATTGGTGACTCTTCACTGAGTTAGCAGCAAGGCCAGCACAAGTACTTTACACTGGAAGTATACCTCTGCTTTCTGAGAACATTGGCAAAAAGACATTATTGAGAGCTGAGAGCATGTGTTGCACAGAATGTTTTAGTAAAATGGGTTGCAGTTCCCATTGCAGAATCTCTCACATACATATTCATCTCATAGAGATAGTGCAACTTAAAAGTCTCGGACAGCAGCAATTCACATGTATACATTTTTCTAGTAGAATTTTTAATGATGACAAAAAGGATAGCTCTTTTGAAGTCTACTAAACTGATGACTCTTAAGTCATTGGATGAATTTGCACTGTTGCTATTTGTGATTTGATTATATTGAGGATGTTTTTATTTTGCTTTGTAAGCTGCTATTATATATATATATATATATATATATATATATATATATATATATATATATATAATTTAAGAGTGGTCTAGAAATGCAGTAAATAAAATTAATAAAAACCATTTCATAGGTAGAAAGTATTAGAGCCTCAGGTAGAAAGTATTAGAGCCTGAGAGATTATCTTGGGTCAAATGCCACCTAATTAATTTGTGGTCAAGCAGAACAAATGGCAATGTACACAATGCCTAGAAGAACCCAGCACCACTCAATGTGTATCCAGAGAAGAACAAATCCAAGCACTGAACAGTGAGCAACGTTGTAAAAACCACAAAGGGAACACAAAGGAACTCTTGCAAAGAAAAAGAAGACTACTTGAAACTAACAAAGAAACTCGAAACTGACAGAAGCAACCTGGCAAGCGCCCCGCACTCTCTCATCTGTCTGTCTGTCTATCATGAGATATAAAAACAAAGGGAAGAACCAGGAGGGGCAGGGAGAGAGAGAAAAGGTTCTCCCCAGAAGCCTGCAAATACTGACTCCCAATCTTTCTGGTAAACCCCGACTGGACCTTTCGGAACCATTTTTTTAGTTTCCCTGCAAAATCCCAGAAATATTTAGGTGACCCCAAATATACCCGAAAAATACCAACAAGGTATTTTTCAGGCATATTTTTGGCTCTGGAGTACCGAATGCACATCCCTACCCAGCACAGCCCAATTTGGATTGGGACCCCTTTACATCAGGGCTCCTGTGTTGTTTTTGGTGACCAGGAGCCATGGCAGGAGAGCGTTATTTTCTCTGCAGGGAGCTACCATTTTCATTGTACATGCTGGCTCCCAAATAATGCTCCCCCTTCTCCCCTGGGCTGTTTCAGCTGCTAAAAACAGCACAGGGGGAAAGGCAAGGATTTTTCTTTCCCCCATGCATCACCTCCTCCTGATTCACACCTTGTAAAGAAGAGTCATTATATTTTTAAAAAGAAATTTAGAATTATTCTGGACTGGTGAAATGGATAAATGGATGTTGCTCATTTGCACAGATGAGAATCTGAGTCAGACTTTATATATGGTAAGTCTGAGAACGCTCCCAAAAAGCTTACTTGCAGTATTCTTTTGTCCTCCTTCCAGCTATGATAGACATTTGATATGACAATATGAGATTTTCTCATATTAGTTTCACATCTAAAGCTAGAAAGTGGGCACAATATAATGTGCACCTATTCCTCCCCCTCCCAAGATCTGATTTTATAATTACAGGCAGCAATACGCATCAAAAAGGGGGGGTTTTCTCCCCTGTACCAATATTACAGCCCCAGGGGGAATCATCCTGGACTTTTGTTTACTAGAACTGCCATAATGTATTAAATATGTGAAAAACAGAAAGATGTGAGCCTGGGTGTTTGTTTTGTTTAAAAATAAAAGTCTTCACAACAACAACAAAAACTGTTTTGTGAACTTTGCAGCACATCTTCATTGCATTGTGGCTAGATGTCCTGCCTGGTTCACAAAATGGAAAATTTACTACAGCATACAAAATCATTGCAATTCTGAAACATACTTGCTGGGAAGAAGAGCTGTTCAACTTTGTGGCCATGCACTGGTGGGAAAAAATGAATTGCTTCCAGAATTCCTTCTCCATGTTCTCTGCTACAAGCAATGATGCTCAATATTAGTGTTATTTACAAAATATTGAGCAATACTATGACAGTAGTAGTTGTGGTGGTGGGGGTGGGGGTAGTCGTAATGGTAATGGTAGTAGCAGTATTTACTGGAAAAGAAGACAATCCTGAATGTAAGAGAAGCCCCCTAAAAAAGAGGTTATTCATAAAAGCAGGTGCCCTTGAATTTAGAACAACCCCCTCCTTAAAAAATGTTTTTATTACATAGTAATCAATGTACAATAAATAATCTAGACTGTGTGTGTTATGTGCCATCAAGTTACTTGTGACTTAAGGTGACCTGATGAATCAATGAACTCCAAAACATCCTATTGTTAACAGCCTTGCTCAGGTCTTGCAAACTGAGGGCCTTGGCTTCCTCTATAGACTCAATCCATCTCATGTTGGGTCTTCTGCTTTTCCCGTTGCCTTCAGCTTTCTAGCATTATTGCCTTCTCCAGTGAAATTATCACTTTCACTTTTTTCCCAACACTTTGTTTTGTAATTGTTCACAAGTAGCACTGGTCATGCCATTTCAAATTTACAAAAGCAAAAGGACAGCTTTTTAAACCGCCCCCCACCCTCAAGAGTCAAACTACTATGCAAAGGCTCAGAAAAATTAACCCAATGGCAGTGTAGTCCTAAACAGAATTACATCCTTCTAAATCAATTGAAACCAGTGGGTTCAGAAGTGTGCAACTCTCCTTATGAATTTACTGTTAATCCCCACTTCCCCATTCACAGTGCTTTCTGTAGCCTATGAAGTCACACTTTTCCAATAGAAGGTGTTATATTTCCAGTCTAGCAGTACATGAAAAATTAACCACTTGCCTTATTCTACCTTATCTAAAATGTCCAAAACTCTTAACAGCTACAGCGAACATTGTACTAAACTGCTGTAGACCCACACACCTTTTAAGCTTCTCTCTCTTGGTAATAAAAAAACAAACTACTGGACGACTCTGGCTTAGAGCACATGGGAAGAAGCAAAAGCTGGAGTGGAGTGCTATTCTGAGTCAGAAACATGGGCCAGTAGAGGAGCAAAGCCCCCCCAGTGATCCTACTACTTCTTACCATTTGCCAGGCAAGCACCTGCAGTTTCTAAAGCTAGTCATTTAGAGTCCACTCCATTCCTCCTCACTCTCTCTGAAACTCAAAGCAGTTGACAAGTCCGTATTTGCTGATGGCAGCGTAATTTCACAGCCACTCCCCTAGTGATGAATGGATTGGCGTGTTTTCTCCAAAGTTCTCCCCCTATGTGTAGTGAATGTTCTCTCACAGTCAGTGGATCTGTATACCCGATTGAAGACGACGCTAGGGCTGTTGAATTTTTTTTGGTAAAATTCGGATTCGGCAAAATTTGGCCCGTTTTTTATTTAGGAAATGCCAAAGTCCAAACTCCCCTGATTCGGATCCATGGAATTCAGCACTAAGTTCGGAGTTTACGAATAAATTCGGCCATTTAAAGCCATTAAAAACACAATCGCGGTTTTCCGTGGCTCTGGGGGGGCATTTTTGGAGGTAGAGTGTGCTGGCCCACTAGGGCGGGGTGCTCCTGTAGCAGCACGGTGCTCTGAAGAGGCCTGCAGCAGGCGGGGCAACAGGCTGGGGTTTCTGAAGCCGAGGCTTCTACAGCTGGCAGCTGTATTAATTGGGAATGGGAGTAATAACGCAGTCCAGTAACAGTCCAAGGTCAGTCAGGGTGAAAGGCAATCCGTCAGAGCAAAAGGCAGAGTCAGGGTCGGGCCGGTCCAAGGTCAGGCAGGGAGTCCAGAAGAATTCAGGGTGGAGAAAGCAGTCCAAGTCGATACAGCGTCAGCCAGAGTGGAGTGCCGCAGGTTCGCCACGCGTTGCTTCCACAGATTCTGCTGGCTCAGCCTTCCTAAATACTTGCAGCTGTCTGGGGGAGGCAGCTTCTGTAAAGACTCACTCACTATCTTCATGGCTGTCTCGGTTCCTTCTTTGTTGTTCCAACCTGGCTGAACGCCGGCGTTGTTCTGCCAGGACCCGGCCCATTTTCCTTCGACGAGTCCCAGGAGACATCTGTTCCTCATGGTCTCCCGGCTCCCTGGGCAGCTTCCTTGATGTTCCTGGGTCGGCCAGCATCTGGTCTTCTTTAGGCTGCTCTGTAGCCGGTGACTTTAAGGTATGTCTTGGCAATACATCGTCATCAGCTGTTTTCTCTGTCAGTGTGGGTGGGGAAGGAGGACTCTGTCCCTGGA
Source organism: Euleptes europaea (assembly GCF_029931775.1). Classification (NCBI taxonomy): domain Eukaryota; kingdom Metazoa; phylum Chordata; class Lepidosauria; order Squamata; family Sphaerodactylidae; genus Euleptes; species Euleptes europaea. The sequence goes on from NC_079316.1 coordinate 76,440,896, forward strand.
TCTGGTCTCCGTCAGAGTCTGAATCTGTTGTCAGGCAGCCTCTGACATAGAGGTCCCAAACAGTCAGTGTATCTTTAGGGGACCCTTCTTGCAAGAACCCCCAAGTTTTGTAAAGATTGGGTCAGGGGGTCCCGAGATATGCGGCCCGGAAGGGGTCCCCCCCAAATCGTCAATTGGAATAAAGGCATTAAAAACACATTCGCGGTTTTCCATGGCTCCGGGGGAGCATTTTTGGAGGTAAAGGTCCCAAACTTTCAGTGTAGTTTGAGGGGACCCTTCTTGCAAGAACCCCCAAGTTTTGTAAAGATTGGGTCAGGGGATCCCGAGATATGGGGCCCGGAAGGGGTCCCCCCAATCTGCCCATTGGAATAAAGCCATTAAAAACACATTCGCGGCTTTCCACTCACGAAGAGATCAAGCCCCCCCAAGACAGGTAACCCCCCAAATCACACTCCACAGAGACAATCAAGCCCCCCCAGCAGAACAGCCCCCCCGAACCAGAAGACACAAATTCCAAACGAAGGAGAAGAACGGGCCAGACAGAGAGAGACACACTGATATGGGATGTACTAAAACAAATGAATAACCCATTATAAACAACAGAAGCGGCTGCACAGCCCATTGGAAACAATAGGAGCCAGCCAGAGAGAGACCAACCTACAGTTAACTCCAGACGAAGTTGGCAACCGGTGAAAACAGCAAAAAACACAGTCCCACGCAGAGGCAATCGAGCCCACCCCCAGCAGAACAGGTAAACCTTTGGCTTTCCCCCCCTCTCTCTCTCTCTCTCACACACACAATCTCCCCGCACCTACATACACACACACAGGAAAAAAGTTATAGAGAGAAGCCCCAAAATGGGTCTTACTGTGGATGTCTTCTTCTCTTCCATCAGGAGCAGGGACTGGGAGTCAGGACTCAGGAGTAATCCAATACAATTCTAGCAGACTCACACACACAGACTGTCTCTAGCCATTTATGCACGGGAGGTTTTGCCTTGGATTTGCCGCTCTCTAGATGCACATTAATAAAAAGAAGAGAAAAATACTAATTAGTGAATGTGCATGGTCCAATTCTGGACGCAGTTGATCCATTCATCCCTACTAAAGGCTTAGTTGATTAATCCATTAAATCTTGCAGTCCTACACTTATAATGCTATCCTAAACAGTTACAGCCTTCTAAATCCATTTAAGTCAAGAGTTATAATGAGCTATTACGGATTCCTAGAGAGGTTTCTCCCCCCTCCCCGACCCTCATGCGTGGATTGTGAGTGTTCTGCTTAGTTGATTAATCCATTAAATCTTGCAGTCCTACACTTATAAAGCTATCCTAAGCAGAGTTACTGCCTTCTAAATCCATTGAAGTCAAGGGGCTTAGAAGGGTGTAACTCAGCTTAGAATTGCACTGGGGCTTCTTGTTATCCAATCGCTGCTCTGAAGAGCAGCATTTTCAATGGCTTCACATCCACTGCAAGAGTTCTTTCTGCTGACAGAAGAGCCTGTTGTGTCAAAAGATGGTTCTTTGTGTCAAAAGACGACAGTAGCATTAGCTGAGCTGAGTGGCAAGATACAACCAATTGTTGTACATAAGAAGAGCAATAGGAGAAGAAAGGTAAGGACATGTAGGGCAATGGAATCCAACAAGTGATTCCTGCAATCCCATTTAGCACCATGGAATTCCACCAAACACATAAACCTAATATTGTAACTGATTCACTTAATGGTCACCTGTGTCTAATACAGGAAGCAAAGTGCTTCCTATTTGAAACACAAAAGGCTTGTTAATGCTTATCACCAAATTTCTCTATAAACACATTTGAAAGTATGAGATTAATAATATATTGAGTTGTAGTTGCTATGACCACAGCACATGAAATTCACCTTGGCTGTGAAAAGACAAAATTAAAGCACACCATTTCAATGTAAACTGCCTTGTTCAATCCTTGAGCATAATTAAAAAGAAAATGGATATTTTCAAAGGGTTTCTGAAACCTGCCTAGGGATGTGCATCTGGATATATACAGTCCATATATAAACCCTTATCAGTATTTCCTGTATATTTGCAAGTCTCCAGATGGAGTCTGGATTTCTGTGGTGCTAGGAATTTTGTGTGTGTGTGTGTGTTCCTGGACTTGGAATCATCTTGCTATGTTGGTTTCGCTTTGAGTCTCTCCTTTTAAATTGGTTTTGTGGGTCTTGCAACATTGTATTTTTTGCATAAGATGGTTTGTGTTGCGCTTATAGTTTGCAGTGCATTTTTGAGTTCAATGTTGCCGTTGATTCTTAGTTTGTACATTGGCAAAGATTCCCTGATTTTACATTTGATTTTACATTTACACTTGTTCCTATTCAGTTTGGCATAGTCAATCCTCTGGTTTGACATTGGGTTGGATTCTTAAGTTGTAAATTTCTGTGTTAGGCTTGTCACATTGTCCCATTGGTCTGCTGGGAATTCCTGATTCTACATTGGTTATTTGGGCTTGTTGGCTCTATGACAGGCCCTGACATGATCATGGTATCTTGTGAACATGTGCAGAATTAATTCCATATAGAGCTTAAACACATCATACACATACAGAGGTTTGTGTAATGTATAATGAAAGTCTGTGTCATGCTGACAGGCAACTCTGTGTTAGGCTGACAGACTACTCTCAAGGTTAGCTCTATCAAAGCTAACTACTAAAGTTACTCTGGCTTTCCCTTGAAGGGGCAGCGTAAAAGTCATCTTTCTGACTTAGCTGCCAGATGGCAGAATCTTAAATGGCCTTTTCAAGGTCTTAAGATATCTTAATGTACTAAGAGTGCATTAATAGTTGAAATTGTGCTTAAAATATAGCCTAAAGGCATTATAGTTCTCTCAAGATAAGAGTAATATGCTTCCTTGTTCTACTGTAATCTTGCTAGATGCAATCCTACTAACTAATGTAAACAAAACACTTTGCAAAGTGACAATGTCAGCTAAAATTGTGTTCTGTTAGTTATATAGTTAAACGTTGTGCTACAGATTTCTAAGTAGTCTCATTTAATGCGTATAGTCCTAACGAAGAGGATGGTATAGAAATTAAATATGTAACGTGATCATGTAACTCAGAAATAAGGGTTTATACTTTAAGCACAGAGGAGTGAAAGGAAAGGAAATCCATATAAGGACATATGACAGGAGCAGATGCCACTAAGCGCCTGGTATCGGATAAGAAAGGGAGAATAAAGGTACCCTTTTGAAGACTAAGGAAGAGGGGAAAAGGAACACTCTTCACTCTTAATGGGTCTAGAAATTGTATAAATACCAGCCACAGTACAGCTGGCACTTTAGAGTTCTATGGCTGGCAGACTGCAGCTGTCTGGTGTAGCACCTCCATCTCAAAAGGCTTGAGATGTAAAACATTGAAACTCTGTTCTTGCGTGGACAGTAGTTATCAGAGATATCTTGAGGTATCAAGATCTGGATATTTCAACATATCTTACTTACAGTCTTCTTGTGAGACTGCTCTATTCCTAGAAGAGGATAGAGACCCTTAGAATTTCTATTCTTTGAATAGGAATCTAAGTGCAGTGATCTTTCCATGTATTGGAACACTGAGAGTCCATCAGATTTATAGATTCTTACAAACTAAGCCTATTTGGCTTACCAATGCTAAGAAGCATCCTGAATACAGGGCTAATAGCTAGACCTCTGAGATTGTGTCAGAACGTCCTCTACTTAACAGAGGGACTTCTGAACCTCCTCAGAGCAAGAGACCAGAGAAGTTCCTGAAGGGAAAGGAGATTCTCTGTACTCTGTGAGATATGCACAATGCACATACACAGATTGGCACAGTCAAAGAGACTGTAAACAGCTTTAAGCTAACACATAGTATTTATATATTCAGCATTGCTGTCTAAAACTAGAAAGAGCATGCATAGCATGTACATAGACAATGCCTGATCTTAATGATGATCAGTTAAGAATATTAATAGAAGTCTTTAAAGGATTCAAGACTTAGCAAATACAGATACTCTGGGATAACTTCATATGTTCTCATAGAGCTTAGATTCTTAGAGGACTCCAGATGACACAGATGACACAGCAAGGTATAGTGTGTCTTCTGTACAGAAATGATATGATGTTTTGAATGATTTAAGTTAGGATACTTCTAACCAAATCTTTCTCCAAAGAATTAACCATATTTTGACAGGATTTCTGTAACCTTATATTCTGAATGAAGGTGCATTGCACTAAGGATACTTTATGAGTATATTCTGACTAAAATACTCCTTTATGGAGGCATAGAGAATGTGAATGATTACTTGCTACATAAACATGTTTAAGACTAATGATGTCTATCCTTATATGATATTGTAAGGCTTTGCAACCAAAAAGCATATATTGTATAATGTAAATAAATGTGTTTTTTATATATACTTCTACTCTTGTCCATTATTATAAATTTATTGGCGTGTTCAAGAGATGTCCTAGGAACAATAACAAGTTTCTAGGAACCGTTGATTCCGGTCTAGTGGTGTCTTGCTGAATAGATAACTCCATTTCTCAGTAAATGGTACATTCTAAGAGTGTAGGCACTTAACGGCCCGAACCGCGACAGCTCTGTCTGCTTTGAGAGGCTTTTGGCCAGGGGATGCTTTGCTTGCTCTTGTGTCTCTGGCTATTCTTTGCCTTGGAGAAAGAATGGAATCTCCCTCCATAGCAAGCAATGGAGTATGGCTGGGCCCATAGAATTAGACTTCTTGGTCCACTTAAAATTTGGGGGTTATTTAAAGGACAGGCACCAGCAGCTCTGCTGCAATTTGGTCAAAAACAGCCCCAAAAGCACTCCATAAAGATTCCTCATAAGGAATAATGGAACTGAATAATATCAGAATTCCCCCCACCCCGAAAAAAAACCTGCATCAGAATACCAAACTGGTTTTTGAAACCTGGAAAACTGGGAATGCCTATATTTTTCAGCTCCTTGATATCCAGATTTGCAAAATACCAATCTTTTCAAACTGTACATCTCTAATCCTGTCTATATCAGATGCCCTTTAGATGCTCTCCTAGCCACGTGAGAGCTTTTAGCTATGATTGGATGACCCAACCATGCAGATAGGGGCTCATCAAGTGAGTCTTTTCCATGAAATTAAAATTGTGTCCTGAGGACCATAAAGAGGCTGCTGTGATTGGGCTCCACTAAAACAGCTGGATCATTTAACTGTTGCTCCAATTCTGCAAGCTTGGCTCATGCATAAGCAGTTTCCATGAAGTGGCTACGTCTCAATACAATAAAACAAGCACTGAAAAATAGTACGCTAAATGGCTGATACAAGTGAGAACCTGCAATTTTCATGGGGTGGGATCCCTTCTCTTTCTTAACCACTGCTCTCCACTAGGGAACCCGCTGCAACTACCACCACCCCATTGCCTCTATTGCTGGTAAGCCCAGCACCGCTTTGGCTCCCCCCACTGCCTCTGCCCTCCCCCCAAAAAAGCTGACTCCTTATCTCCACTGCCGGGCCCACCACATCTCCTGCTCCCTCCCATCCCTTCTAGTGCCAGCGAGCCCAGCACAGGTACCCCCAGCGAGGCAAGTGTAGCGTCCAGCCTCTGCTGCCGGACCTCCTGTGTCTCTTGCCCTCCCATGGCCTATAATGCCAGTGAGCCCAGTGCTTTGCTTGTCCACAATTCTGATTTCTGAAACTCTCCTGCCACTATGTAGAATAAGCTGGAGGGTATCACTGTGAGATGTACAGGAGAGGCAAAGCTATGGGCTTCTATGTTTTATCATGGCCAAAGTAGATGAGATGGCAGCTCATTAACAAGGAGCAGTTAAAATGCTTAGGGCTGTTGAGCTTGGAGAGAAGGCTGTTAAGGGGAGACATGATAGAGGTCTATAAAATTATGCATGGTATGGAAAGAGTGGACAGGGAGAAACTTTTCTCCCTTTCTCATAATACTACAATGCAGGGTCATCTGCTGAAGCTGGAGGGTGAGAGATTCAAAACAGATAAAAGTATTTCTCCACATAACACATTAAATTGTGGAACTCCCTGCCCCAGGATGTGGTGATGGCTACCAACTTGGAAGGCTTTAAGAGGGGAGTGGACATGTTCATGGAGGAGAGGGCTATTCATGGCTACTAGTAAAAATGGATACTAGTCATGATGCATACCTATCCTCTCCAGGATCAAAGGAGCATGGCTATTCTATTACATGCTCTTGGACACAGGCAGGATAATGCTGCTGCAGTCGTCTTGTTTGTGGGCATCTGTTGACTATTCCATTTGCCGGACACTTAGCAATACATTATTAACTGTATAAACTTCTGAGAAATTAAAATGTGGGGGGGGGGAGTTTGGGAAAAACTGTGGAATGTCTGTCTCAGAGGAAATGTAGCCATTAATTTTTGAAAGATGACCATCTCGAAAGCCTATCTTTGAATAAGAGATGTTTTAAGATCTTACGCCAAGGGCATCCCAAGCCAAAGGGAAGAAACTGAATCTACCCTGTGAGTGTGTATGGAGGAAATGTTAAGTGCTGAATGAGAGTTACCTACCTATATGTGTAAAAAGGTTATTTGTTTCTGGGGGGGGGGGAGTTTTGTTTGTGCATAAAATTATAGGCTATAAAAAAGAAAATACAGAAAGGGCTTGCAAGGGAGAATGCAGAAAGAACTGAAGTCATGCATGGTTAATTTGTCCTGTGGTTTCCCCCCATCCCTAAACGTTTCACATGAGGAAACAAAATACGTTCTTGTTTGGACGAAGCAGGAGAAATACCAGGGAGAAAAGCGGCCAAACACTTCCCAACTCCTTTCTCTACCACACTGTAAAATGGTAATTTTAGCAGCCAGTTGCCAAGATAACATGGGAAATATTCTATCAGCAACAACCAATTCTTTGGCAGAACAGGCTGCTAGCTTGGCAGGTTAGATTTATCTCTGGGTCTGTCATGTGGTTAGACTGTTGATAGAGTTTCTGGGCTTCTTTGTCCATGTGAATTCCATTTCCCTTGACTTATCTTCCCTTCTAAAGAATTTATACACATTCACTTACAGAAAGCTATGAAAAGAGGAAGCCTGGCTGTGCAGCAGCAAACTGAAAAAGCCATAATTAGTTGTAGCAAGCAGAGATTTATTCACCGGATTCCATTCAAAGGAACAAGGGAAAATAACAAAGACATTTGACATTACAGTAGTACAATAACTAGGCAGATTAGTCAACAATGAAATCTACTTAACTACTTTTCTGAGATATGTTTTATTGAACCCCCCCCCCCAATTAGATTAAGCTTATTCCACGTCACAGTACAAACAAAGTCTGGCACAGTCTAATCTTCTTGCATTGGGGACATGCTCCTTAAATAGTAATTTAACAAGATTAAATGCTGTAGGCCATATATTAAACAATGACAGGCACACAGATTAAATATACTTTAGATACACACAGGTGTACAAACCTTCTGGCATACAGTTGTGGAATGAGATTTCAGTGGTGAGACTGGGGAGCACAATTTGAGGCCACATAGCAGTATTGCCCTTACTACGATCTGGACCCTTATGAGTCTGAAATAACCAATCTACTGAGTATTATTCTGGCCTAGTCTCCTTCCTAGCATACACAACCTGCAGAGGTCTGGGCATCAGTCTAGATGAAGAGGAGTGCATCAGTCTAGATGAAGAGATGAACACATGAAGCTGTCTTATACTGAATCAGACCCCTGGTCCATCAAAGTCAGTATTGTCTACTCAGACCAGCAGCCACTCTTCAGGGTCTCAGGCAGGGGTCTTTCACATCACCTACTTGCCTAGTCCCTTTAACTGGAGATGCCAGGGATTGAACCTGGGACCTTCTGCATGCCAAGCAGAGGCTCTACCACTGAGCCACAGCCCCTACCACTGAGCAATACAATCTTCTGCTCCAAGGAGAAGCTGTCCATTGTATCTCTACCTGCTCTGGGTTTACCTCTTTCCAGTAAGGAGGCACCAACAGTATCATAAGCTCATAAGCTCATTTACTGCAATAGTAGGGTGTAACTTTGCTTAGGACTGCACTGTAAGATTCACGTGAGGCTCAACTCAGCTGAGTATCTGCTGTCATTTCCAGGAGAGGGTCAAGAATATGTTGTGCAATATACAGTAAAAAGTGCTTCCAAGTCTACTTCTTTCACTACACTGTGGTTGTTTATGCATGCGAGTTATACCTGAGGTTCGTTGCTTGCTGGACCCACACTTTCCAGTTGGGGATCTCTGCACCAGCAGTTTCCAAGCTCAAATCAGGAAGCATTTGAGTACCTGTCCCTTGAAACACTGCTTTGTAGTTTGCTGTAGTGCTTTCTGTGAAAGAAACGTCACTCCCAAGCTTCCGTATCCCGCGCTTTGCCAATGCATGGAAATTTCACCCAAGGTGATCTCACGAGAGATCAAAGAATTGGGTTAATAGAGGAACAGAAAGTCCTGGTTTTTGTGAAGGCTGGCCGCAAGGTAATCTCTAATGGACAGAAAACTCGTGCATAACTCTAAGGGACTACCAGAACAGACTGGGGGTGAACATGAGTGAAAGAACCCATGCATAACCAACCTGGGTAGCTATAGCCTGCTTCACATATACCTAGGCTCTATCTTGATGTAATGAAGAATGAGTCACCTTGGCTAGGTTCTATTCACCCAGGAAAGGACAGAGCTGACTGCCAGTATGGTAAGAACAGAGAGGTGAACTGAGAACCTTTGTGGTATACTGAACCCATGAAGTTAAGCCATTGGTCTATCATGCTAAGTATTTTACCCTCTGGCTGACAACCGCTCTCAGGTAGGTCTCTCAGGTATCACATCATCTACAACCTGACTCTTTTAACCAGGCATGTTGGGGATTGAAACTGGGTCCTTCTGCATGCAAAGCAAACGTTCTTCCACTGAACCACAGCCACTTTAGTGGTAAGTATGTTGGACCAAGACATATGAGTCCAGGTTTCCACAGCTGACTAAGTAACTTTGGGTCAGTCATTCAGTCTTAGCCTCATGACATAACAGTAATGGAGGAGGTGAGAACCTTAGAGAATACAACAGATGAAGAAAGGAAGGGAAAGAGGCATGGCATAGCCTGATCTCAACAGATCTCAGAAGCTAAGCAGGGTCAGAACTTGGAAGGGAGACCACCAGGGAAGACCCTGCACAGGAAAGCAATGGCAAACCACCTCTGCTTCTCACTTACTTTGAAAGCCCCTTGCTGGGTCACCATAAGTTAACTGCAACTTGACAGCGCTTTACAAACACACAAGATGAAGAAAACTGAGATACGTTGTTTATGCATGGGTACTTTCACTCATGTTGGCCCCGGTCTTTCTCAGTTGTTCCTTGGAGTTATGCATGAGTTTTCTGTCCATTAGAAGAGACCTCTGTGACAGCCCTCACAAATCCCAGGAGTTCCTGTTCCTCTCTTAACCCAATTCTTCCCTCTCCCCTGAGCTCAGCCCGGGTGAAATCCCTGTGCATAAGGCAAAGCGCGGGACATGCAAGCTTGATTTCGCTCACAGCCAATTACAAAGCAGTGTGTAAAGAGGCAGGGATTCAAATGCTTCCTGCTTCCTTGGAGCTCTTTCTGGGCAGAAGAAAGTTTTTAAAACCAAGGCTTGGATTCCCCCCCCCCTTTCAGATTGCTCCATTTTTTGTTTTTTGTTCTTATAATGCTTTTTTATGCAGCAATTGGATTTGGGGGGGTGGGGGTTCTCTCACTATAAGCTCTGCAAAGTAAGCCAATTACAAAGCAGCATTTAAAGGGGCAGGGACTTGATTTGAGCTTGGACACTACTGGTGCATAGATTCCCAACAGGAAAGTGTGGGTCCAGAGAGCAACGAACCTCAGGTAAAACTCCCATGCATAAAGGACCATTGAAGAACTGTGCTAAAATCCAGCTCCTCTCTTAGAAAATAAAATACATGGAAGCCACTGAAAAGTGCTTCCAATTTCTGATAGTCTGATATAACATTTTAAAGGTTTTTTTTACTGCCTGTATCACATTTAGAACCCTGCTTATAGATGGGGAGAGGAAGACCTGAGGAGGCCCACTGAGTCCAACGGGGATCTGCTGTTGTCAGTGGCATATGTGAAAAACCCAAATCTAACAAATGGTGCTGAAATCCATTGACACACCGAAAGATGAATGTTTGGAAACTCGATTGTCAGCTTTACGGTTTGCAGAGGCACAATATACTGTACATTTGAATGCAAACATATGAGACTGTTTATGTAACAGCCACAACCACACACCATAAGGTCCATTCTGTAGCTGAGCGCAAGAGAAGCTGTGCATACAAATCCCTTCATTGAAGGCTGCCCAATTTATCTCAATGTGCTAGGAAGTGAAAAACGCCTTTATTGCAGATGTTACGGATGATTATAGGATCCACCATTTCAGGAGCCCTGAATGCGATGCCCAGTAACGCTTAATGGAGGAAGATAGATGGGTGTACATAGACATGCAAACTGCAAATAAATAGCAAAGCAGGTTTGGGCTGTGATTTTTTTGTTTGTTTGTTTTTGTTTTCTGCTTGCTCATTATTTTATATTTTTAACCCCCCACACTGCCTGTAAATTGTTTCCCAGCAGGAAATTTATACGATAATTTTTGCGTATTAGTGAGGAAGGTACAGCAAAATACTTCCAAAGTGTGGGCACACATCGACGGGAACGATGAATGATTAAGCTCACTAAAAAGAAATCAGTCAAAAACAAAGCTGATTTTGGGTTTGGCCTTTCTCCTGGCACTCTTCCTTGAACTCAGGCCCAGGTATTGTGATGCTGACGTGAATTCTTGGCTTTGCAAGGAAAATGCAAAGAACTGATCTGGCACTTTCTTCTGGCGACTGACTTGAGAATATAGCCGTGGGGCCTCCTGCTGCATAATCCGCGACGTAGCGCCCTGATGTTAACACCTGAATTTCCAACAGCACTGATCAAAGAGAGCCAGAAGCACAAAGACATTTATCAGGGGCATTCTTATTAGTGGGGAAAACACACGGGCAGGAGGCTGCCTGCATTAGACACCCAGCGTCAAAACACACCTTGTTTTTATTCATACTGATTGCGACGCCTTTTGAACTTACTGGAATGTTTCTTTTGAATTTAGCAGCAGCTGTGTTATCTGGGAGCAGCATGGAATCATACTCTGTAATACACAGCGTAAAGTATTTTCTAGTGTTCCACAAGCATAACAGCCTGTCATCGCTCTTCTTCTAGGGTACACACACACACCCTGCAAGGAGCTCATGGAGCTCTAGGCAGAGATCCTAGGAAGGTTGAAACATTGGATGTGCCAGAGAACTGGGGGAAGCAACGGCATGTAATGCTGGCAATTCCCTGAATGCAGCTCCCAGTGGTTTTATTTTTTCCTTTAAAAACGATATGCACATGGAACTAATTTTCTGTCCGGGATTGGCATGATGGACAGGCAGGTTTATGGCATCTCTCTATGGTTCAAGGAAAAAACGGTAGCCATGCCACACCAGCACTGCAATCAAACCTTAAAATACAAATGCCTGTGGCTAAGGGACAATACTCATAGATTTAATTATGTACCAACATTTTCTCAACCTATATATACTGACTGAAATACACCCAAAGTAACCATACACGATAATTGTACTGGCATACAATCAAGAATCCATAAATAACCCTTGAGCTTGCTCTTCCATATGTTGTGGATAGCTCTTCCATGATGCAACACCAGTAAACCAGTTAATAAATAAAGTTATAAATAATCTGTTCAGTATCGGTAGAAAAAATAGCTATAAATAATCTCTTCAGCACTAGATGGGTTGCTGGCTCCTGATCCCGTTTCGTTAAAATCTTCATCAGAACTTCACATCACTCTTATTTGTCCAAAATGATACATAATCCGACAAACTCCTTATTCTATGGTTGCGAGGCCTGTGACTGGCAACAGCAGGAGGGTTTTTTGGCGGGGGGAAGTGACATCATGTGATGTGTTGATGTCACTTCTGGAGGAAAATCACAGAAATAAGGGGAATTCCTAGAGCATCATTCAAAGCAGTGACATTGCTCCCCCCCATTTCTCCCCCTGCAGCTCCATTCAGTGAGGGCAGAGGACAAGGTGCACTGGTGGGGGGGACTGCCCACCAATAGCAGGCAAATGGCAAACCTGACATCTCCCTGTGCCACTTTGTTCAACCTGAAATGACCATAGGGAGCCGTTTGCTCATTGGAGGAAAGAGACCGGTACCTACTTCAGCACCATTAGATGCGCCCCAACAGGTAAAGAGCAGTTCCCCAAAACCACTTCAGGCTGAGAAATTCCCACCCCACGTACTACAGTCCCAATCAGAATCGCGGCCTTTCGGGCATGACTTTTACAGAAAAAAATACAGATTGCTCCATTCATAGAACTCTTGGGGGCCCATGTAGATTAGTCCTTAGGAAGCAGACCCTACTAAAAACTAAGAAAGACTTCTATGTTGCTTCTGAGATGGCAGTATCCTTTTAATTGTCCCATCGTATTTATTGATTTTATTTATTTTTCATATGTATAGCCAGCCCTCAATTCCCGGCCAAGCCAGGCTCAGAGTGGGTTACACTATCCAAAACACCTAAACACATAAAACATCAATTTAAAACATCGTATTAATAAACAAAGATGGCAGTTAAAACTCCCAGCTGCCACTGCAGAACTGGATTACAGCAGATCATTCCCAAAGATGGCAGAGTGTGGGGGGGGGGGAGGATGGGGAGGCCAGCAATAGTGGATAACTTGCAGCTGCCCTCAGATGTAGGCCTTGCGGAATAGTTCTGTTTTACAGGCCCTGGGGAACTCCTTAAGGTCCCGCAGGGCCCTGATGTCGCTGGGAAGGCTATTCTACCTTGTAGAGGACAGCCGCACATCCTTCAGACTGGAAACCACCAGTAAATTGTTGTTCATGGAGCGTAATGCTCTCTGAGGCCATCTTGTCTGCCTGCATGGTTTAGCCATCACTGTCCCACAAACGTTATCTTGCATGATCTCCACTGAAATGAAGGGATCATTACAGAATGGCATATACATGTAGGACACTTCTAATTCTGTGGCAAATTGTGTGCCACTCTGAATAAAACACAAGGTTGGATTGGCTGCAAGTCAAAAGCTGCCATCCAATGGGAAGGCTGGAGGGAGAAGCTTTCATTGCTGTTTCCCCCTAGTGAGGCAGCTTTTGGGTTTGGGTTTTCGCATATGGGACTTTACTTCGCTCTTTCTTCCTTGCTGCCACTTATACCTAGAACTACCAAAGCAAGAACCATGTCCTTATATTAGAGCACCACACTTTAATGACACAACAACATAAAACAAACAAAAAATCATTCTAAATTTGCAGGTGGAACGGTATCGGCTAGATATTAGGAAAAATTAGTAGGAGTTGTTCAACAGTGGAATCGGGTACCTGGGGGTTGGTGAGCTCCCCCTCACTGGCAGTCTTTAAGCAGAGGCTGGACAAACACTTGTTAGGGATGCTCTAGGCTGATCCTGCATTAAGCAGGGGGTTGGACTAGATCACTGGTTCACAACCGGGGGTCCGCGGACTCCCAGGGGTCCACGAGAACTAAATTAAGGTCCGCAAAACAAAGTTATAAACCCATAATAAATTAATATTTTCAATTAAAAGTTCTCTATTATAAAAATATATTCAAATATTATTCTAAGTTTAATGTTTAACAGTTATGATTAAAGTTTATTTTCAAATTCTCAGAATTTTTATTTTGAACCTTGGGGTCCCTGCACCGAACAAAAAAGTCCTAGTGGTCCCTGGTCAAAAAAGGTTGGGAACCACTGGACTAGATGGTCTATATGGCCCCTTTCAACTCTATGATTCTATGATTTTATAATTTATATAAATGTAAGTAAACAGTCATTGAACACAAAAGCACTCTAAAGTAACATAAAATCTCACATATCCTCTTGAAAACTATCTGTACATCATGATGCAAACCACAGGTATTTAGAAGCAAATCACACAGAGTTCCTGGGATTCATTTCCTAGGATTGCAGTCCATCAAGTTAAGTGGCCATTTTGCAAAGCCACCAGTGAGGATAGTTTCACTAGGACTGGTGTAGAAGAGTTTTCCTATCATTCATCTGACTTCTGGTGTTGTTTAAGTTGTCCTTTGAGGATATGTAGGTGTTCTATTCAACCTCAGATCCTTTCAAAAATGTGATTATATAGGCCATTTCACAGAGGGAACTTGAATCTACCACCACGTGTATAATCAAAGTAATACCACAGCTAGTGACAGGTCCCAGATTATATGTAACCAAATGACAATATACTGGCAAACACATGTGAGTTGCATTCACTCATTACATACTTAGGTGTAGGCTTAAAGCATTTTAAGAAATATATCTATACATGGCAAACATTAATATATAGCTAATTCTTAACAAAGGAACAGAAAAATCTTCTGAAAACTTCTACATATATGTTGAATGGTACTCTTTATTTTAGCTTTTACATTGCACCATGCCACAAAGGAAAATACATTAAAAGAGTGCTAAAGGAATTTTTATTGTATTTTTTTTTGTTTATTTTCATTTAAATAAGCTCTTAAATAACATTCATTTTGTGCTACAGGATGGCATACCTAAACATGCTCTTCAGAGGAAATTAAAAAAAAAAAGAAATTAGCAAATTACTGACCATTTTTACTCACTTAAAGCACTGTATCTACCTGTGCATTTATAAGGAAACCTTTTTCTTATAGTGCAAAGATAATTTCACAGAGGGGAAACTGGTATTGCACAAAATGTGCATTTACAAAATAGCCTGTGCCACTTTGCAGACTGAAAGCACTTTTATCCAGACCAGTGTTATGTTTTTTAGGGACTGTATATTCCCTTTTTAATATGTGTTTTCAAAGCATAGGTATGCAAACAGGAGTGTCAACACTTTACAATTGTCTTGAATACAAGTTAGAGACCCATGCTGCCTACTCCCTAAAGGCACACTCTGTAGGCAAGATCTCACTGTTCTTGCACAATTGCCATTCATTTCTATGGGACTTGAACAAGATAGCTGCCAGGTCGGTTGTGCCTACAACTAAAGATGAAAAAGAACGTTTGGCCCTTGTGAGTTTAGAACACCTCCCCATTTGGAAAAAGGAACCCCATTATGGGTGAAACTACGTTGGCTTAGTTCATGGTGAATCATTTTCCAGTTTTGCACATAGAGGTTCTCGCCACTTGGGACACCTTCATCTACCTTTGTCCCACTGGAGTGGGTTCAATCTAAATTCTTGAGTGCAGCCCTCCATTTACCTCATTGCATATCAAATGCTACTGCTAGACTGGAGGCAGGACTGGCGAGGGTGGAGGCAAGGGTCTGTACTGCTTCCATTATCCTTTGGCTCAAATTAAATCTTATCCCTCAAGGACTACTACCCCTGCTTCTACAGGATAAGTTCCAGTCAACATGGCTAAAGATGGTCCTTAATAAAATGGGCTGCCTGGGCCTTTCTCCACCTACCCTGTTAGCCATGGGCATAGGTCAAGCATCAAGTTTCTTGAAGCAAAGGGTGGAAGACATTGAACACCAGACAGACCTTGGAAAATCACATTTTTTCCTAGTACCTGATAAATCTAGATACTTGGTCTCACCTGCAGCTTATTTTTATCATCTTGAGTCTATTAATCATAGGAAGGCCTTTACCCTTGCCAGATGCCAGGCCCTACCATCGGCTGTTTTAGAAGGGAAATATAAGAAGATCCCTAGATCAGAGAGGTTCTGTCCATGTGGAACAGGGGACATTGAAACCATCGAACATGCACTGATACGTTGCCCATTCTACCACGAAGTTAGATCAAAGCTTATTTCCCCCCTACTTGGTAAATTCCTTGATGAGTCAGTTGAGCTTTTGGCAAAGAAGCTCCTATTAGGAGAAAACCCTCAGCTTACGCTCCAAACCTCCAAGTTCTGCGCTGTTGCTATAAAAATACGCAGAGCTTTCTTAAGAGAATGATTGTTCGAATATTTTACAATTTTATCAATTTTAATGTGATCATTTTAACCAGGGGTTGCTTTTATTGACCTTACACCTTTATATGTATGGGCAGTCTGTGATTCTGCAGTACAAAACTATTGTGTCTGGAAATTTTGATGTGTTGGCACGTGATTGGTCAGTTGACTGTATTAATAAACTTGACTTGACGAGAGGTTCTCACGTTGCTTTCCCATAGCAGTTCCTTCCTCTGTCATCATCTCCCCATTCCACTTGACAAAAGAGGCTCTTCCCTTGGTTTTCTGGGATGAGAGGGAAAGCTGGGTGGCTTATCTCTCTAATATTCCAGCCTTGCCTGTCAGGCTTCAAAGCTAAGTATGCTCATCAAGCATGCTAAATTTGATCACAAATACTTAGTGCATTCTCACACTGCCCACCTGTAGTTTATTTCAGTAAATTCGGAGCATGAGCTAGCATGATGAATGCCACCCCTGTGTAAGCATAAAATCAGCACATCAACTCAAAATGTAGCTGGATTTAAATTATGCATGACCTTCTTGAAATGGCCCAAGAGCATACGTAATCCCGGAAATCCAATAAATTGTAAGCATGCTCCACCAGCCAGCTGCCATGCCAAATGCCACTAACTGCATAGACTCAACATACTGCTCATTTTTAATTTTGAAAAAACTTCAATACAAGTGCACTGGATGCTGGAGAGAAAACAGGCATCAAGAGAAGGTTAAATTCTATTTCAGAAGATACTATTCATGAAGATCACAGCATCACTATTTCAAACCAACCAAGTTCCCCTTCCCTTCATTTAATAAGTATTTGTCTTTAATAAAATGTTGTAACTGCAAGTATTAAATTTGAAAATGCTTTTTCAGGTCCCATTTGTGCTTTCATTTCATTACAGACAAATACTGGGCTATTATCAATAGAATATCATTTTTTAAAAAAACTTTTAATACCCTGAAATATTCCTTTATGGAATTTTGATTGAATAGAAATGAAATCAGAGAGTTAGAAAAGAAATACATTTTTGTCTACAGAGTGGGTGGAGCTATGGAAGGGGAGGCAGGAGCCAAAAATGAAAGCCTAGTTCTACTCAGCCTTTTACATGTTTTTAATCAAGTAACCAAGCTGACTCTGATTATATGACCCCTATCTCAAAAGGGCCCCAACCATGGGGCCCTAACAAAACCAGTTAAAGATAGAAAAATGGGAAGAAGCAGAGAGCTGTGCATCTGAGCAAAGGCGAATACCCGAAACCTGAAAAAGCCAAGTATCTATTCGGCTTTTTCAGAAATTGCCTATTCAGCTTTGGGCAGATTCCCAGGTTTTGATATTTGGTTGACCTGAAAGCCAAATATTGCTAAATGGCTAATTTCAGGTTTATTTTTGGTTTGGGTGTAACGATATGCACAACCCTACTAACCAATAAATAACCACAGCCAAACTCCTATCTTCACCTCCCCCAAAATCTGGGATTTTGGCTAAAGATCTGATGGCATAATGTTCAGAGAAGCTGAAAGAATGTCTTACTACACACACAAAAAAAAAGGAAAAAAAAGAAATATCCTCCCTTTAGCTATTGTCCTGGTACTGGACCTGATGTTCTTTGGTTGTCAGCAAAAGCCAAATTTCTTCATTAATTGTTCAATCAATGGTAGGCCAGACTATGGCTTGGTCTGATGGCTTTATTAATTGGTAGAGTTGCCAGCTCCGGGTTGGGAAATGCCTGTAGATTTTGGGGGAGGAGCCTGAGGAGGGCAGGGTTTGGAGAGGGAAGGCCCTTAAGTGTCATAGAGTTAATTGCCAAGGTGGCCATTTTCTCCAGGGAACTAATTTATATCACCTGGAGATCAGTTGTAATAGTGGGCAATCTCCAGCCACCACTTGGTGGTTGGCAACCCTATTAATTGGTAACCTTACTATCTATATATTTTTCCTTGCTCAAATGTTCTGCTTTTTAAATATTTTTATATGGCTTGCGGGTGTTGTTCATAAATTACTCTGAATTTTCTTTACTATGGCTAGGTTATTTTGAGTTGTTTTTGTTGTGATTCTTGTATGGGGCCCTGACATTTAATCTATTTTTACATATAATTAGGTGTAAGCTGTCCCGTGAGCCTTTGGACAGGGGTCAGGATATATATGTCTTAATTAATAACATAATATACAAGTAATATAATAAATTAAATCTTCAAATTGCACAATTTCATTCCTTGACATTTTCATTTCAACTCATCCCCCCCCCCAGGTTTTTCTAACACTTTTTTTTCTAAATTGTTAAACTGGTAAAAAGAAAACTAATAAGCAAGATTTGGTGATGCCAATCTGCTGGATGTATGAAACAGTGTAAGGTGTAATTATTTAACTATAGCCTTAACAAATTATATTTTTGCTGTTCTTTCTCGTAGGAAGCAAATCACATTTATCTTCCACTTCAAAAAGTCTGTTCTGATTTTGATTTAATATGAATTGAAGAGATTTATAGTCAGGGTAAAAACATTGAATTAGGAATGTCTTTTCCAAACCAAACAGATGGCTCACATTTGTTCCTGCATGTCAGAATATGAAAGCTATACCTATGTGTTTATCCTGATGTATTTTTCCAAGTAAAAATCAGGAATAACAAGGCAGAAGAAAACATTCTCCATGAGAACTGCATTAGCAGTCACTGATGTGATATATTGCAATTATCATTTCATTGATTGATAATTAGGGACTGTTTCAAATTTTTCATCTTTGTCGTTGCAACTCCAAAATCCCCAATTAGATTTTGTACCCCCAGTATGCATATGAAATCATTGGGTTGGATCTCATGGAAAAATTCTGCTAAAGGAGGAAGGAAGCACTTTTCACCAATTCCCCCTTCTTGCTGCAGACATCTGACCTCTTCTCATCCTGCTCATAGAGGTCCTGTATCCCCCAGGAGCAGCATTTGAGGGGACAGTTGGGGCTCTAGAAAAGGGGAAGGTGAGGAAGTCCCGCTCTGCTGATGGAAAATACCTTCCATCAGTGAAGATGGAAGGGACTAGAGGCAGTTCTGCAGGGCCTGTAAAACTGAGCTGTTGTGCCAGGCATATGGTTGAGCACAGCGCTGGTTCCCATCTGGCTGGCCTCCCCTCCTCCTCCTTTTCCCCTTCCCCTCCTCCTCTAACCCTCCCTTCCTTTATTACTGAATTTTTATTTACTTATCTTCTATTGGAATTTATTTCTTCCCTAACCGCCCTCTGTATAGTTCTCACTAATGTTATTATAGTTACTGTTATACTATTATGACTGTATTTGTTGCTGCTATGGTTTGAAGAGGAAATTGAAATTGTTCAAGACTTTCTATTCCTTGGCTCCATCATCAACTGAAAGGGAGACTGCAGCCAAGAAATCAGAAGGAGATTGAGACTGGGCAGCCATGAAGAAGCTAGAAAAGATTCTGAAGTGTGTGTCACTGGCCACCAAGATTAAGTTTATTCATGCCATCGTATTCCCTATTACTATGTATGGGTGTGAAAGCTGGACATTGAAGAAAGCTGATAGGAAGAAAGTAGATTCCTTTGAAATATGGTGTTGAAGGAGAGTGTTACGGACTGCCAAAAATAAATAAATCAGTGGGTTATAGATCAAATCAAACCTGAACTGACACTAAAAGCTAAAATGACTAAACTGAGGCTATCATATTTTGGTCACATTATGAGAAGACAAGAGTCACTGGAAAAGACAATCATGCTAGGAAAAGTTGAAGGCAGCAGGAAAAGAGGAAGACCCAATAAGAGATGGATGGACCCAATAAAGGAAGCCACAGCCCTCAATCTTCAAGATCTGAGCAAGGCTGTCAAAAACAGAATATTTTGGAGGACATTGATTCACATGGTCACCATGAGTCGGAAGCAACTTGACAGCACTTAACACACACACACACACACACACACACACGGTTGGCCTAAAAATATGATAGATAGATAGATGATAGATAGATAGATGATAGATAGATGACAGACAGACAGACAGACAGACAGACAGACAGACAGACAGACAGACAGACGATTGACCACAGGATCCAAGCCCAGAATTCTTTATTTTTGCCCTATTTTCTGTTTCTTCACACCACACTTTCCTTGTAGAATGCTTACATTTTCAACATACGTGCCTCAATAAATTACAGCCCATTCCTGGGAGGGGGGGTGAAGCTCCTATGCCAGCGTGCCTATTTAACCTAGGATAACAGGCACTTACGCTGTCCCAGGTGGCACAGACGCTGGTGCCTAGGCGCCCTGGAGCATCGTGGGCCTCCGCACTGGGACCAATCCCAGAAGTGGCAGGCCACTCCAGCATTGAGGGGCATTCCTTGCTGAAGTTCCTTCAGCAGTTCCTATTACGCACGATCTAACTACCAGTTACTGCACATGAGCAGCACTGCTGGTATTAGAATTGCTTCTATCACCTCTTCTGTGCATGATTAACCCCTGCAACTGTTGGAGTTCCATCCTAGAAAGGCCTTCTCCTTTGTGCTTGCCATCTTTGGGAATAGACCTTTGGGGTTTCTATGAGCCATTGACTGTTTGAATTTTTTGTAACCATTAAGACTATTTGGATATGTTTCCACTTACCTTTTGGTTTTGAACTCTTTATACATCCATTAATACAGTTGTATTTTGTGTATATGATGTGCAAGTCCTTTGACGTTTGAACCTCCAGGTACTAGCTGGAGACCTCCTGCTATTACAACCAATCTCCAGCCGATAGATATCGGTTCACCTGGAGAAAATGGCTGCTTTGGCAATTGGACTCTATGGCATTGAAGTCTCCAAAACCCACCCTCCTCAGGCTCCACCCCAAAAACCTCCCGCCGGTTGTGAAGAGGGACCTGGCAACCCTAACACACAAATATGTGTGAGACACATGATTGTATTTAACTGCCTGAACTATACAACCGTTTCCCACAGCCAAAAGGAAAGACTGAAGCAAGAGAGGTGTGTGTATGTGTGTATGTCTCTGTGTGTGTAGTTTCAACATACAGAAATTGCAATGTAAATGACTATCAATTTTATATTAATTAGCAGAATAACTTTATCCTTATACCTCTGACTCAACACTGACAGATTTCTAGCAATGGAATTTTGAAGTCATTCTTAGGTACAAACGTCCCCAAAGCCATGACATTGAAGCTGACCTGAATTGGGGCACCTGAAACTGCGAGAAATGGTTCTACAGTCCAGGCAATTTCAAACATGCATTGGGACTCCCCACACACACTTCAAGAGAGTTTAAGATGGTTTAGGGCCTCTTAAATGAGTCACAGGAGGGAACATGGGTTTTTACATCAGCTACATATAAATGAATTATAATGTATAAATGGTATAAAAGAAACCATGCATTGGGAACATCAGAAATTATAATTCATGGAATGAAAAGGGACACATATTCATACTTCCCAAAGTGACTTCCCATCCTCCTTCAGCCATCATTGCAAGGACAACATAAGTCTCTGGTACTTAGGGTTGCCAGGTCCCTCTTTGCCACTGGCGGGAGGTTTTGGAGCAGAGCCTGAGAAGGGTAGGGTTTGGAGAGGGGAAGGACTTCAATGCCATAGAATCCAATTGCCAAAGCAGCCATTTTCTCCAGGGGAAGTGATCTCTGTCGCCTGGAGATCAGCTATAATAGCAGATCTCCAGCTAGTACCTGGAGGTTGGCAACCCTACTAGTACTGTCTTTTTCATTTGAAAGATTTCCTGTAAAAGCTGCACTAAACTCACCATTCAAAGGAAAGGTCTGTAACAGCGGACCGGTGCCCTTGACGTCTGAGTTACAAACGTTGCAGGACTGCATTTCCTAACCCTACCCTGCTATGTGAATTCAGCCCCATATCACATTAACACACATGAAACTGCTATATACCAAATGAGACCCTTGGTCTATGAAGGGCAGCAGCTCTCTAGGGTCTTGGGTGGAGGGCTTTCAAATCACCGACTACCTGATACTTTTAAATGGTGATGCCAGGGACTGAACCTGGGACCTTCTCCAATGCAAACCAGATGCTCTATCACAGAGCCATGGCCTTAGCACACAGCATAGAGCTTATGCAGCATACAAGCAGCTAATATTGTATATCTTCCTTTTTACTTATTTTTACTGTTTTAGTATTATTTTATATTTTAGTGATGACTAATGTTCATCAATCATAGGGAGATTGGTTGAAGACATTATATTTATATTTACAACCTATGTATCACTTTTAATTCTATGTATATAATAGAATTCTCGTCTATGACTGTAATAAATACTTACTTACTTACTGCCCATTCCTGAGGGAAGGGGCTGCAGTGGTGGCTGGAGGTGGTGCTGCCGCACTGCCTCCAAAGGAGGATTCAGCCCCCCCAATGAAGCCAAAATCCCGCCCTTACCTTTGAGCCCCGTGGAACCGTTCCATTGGGTTACACGGGGATACACCACCTAAAAAGGTGGCGTAGCTCAAGGTAAGGGTAAAGGGGGTGTTCCTGGCCCAAAAGGGCTTAGGAGGCTACCTAAAGGTTGCTCCTGTCCTGGACCGGACCGGGAGCGCCCCAGGAATGCCCCCTGGGAGAACAGCGCACGAACGTGTGCCGTCAAGACACCGGCGTGAGGCTGTGCCAGTGTTCCTGGGCTGTGCGGCCATGGCAGCTCTGGGAGGATGGCATGCGCACCCCAACGCCAGCATCTGTGCCACTCTGGGTGGCGTAGGTGGCACAGGTGCTGGTGCAGGGGGCCTGGACGCCGGTGCAGGCCCTTCGTCACCTGCTATGGATTTTTGCCCTTTCAGCTTAGTAATGGGCTGTCACTTATACAGCATACAGCCCTAGAGATGGAGTGTTTCCAGCCCTGTGGAATAGAATAGTTCAGGAGGGTACTTTTATAAAAGGAGTTTGATTGTAGCCTGTGGCACTGTATATTGTATGCATTATCTTGGTTTTGCTGTCTTGTGTTCTACTTTTGAATTGTTTAGGAGATGTCCTATGCTATTTGATTGGGTTGTGTTTATAATTTGTAATCTGCCTGAGCAAAAAAGATGGCCTATTGATAAAACAAAATAGAATAAAATATACACATACTGCTTGTATGAGCATAGGCTTTTTCTGACAAATGCATATAATTGGGCATGAACATAGATGTGGGGCAGAACTAGTGAATGTGATTCTGATCGCCGCACAAAATTTGTACGCACATAAATTGTGCACATAGGACTAGTGATATGTACATGAACGAGTCCTTTGGGGGTATGCAAGGAACATTTAAACATTTTTTCAGAGCCTTTGGGGTTTTTAACCGCTATCAACTTTTGTATAATATTGCTAAGAATCCTTTCAAAAATTGCAATAACCTTAGCGAAATTATGCTAGAGAAAAAGATGTTGCTCAGGTGTAATCATTGCAAGAACTCTAGCATTGTTTACTACTCTCCCTTTACTCAGTTTCTAGGGTGCTCTATCAACAATAGACACTTTTACAGTTAACTTGAAATCTCTACTGCAAGCCAGGTAAGCAAATAAGAGTTCTTTAGCATTAAATTTCACTGCTAGCATTTCAAATCTTTCTTTCCTTCACTCCAAATAATTCTCTATTTTATTGACTTGTCAGTGTGTCTGACTGCTTAGTTTTATTAGTATTTTACAGCATGATTCACTGAATGCTATTTAATTATATTTTATGAGCACTGTCAGGTTTCTCCCCCCCGTAACCTGGCATACCTTCCGGTGCTGTAGAAGGGGAGCTTTCCATCCAAGCACATCATTCACTGAAGGGTTATTAAACAGAAGTTATCTGATTCACAGTGTGCATGTTGAGCAATCCATTTAAAAATTAAAAAGCCTTTTTGTTTGATTACATGTTGGTATTCCCTCATAAGACACAGTTTACTTTAACAAAAATCAACCTCTGCCAAATATACCTATTTTTCATGATTCATGTATTGTATAAAAAGATTGATTCACGAGGAAATGCTCATTCTAAAAAGGGATTGTTACTAATTTTCTTTAGCTTTCTTCATGTCCTTTTTTGGATATTCAGCCTCGTGCTTACCTTGCTATCAAATAGGATGAATGAAATTCCATTACCAAATTTGCATGTATTCCATTATTACTTTAATGTAAGCTACCTGAAGTCCTTGATTTATCTATCTTAGTTGTAAGCTAATTTGAGAGTAATGAGGGCAGCTAAAAGGGTCAGACTCAACCAAAGTGAAAAGTGCAAGCCACGCAACACCGTTCTAAGCAGATTTGCACCCTTCAAAGTCCATTGAAATCACGGGGCCTAGAAGGGTGTAACTCTGTTTAGGATTGTACTGACAGTTATCAACAGAAATGCTGAGGTAAGTATATTATAAGAAGTGGTATCTGGAAAGCCAGTGTATTTTGACATATTCACAGAATGCAAATGACCGCGCAGGCGCAAAACTGCAAATGATTCTGTGCTTGATAAGTTGGTCACTTTAATGACCTCACTGTGACTATGTGGAGATACATGCTTTCACGGGTCAATAAGAAAGTCCTATACCCAGAACACACAAGTGCAAAAGTGGCAGCAAACTGGAATGCATAAATTACTTCTGAAGTTTATGGCCTGATCCAACCATGACCTGGTAGCTAGGGCTACCAGCTCCAGGTTGGAGGTGGAGGCGGAGCCTGAAGAGGGTGAAATTTGGGAAGGGGAGGGACTTCAATGGGATATAATGCCATAGATTGCACTTTCCAAAGCCACCATTTTCTCCTGGTGAACTGATCTCTGACTCCTGGAAATCAGTTGTAATGGCAGGAGATCTCCAGCTACCACCTGGAGGTTGGCAACCCTACCTACAGCACAAGCATGACTCTAAATCAAATTTTGAGCAAAAACATCAAGAGGATCAGGCCATTGGACTGGATGTGTAAACAAGTCATTTGATCACAGTCAGTTTGACTGTCTATCAAGTTCAGTATTGTCTACTCTGACTGGCAGCAGCATCCGTACTGGAGTGCTTTGTGAGCCTGCCTAGCTCAAACACAGTCCATTTCTCACTTACACAGATGGTAAATCAATTCCCTACTGATCATAACATAGTAAAGCTGCACTACATTCACAGCTGCTCCAGTCTATTCACCTTTCATAATAAGAGCCACGGTTGTGCACAATGCATAAAAAATATCAAGATCCAGGAGTGAAGATTTTTGCTGGAAGATTCCTATTCAATCAAAGTCAAGTTCTTCCCACTCTAGATTCAGAAAGCACTCACTATCCTGGCTGCGCACAAGGGAATTTTTTTCCAAGACTGCAGACACTGTGTTGAAACAAATCACCATTAACTGACATTCATTAAATTTTATCGGGTGCATTCTACATCCTATTGAAGTGTGCAGCAAGACTGTCTTTGATTTAATGAGAGTCAGATGTACTCATTTTCTTTTTGTACATGGAACACTACACTGGCTTTTAACCAATGATGTCTTAGTACTTCTGCTCATACAAGATATGTATGTGTGTGTGTGTGTGTGGGGGGGGGGGTCCCTGACCTAGAGTTGCCAGCCTCCAGGAGGTAGCTGGAGATCTCCCGCTCTTACAACTGATCTCCTGGCGATATAAATCAGTTCACCTGGAGAAAATGGCCACTTTGGCAATTGGACTCTATGGCATTGAAGTCCCTCCCTTCTCAAAACTCCAACCTCCTCAGACTCCACCCCCCAAATCTCCAGGTATTTCCCAACCCGGAGCTGGTAACCCTACCCTGTCTCCTATGAGTGCCTTTTTCTAGGGCACAGTGGACCTCAGCAGGAAAGGGGAAGTAGGAAAATACTACTGCCACTGTACATGCAACCAAATTACAGATTTTTATAAAATAATTAGAGATTTTCAGTTAAATAACCTGCAATGACTGAAATTGAGCATTTCAGTTGCCATCAGAATGATCTAATTAGGCAGAAAGATGACATACAAATTTTGTAAATAAATAAAAATAATAATACTTTGCATTTGTGTAACGTTTTCAAGTACTCAAAACAAGTGGCGAAATTTTGTGCGTGTGTGGTATAAGCCTGGAGCAAGAAAGAGATTGTTGGAAAAGATAAGGAAATGTAATTTGTATCGAAATACTGCTCCACGTTATACACCTTTTTTTGGGCTTAATTAGTATTTTATCTGTATTTTATCTGTTTTGTTAGCAATTCTTGAAATGCAAGGTTTTAGGAAATGTAGCATAGAAATGTAATATGATATTTTCTGGTCTATGACTGCAATAAATAAATTATTATTATTACTCAAAGTATTTCACGTGCTTTATCTTATTGTAATCACTTCAGCAACACTGCAACGTTGGTCAGAGTTATTAGCTTGTACCCAATGTCATTCACCAATGGAGTGGTGCTAGTACCTGGGGGTTGGCAACCCTATTTAAGACACAAATGAACATCTCCATTTTGTTGACAGGAGGGGGTTGAGACAGAATTACTTGCCAAAAGCCACAGTGACATTGGTGGCATTGCTGACATTGTGGACCAAGGAGGGGGGGGGGGGAGAAGGACTGAAGGCGAAGGGAAGAATAACCTGCAGACCACATTAAGTTGGAGGGGGAAAGGCCACAGGTTTTACAGAGTACAATCACAGGAGCACCAGCACAGGGCATAGATCCAGCATCAGGTGACCAGCCTGTCGGCAAATGACTCCACTCATCCTCCAGCCCACCTACTAGGGGAGTACTGCAGGATGGCAAGTCCAGGGGTTCCAGGTGGGCATCCACCACAACACGATTCCCTTGCCACCTGAAGGTTAGAGGCCTGGCCTTTGAGCTGGGCATAATTCTCAATACACCTTATGTGGGTCCCCGAACCAAGGAAGGCGGGCATGCAGTCTCTGCCTCCCCAAAATTGGATCCGGCCCAATGCCCAAACTACCTGTGAAAAGCTGTGACGAGCATTCGACAGAAAGCCACCTACCCAAGCTCTACCATGAAATGGAGAACCAAGGAAAGCAGGAGCCATCTGAAAATGTCAGTGCAGGTCGCAGCTCCTTAAAAAGCTGGAGGGGCAGACCAGAGTGAAAAAAAATCTTGCTTCTATGTCCGCACCTGAACATAAGGAAGGCCGTGCTGGATCAGACCAAGGTCCATCAGGTCCAGCAGTCTGTTCACACAGTGGCCAACCAGGTGCCTCTAGGAAGCCCACAAACAAGACAACTGCAGCAGCACCCTGCTTGTGTTCCAAAGCACCAAATATAATAGGCATGCTCCTCTGATCCTGGAGAGAATAGGTGTGCATCATAACTAGCATCCATTTTGACTAGTAGCCATGAATGCCCCTCTCCTTCATGAACATCTCCACTCCCCTCTTAAAGCCTTCCAAGTTGGCAGCCATCACCACATCCTGGGGCAGGAAGTTCCACAATTTAACTATGTGTTGTGTGAAGAAATACTTCCTTTTAACTGTTTTGAATTTCTCACCCCTGCAGCTTCAGCAGATGACCCCACATTCTAGCATTATTAGAGAGGGAGAAAAGTCCTGCCTTGTTTAGCTGGTCCTGCTCCTGATTTGCTGCCCTATGAGTCTGGATTCTGCAGCCCTCAGCAGTAGGGTTGCCAGGTCCCTCTTTACAATCGGCAGGAGATTTTTGGGGTGGAACCTGAAGAGGGCGGGGTTCGGGGAGGGACTTCAATGCCATAGAGTTCAATTGCCAAAGCGGCCATTTTTCTCCAGGTGATCTGATCTCTATCAGCTGGAGATCAGTTGAATTAGCAGGACATCTCCTGCTACTACCTGGCAGTTGGCAACCCTACTCAGCAGCCACCAAAGAGCCAAAGGGGAACTCCTTCCTCTTCACTCATTCCTTGGCCTCACAGCCACAGAAGTGTCCCTAGTTAAGTCCAGGGGTGTTGCTTTAAACTGGTGATCTCCCAGATCACAGCTCTCTCCTAGCTATTATGCTGATACCAGCATTATGCTGATACCAGCTCTCAAAAGTAACATGCTTAACGAGATCACTGCATGATGTTTATGATCTCGTGCGCAAACCAATCTCTCGGAAAGCTCAATGATTCCATAAGGATGAATGTCAATCCTCCTCCGATTTAAATAAAAGAAAGCCAAGTTTCATTTTACCGAAGGCATTGTTTTTATTACAGCGCTGCAAGTTGAAAAACACTGTTGTTCTTATTTCCCATCAGCTGGATTCCTAGCGAATACGTAACATAGCTTTAATATTCAACTGTAGCGTCCCTGAAAGTGTATCGAGAAGCCATTTAAGACAAAGCAAATTGCATTTAAATGTAACATTACAGTTGTGTCAGAAAAGGAAAGACTAATTGCTGACTATGTTATTTTCTTACTCTCTCCGCACAGAGCTTAAAGAGGCTGATTACAAACACACAACACTACAATTAACCAACTGCCCCAAACAAGAGTCTGACACTCACCCTAATGAAAATTAGATTAGAAATGCCTGAACACCTGCCCGTTTGGCTCACGTCCTGTCCACCAGTCATGAACAGGGTCCTGCTGTTTCAACAACTGGTTCAATAGGATGTCAATCTGTTCGTTGGGGTTTGAAGCTTGCCTCGCTGTATCCCTTCCTAATCATAGAGTGCAACTGGTTTTTTGTGCAAGAGAATTCTCATGAATTCAATGCCAGCCAAACAGAAGTCTCAGGTCTCTAACCTTGCTGTGTATTGGTGTCCCCCAGCTTCAGCAATTTGGGGGATGGGCTTGATTAGAAACCCATTCTCAGCTCAGTTAGGAGTGGTCCTCTAATCCACTGCCACTACCAAGGGTTGCCAACCGCCAGGTGGTGGTTGGAGACCTCCTGGGATTACAGCTGATCTCCAGGCGACAAAGATCATCTCCCCTAGAGAAAAGGGCTCCTTTGAAGGGTGGACTCTATGGTATTATACACCACTGAAGTTCTTCCCCTCCCCTCTCCAAATCCTGCACTTCCCAGACTCCAGCCCCAAAATCTCCAGGAATTTTCCAACCTGGAGCTGGCAACCCTATCACACCCACCCCCAAGGCAGAAATGTGATTGGAAGGGTGGATTAGAAACCCATCCTCTAGGAATAGGATTTAATCTACCCCCCAATTGCAGTGTTTGGGGGAGTACAGGATAAAAGTCCCATCTAGATATGAATCTCTTGTATTTATAGGGTTTTTACATCGAAATAAAACAAAACTACCATTGTATTGTAGCCAATATGTAGCTTTATAACGTGGGGTTACCCAAAATACATTGTATATCAAATCCGTGTCCACACCTTGCATGAAAACCATGGATCCATAGCTTTTGTTCTCTAGGAGTGGGCTTCTAATTCAACCCCACCTCCCATCCCATTCAGGAAGGTCGAAATACAGCAAAGCTAGAGATCTGAACAGTCTGCTCTCTAATGTTGCCATGTTTCAACTTTCCTCAAACATAGCTAATGGGGGGCGTGGATCAGAAACCCACCCCTAGACTGGGTTTCTAATCTAATCCCCATGATTCTAATGGCTGCTGATAGGTTGAATCAGCAGCATCTTTCATCATACGCAGTTTCAGAAAAGCCCAATGCAAACCAGGTCAGCAGGTGTTAGTGGCTGTTCAGTATGAACTGAACAGATCAGGTTATAAACTCTCATCTGATCGATACCTTCAAATATGATAAGTTCAGCTGTCAAATGTGTTCATGCTGAAATGTGCAGCATGACAATTAAGAGAGCACCTCCGTACGTGAACTTCTGTGTCAGTCTCAATGTGAGTCTCATTCTCTGTGACTGTCAAATGTTCTGGAATGATCTTCTGTATCTACTCCATGTCTGTGTAGTTTTTTTTTAAAGGTATGGTAAAGAACTGTCTCACAAAAAACTACTTCAGAGCAAGGATCTCACTTAGAGAACCTAAAATTTGTCCTACAACAAAGATGGTGAGGGGTCTAAAGACCAAGTCCTATGAGGAAAGGTTGAAGGAGCTGGGTATGTTTAGCCTGAAGAGGAGAAGACTGAGAGGGGCTATGATAACCCTCTTCAAGCACTTGAAGGGTTGTCATATAGAGGATGGTGCCGAGTTGTTTTCTGTTGCTCCAGAAGGTCAGAACAGAACCAACAGGTTGAAATTAAATCAAAAGAGTTTCCATGTAGACATTAGGAAGAATTTTCTAACAGCTAGAGCGGTTCCTCAGTGGAAAAGGCTTCCTCGGGAGGTGGTAAGCTCTCCTTCCCTGGAGGTTTTTAAGAAGAGCCTAATGGCCATCTGTCAGCAATGCTGATTCTATGACCTTAGGCAGATCAAGAGAGGGAGGGCATCTTGGCCATTTTCTGGGCATGGAGTATGGGTCACTGGTGTGTGTGTGTGTGGGGGGGGGGGGAGGTAGTTTGGAATTTCCTGCATTGTGCAGGGGGTTGGACTAGATGACCCTGGCAGTCCCTTCCAACTCTATGAATTTATGATTCTATGATTCTAAGCCCTCCTTCAAGGTAGCCTGTGGCAAAAATGATATAAGCAAATGTTGATGCACTTTGTTGGGTGATGTCTGTAATCACCTTTCTGGGGGAGCACCTTTCTGGGGGAGCAGCTGGTTAACTGCTTAAGGCCAATCTGCATCCCACTTTCAGAATGGGCTCAGATGCCCCCAGACCACCCAAAGCTTCAAATAAGACCTCCTCCTTGATGACTACAATGGTTTCAATCCAGTTCCTATTTCAGATTCCAGGTCCCTGCTTAGTATAAAAGCATAAATAGCAACAATGCATCTCTGTTGGTGGGGATCAGTTGTAACAGCGGGAGATCTCCAGCCACCTCCTGGAGGTTGGCAAATCTAGTGTTGTGGTATGTGTTCCTACATGCCACTGACCTTCCAGATGGAACTGCTACACATTTATATAGAAAATTAAAGCCATAACTTAAACCAAACTCATGATCTGGCAATTGTGTTTGGTAGATAACATTTCAAAAATTGTGTTTGGTAGATAACATATCTCAAAAATCAATATGGCTTTAACTATTTAAGCAAACAGAGACAAGGAGAGGAAGAATAGCTACTGAAGAAGGTGATTGGTGGCATAGGACCTATGATTATTCTATAATATTTTAAATGAGTTTAACATAGACAGTGAAACTGCTTTTCTTCTATTTATTCTTACACAAATTATTCAAATGTAATATATGTATTGCAATTTTTTCATCCTTTTAGTAGTATAGGGTTGGATCTTACCAGCATTTCCATTAATTCCCCCTCTTATTCCAGACTTATCCCATGTGGCTGTTTCTCTATGTAGGTTCCATGCTCCCTTTCACAGCTGTCGGAGTGGGGGGTCAAACACACCCCTTCCTCCTTCTTGGGCAAGCAAAGGTGCTGGTAGAAGCCAACTGTAATTTGTTACAGTATAAAATTAGAAAAATAAAGGGTATATCTTGCAACCATTTTCACTAGGCCAAAACTAGGGTTGCCAACCTCCAGGTATTAGCTGGAGATCTCCTGGTATTACAACGGGCCTCCAGCCAATAGAGGTTAGTTCACCTGGAGAAAATGGCCGCTTTGGCAATTGGACTCTATTGCATTGAAGCCCCTCCCCTCCCCAAACCCTCCCCTCCTCAGGCTCTGCCCCAAAAACCTCCCACCAGTGACAAAGAGGGACCTGGCAACCCTAGCCATAACTCAGTTGTGCACATAATGAGCAGATATAGTTTCTGCTACACCTAAGTCAAGAGAGAGCCTCAGAATCTACTGAAGTTACATTTTGCAATGCTACTGAACTCTTTAACAGGCTGGAACAGTTTCACCCACAACAGCTGTTTCTTTTTTAGCTTTTGCGCTGAAAAGAGAAATGGGGGATAAAAAGCTAATTTCCCCATTTGTCTTAGGAAAAAAAGCAGACTCCTTTTAAATGCACTGTCGCAATTCCATTATTTTTCTTCCTTAACCATTTCTAAAATTTCACCCTTTCTTAAAATGCAGGCAAAAAAGGATACCTTATTTTTAATTACTTTCAGAGTTCAAAATGTATTAATATCAGGCAGGCATGTTGTAGTTCTGTGATACGTTTATTCACTGTGCCATGCTTTCAGAGTTTGTGGAGGGCTGATAATTAGGTTGTGTAACCATGCAAGCCTTCAGCTGGTGTTTGCATTTTTTAAAACAGTTTTGTTCTGCCTTTTGAAATGAAAAAAAAAAGCCACAACACACCATGAAAATTATGCCGTCTTCTTCCATCTAAATGCATAATATGGAAAGGGGAGCGGAGCAGCTTGAAAAATAATTGTTATATTTTAAATACTGGTTAAGTTCACAGCTGAAAAGACAAAATTGTGCTTTGGTATCAGTGCATGTGAGAGTGTCAACTACTTTCTCTCGCTGTTAGACCTGGAGTGTTCTCAGACCACTGGTGATTGCAGATAACCATTACTAATGCTTGACTTCAAATTAGAAAGAGAGAATTTGTGTGTGTGTGAAGCATCAGAAGCATCTATGGCAGGGCTTCTTAAACCTTTTCCACTCGTGATCCCTTTTTGCCCAAGAAATTTTTACATGAACCTGGGTATAGAGGTATATAAAATAGGTATACAAATCAAACATTTTCTGATCATAAATCATAAAGAAACCTTTTACTGTTGGCAAATTTTTCGTGACCCCCACATTCAGCTACGCGACCCCATATGGGGTCATGACCCACATTTTGAGATGCTTTGATCTATGGTACAACTTAGGGTTGCCAACGTCAAGTACTAGCTGGAGATCTCCTGCTATTACAATTGATCTCCAGCCGATAGAGATCAGTTCACCAGGAGAAAATGGCAATTTGGCCACTGGACTCTACGGCATGAAGTCTCTCCCCTCCCCAAACCCCACCCTCCTCAGGCTCTTCCCCCAAAACCTCCTGCCGATGGAGAAGAGGGACCTGGCAACCCTAGTTCAACTCCATCCATTGATGTGCAAAGGTTGTATAAAAGAACACCATATTCTATTGTGACTTTACACTGCAAACTGTATCCACTACTGGGACCAAAATGGTATATAGGGAACTGAGCTCAGTACAAATAGAAACTGTCTCATAGACCTTTTATGCATGGCTGTTTCCCTCACGGTCACCCCTCCGATGACTTTGGGTCTCTGTTTTGAACATGCATGCCATTTCCAACTGGCAAAGGTCGCCTCGCTCTCCCCATGACTTTCCCAGTGTTTTGCCTGCATTTTCAAATTCGAGATAAAACAGGTCCCTAAAAACACAGGCAAAATGTGGGGAGACGCAGGGGGAGAGCAAGGTGACCTCTGATGGTCAGAAACGGCATGCATAATCCAAACAAAGACCCGAAATCATCGGAGGGGTGACGGCCAGGAAAGAGTCATGCATAAAAGGCCATAGCTAGGGATTATATGAATTTCGCCATAAACACATTCTGTGTTCAGAGTGTCAGCTAAACACCTAGCCTGTTCTGTTCATGCCAGACCACCACAAATGCCTGCCAAACCTGTTTGCATTGAGTTCTCGCAAAACTGCATGCACAAAATCTCTGCTGATTCAAACCAACTGGAGCATCACTAGGGACTACTTAGATGAACTGAAATTGTGGACCAAAATATAAATAAATATAAAAAGAATCAGAAAATAGGGAAAAATCGCTCATCCTTAATTAGGGTGGCCAACTCTGGGTTGGGAAATACCTGGAGATTTTGGGGGGCAGATCCTGAGGAGGGCGGGGTTTGGAGAGGGGAAGGACTTCAATGCCATAGAGTCCAATTGCCAGAGCAGCCATTATCTCTAGGGGAACTGATCTCTGTCGCCTGGAGATCAGTTGAAATAGTGGGAGATTTCTAGCCACCCCCTGGAGGCTGGAAACCCTATCCTTAACGGAAGCCAGGGAGTTCAGATGTTACATGCAGGACTATTGTAAAATACGGAACCCTTAATAATGCCCCGTGTGCTTTCCCTGCGGTGTGGCTTATCGCTCACCCAGAAACATTCATCAAAATTAGCATTAAACAAACTCTAGATAGCCATAGGAAGGTACAGAAAAGCCAAAAGCAACCAATTAGAATACTGAAAAGTTCTCTTGTCATACAAATATACAGCTCTGTGCCAGATGGGTTATTTAAATTAGATGTTTGCTCTATGGCAGAAATAATTTAAAAGGCTGTCTTGTGTTCAGGCAGCCGTGAAATCCTGTTGCTTTTTCACCGCCCTTTTTTATAAAGCAGTATGAGTCTGTGTGTTACATACTGAATTTAAGGCACAACGTATGAGCGATATGCACCCATATGCATTTGCATAAACAACATGAACTTAAGATATTGCTTTGTGCTTCCAATTGTTTGAGTTGTGGGAAGTCTAAAGCAGCCTTTTACAAAGTTATTTTCCTTTTAGGAAGACAGCATCTCTATAATGATCAGTTTGTCTATAGTTGTAACGGGTATTTATGAGTGTAAATAAATGGACTTGATGAACAGATATTACAAGTGGGAATACACAGTGAGGCATGCAAGATCACAGCAATATAAGTCCTACGCACAAACAACAGCACCCCAACACCCCAAAATTTCTCTTCTCCAGGAATCTCTTGGGGCTTTTCATAAATTATGCTTTTACCATATAGCTGAATAAACCGGTAGCACCTATAAACAGAAGGAGGGAAGGCTGCACTGTATAGCCCGATCGTGTGAGATCTGAGAAGCTAAGCAGTGTTGGTATTTGGATGCAGGACCACCAAGGAAGGCTCTGCAGAGGAAGGCAATAACAATCAACCCCTGTTTCTCATGTGCCTTGAAAGCTCCATGCTGGGGTCACCACAATTTGGTTGTGACATGATGGCACATACATGTATATATACTAGGGTTGCCAACCTCAGTCTCCGCCCCCAAAATGTCCAGGTATTTCACAACCTGGAGCTGGCAACCCTAGTATGTACCTACAAACAGATGTCCCTTGCAGGTTCACACCTGAGGCTGCTCATAAAGAGTGGTGCATACTGCAAGAAGACTTGGGTGATGATCTGTGAAGCAACCCTTAGTTGGTTCTTGTAGGTTATCCGGGTTGTGTAACCGTGGTCTTGGTATTTTCTTTCCTGACGTTTCGCCAGCAGCTGTGGCAGGCATCTTCAGAGGAGTAACACTGAAGGACAGTGTCTCCTTCAGTGTTACTCCTCTGAAGATGCCTGCCACAGCTGCTGGCGAAACGTCAGGAAAGAAAATACCAAGACCACGGTTACACAACCCGGATAACCTACAAGAACCAATGAACTCTGACCGTGAAAGCCTTCGACAACCCTTAGTTCTCTGCCAGTCTGCTCCAGACAAACTGTTTCTTACAACTCTCCTCTCTCTGTGCACATGCTCAAATTGCCTAAACCTGTTTCCAGACTCTTCCAATCCTACAAGTGAGCCAAGCATTGAAATGGGCAAGGCAAACTGCTATATTTATTAGCATCCATTGTTAGTGACCACTAAGACGTGACAGAAGAAGAAGAAGAAGAAGAAGAAGAAGAAGAGTTGGTTTTTATATGCCGACTTTCTCTACCACTTAAGGAAGAATCACACTGACAATCCCCTTCCCTTCCCCTCCCCACAACAGACGCCCTGTGAGGTAGATGAGGCTGAGAGAGCTCAAGAGAACTGTGACTACCCAAGGTCACCCAGCTGGCTTAATGTGTAGGAGTGGGGAATCAAACCCGGTTCTCCAAATTAGAGTCCACCACTCCAAACCACCTCTCTTAACCGCTACACCATGCTGGCTCTCTAGGAAGATAGTGTGGCTGACAACCATAAGGTGAAGGACCCTTGGTTTCAAATATCTCATCAGTGCAATCCTAAGAACGCTTTCCTGGAAGTAAGTCCCACTGAATAGACATGAGTGTGATTCTGAGTAGATCCACTTAAGATTGTTCTCTGTGCCTGCTGGTCCACCTAAAAAATCCCTGTTTTGATTACACTTCTCCCTTATTTTAGTCAAACCTCGATTTTTGCACCATTCTCTGTTTCCTTGCACCCTTTCCCATAAAATGTATGCACTTTTCAATGTCAGTTCTGCACCGATAAATTCAGCATATATTTTTTCATACACTATGTGTATAACATACACAGCATGTAAACATAATACATACATTATAAAGAAATCCACTAAATATGTAAAAGAAACAAATCAACAATACTAGCAACCAAAATAGGCCAACTGAAACTGTTCACAGTGACAACAGATGCAAATACAAAGAAATGATTAAGCGTATATTCATCCATCCCTAACCCAAGTCCTTGAAGTGCATCTAATAAGTTAGTTTTTGTACTTCACGTACTTCACATCAGTTCACTTGCCAGAGACATTTCATGATGGGTAAATCCTACAGGATTTGACTCACAATTAAGATATTGGCTGCCTAAAATTTGGAAATAGCATTTTTCCACCTCCCAGCCCTGTTCTGAACTTCAGAAGACCCATGGCAGTTGCAGTGTCTTTTGTTTTTATTTTTAGAAGAAAAGTTGGTTTTTACACCCTGCTTTTTCTCTACCATAAGGAGTCAGAGCAGCGTACAATCACCTTCCCCCCACAACAGGCACCTTGTGAGGTAGGTGGGGCTGAGAGTTCTGAGAGAACTGTGACTAGCCCAAGGCTAGTCTCCAAACCCCACCCTCCTTAGGCTCCACCCCCAAAATCGCCAGACATTTCCCAACCCAGAGGTGGCAACCCTAGTAATTGGAAATTCTATAAAAACAATTCCAGATCTTCTCCGAATCTTCTCCTGTGCTTCTCCTTTCAAGCATATTAGAAGACAATGTTGGGTAGCAGAGAGTGGAGGGGCGGGGTTGGAGCAGGGAAGCATGGTAAGGTTACCAACCTCCAGGTTCTACATTTGACACTTGAGGATTCACATCCAGGATTAAATAAGATTTTTTTTTCCTTTTGTATATAATTGTTTGGGATAGCCACTATTATCTGTATATATTTGATGTTGTGATATTGTAGCACTCAATATATTTTGCACTTTGCTATATTAATTCGCTCCTGTGCTAATTTCCAAACCTATAGGTACAAGTACAGAGGTGTTTTCTTTGTTAGTAACCTCCAGGTAATAGCTGGAGATCTCCTGCTATTACAACTGACCTCCAGCCGAAAGAGATCAGTTCACCTGGAGAAAATGGCTGTTTTGGCAATTGGCCTCTATGGCATTGAAGTCCCTCCCCTCCCCAAAACCCACCCTCTTCAGGCTCTGCCCCAAAAACCTCCCACCGGTAGCGAAGAGGGACCTGGCAGCCCTAAATCACTGGGCAGGAAAAGTAGCTTCTCATCTGACACCCTACCACACCTGTATTCTCACTCTTGCTCCTAAGGAAGATTTTCTCTCGCACAAGCAACTCTCAAGCTTTTGCTGTATGTATAGGACTGTAACACCATTAGAGTGCTTCTTTTTTTTTTTAACGAATGTATTTGTGTGTGTGTGTGTAAAGTGCCGTCAAGTCACAGCCAAATTATGGCGACCCCTTTTTGGGGTTTTCATGGCAAGAGACTAACAGAGGTGGTTTGACAGTGCCTTCCTCTGCACAGCAACCCTGATATTCCTTGGTGGTCTCCCATCCACTAACCAGGGCTGACCTTGCTTAACTTCTGAGATCTGACGAGATCAGGCTAGCCTGGGCCATCCAGGTCAGGGCAACAAATGTATTTAGGCACATTCAAATGCCTATTAAGGTTCAATGTGCTGGAAAGTGCCATCAAGTCTCAATTGGTTTATGGCAACCCTGGAGAGTTTTCAATGCACAAGGCAAACAGAAGTAGTGTCTCGTTGCCTGCCTCTGCATAGCAACCCTGGGCTTCTTTGGTGAGCTCCCAATGAAGTGCTAACCAGGGCTGAGCCTGCTTAGCTTCCAAAATCTTACAAGATCCAGCTAGCCTGGCCCATCCAGGTCAGGACAGGCCTAATTTTGATAACTAACTGGGAATCCCATGTTCAAACAGAGTGCTCCATCTATGATGAAGAGATTAAATAATAAGGACCCATTACGTCCTGTTAATGAGAATCCAGAAGTATCCGGCTGGCTGCTTTTGAAAACCGAGACCTTAGCTTAGGGTTGCCAGTTATGGGTTGGGAAATACCTGGAGATTTTTGGAGCGGAGCCTGAGGAAGGCGGGGTTTGGGGAAGGGAGGGACTTCAATGGTGAAGAGGGACCTGGCAACCCTATCAATTGCTAAAGTGGACATTTTCTCCAGGTGAACTGATCATCAGTTGTACTAGCGAGAGAACTCCTGCTACTACCTGCAGTTTGGGGGAGAAAATAGACACCACTGTACTATTATCAACCGATGAGGAAACTAGTACAGGAGCGAACCAGTATAATGAAGTGCAAAAAATATTTTTATGAGCTACTGTGTCTAACAATTACGCACAAACAATTGCACATACATATTAACAAGAAATCTTATACATCAACTATACAACCCATCGCATGGACGGTAAGACAAGGAATATATCTGAACAAGAGTGCAATGTCTCTCACTGTATGTACACCAATCTTCTGTATAAGTATCATACAGGTAAATGAGTAGTTCTGACAATAATAGGTTCAAGGAGGATTTGCTTCAAGGAAGATACGGCCGTTTCAAATTCTTTGGATTCTTCATCAGTCTTTCCTATGTAACAATAAATTATTTTTAAAATTGCCACAATACATTTATAAATATTTTAACAATAAAAAGTATATAAAATTACTTACAAGCATATTCCTCTGTTATTGCACATCCATAGTAATCAATTTCAAAGTGCTGCATGCATAACAGATCCCACGAGGGGTAACCTTAGCAAATGTAACCATGTATGTAATGTGAAAACTGTTTTCTAAATACCCTTCAACAACAGAAGCCTCTAGCTTAACCTCGTGCAGCTGTGCTCGCACGCTGTAAGCTTGACTCTTAAAGGCACACAGACCTATTTGTTACAGGAAGCAAGACAGGTCATTTTCCAAGTTTAAACCAGATGGAGTGACAGTGTTTAAAAGATGGATGAAATATGACTCCTTTTGCCTGAGTAGTCTTTCATTATCGTCCCTGCTAAATCTTTTAGGATTTAATCGCCAAAGCACAAAAAAATGTAAATCATTTTACTCAGGCAAAAGGAGTCATATTTCATCCATCTTTTAAACACTGTCACTCCATCTGGTTTAAACTTGGAAAATGACCTGTCTTGCTTCCTGTAACAAATAGGTCTGTGTGCCTTTAAGAGTCAAGCTTACAGCGTGCGAGCACAGCTGCACGAGGTTAAGCTAGAGGCTTCTGTTGTTGAAGGGTATTTAGAAAACAGTTTTCACATTACATACATGGTTACATTTGCTAAGGTTACCCCTCGTGGGATCTGTTATGCATGCAGCACTTTGAAATTGATTACTATGGATGTGCAATAACAGAGGAATATGCTTGTAAGTAATTTTATATACTTTTTATTGTTAAAATATTTATAAATGTATTGTGGCAATTTTAAAAATAATTTATTGTTACATAGGAAAGACTGATGAAGAATCCAAAGAATTTGAAACGGCCGTATCTTCCTTGAAGCAAATCCTCCTTGAACCTATTATTGTCAGAACTACTCATTTACCTGTATGATACTTATACAGAAGATTGGTGTACATACAGTGAGAGGCATTGCACTCTTGTTCAGATATATTCCTTGTCTTACCGTCCATGAGATGGGTTGTATAGTTGATGTATAAGATTTCTTGTTAATATGTATGTGCAATTGTTTGTGCGTAATTGTTAGACACAGTAGCTCATAAAAATATTTTTTGCACTTCATTATACTGGTTCACTACCTACAGTTTGGCAACCCAATCTAAGATAGATGCACTTTGTTCAGACCCAGCAGTAGGAAACGCTTAATGTTTTTATGAATTCCTTGACAGATAATAACTGAACTTTGATCGTAACATGATCTTAAACGATGCTTCAAATAAGAGGCCTGTTTGTTTTATGTTATCTTGCAGATCTTCTGGCTATTCTGATTCATGCGCCTTTCATCTATGCAAGACACCCTCAAAATCAAGAATAAAGTTTTAACTGCGCAGTGATTTCTACTGAACCATCATGACTTTCTTTGGAGGAATCTTTGCATTTGTCATGCAAATTTATCTGAAGTTCCCCATAGGGTTTCACAGTTAGTCCTTCACTATCTGAGTAGGAAATTGTCCTTTTCACAGTAGCTGCTGTATCTTGTCAGGAAATGTGATATCGGCTTTTGAAGCATCGTCTTAGAGGGGAATCACTAAAGGAGGGACACCAGAGGCTCCCATCATTATACAATGTAGCTCAAGGCTGGATTAAGAAATGCAGAGGCCCTAAACTGTTCCAAAATATGGTAGTTTTTAAGGAGATACACACATACACACACACGCACACAGAGAGACCCATCATAATCTGAGAGCCTATACCATAGCTAGGATTGCCAGCTCCAGGTTGGGAAATACTTGGAGATTTTGGGGATGGAGTCTGAGGAGGGCAGGGTTTGAGGAGGGGAGGGACTTCAATGAAGTATAATTAGGGTTGCCAAGTGCCTGGTGATGGCAGGTAAAATCCCGCCAGTCCACCGGGCTGCCCATGACCAGCTGAGGGCTGGCGGGCAATGTGTGCACGTGCGTGCATCACTTTTGGGTTTACCCAGAAGCTACGCAGACTCTCTGGCAACCTCCGCTAAAACTCTATGGAAACCATAGAGTTACGACCAAGATCGCTAGAGCGTTTGCGTCGCGCACCGCAGGTGCGGCCCCACAAAGCTCCCGCCGGTGGAGCTATGGGGCCTGGCAAGCCTAGGTATAATACCATAGAATCCACCTTCCAAAATGGCCATTTTCTACAGGCAAACTGATCTCTGTCACCTGGAGATCAATCATAATCCCAGGAGATGTATAGCCCCCACCTGGAAATTGGCAACCTTATCCATACCTTACTTAGCCTGTGCAAAAATCAAGCTCTGAAATAAGAATTGGTAGTTTTAAAACTCTGACATTTATGTCTTTTGAGTATGCACACACTGGGTGTGTTGCATATACCCACAGCCCACTAGATGTACATAAATATGGAACCAAACTAGACATTACGGGAGCCGTGGGTCCAACCTGCAGCCATGACACCATTTTAGAGAAGAACTTGGACATTTAAAAATGCCTCGAGGGCCCGGGCCCATGGTTAGGGTTGCCAGGTCCCTCTTTGCTACCAGCGGGCATGTTTGCGAAGGGGATGGATTTCAATGCCATAGAGTGCAATTGCCAAAGCGGCCATTTTCTCCCGGGGAACTGAACTCTATCGGCTGGAGATCAGTTGTAATAGCAGATCTCCAGTACCTGGAGGTAAATATTAGCCATAGTAGCTGTAAATATTTTTTACCTGTACCTGGAGGGTGGCAACCCTACCCATGGTGCAGCTGGACTAGATGATCTTGTACTCCCCCCCCCAACGCCTTTTCAAGTGCTGAAACAGCCATGCGGCTCGAACCTGTGGCCACTGTAATGTCTAGTTTGGCTGATGGTCAGGAACATCTAGTTTGGCTGATGGTCTGAAAAGTTTGATAGTCCCATTTTCTGGAATTATGTTAAGAAGGGGCTCAAAGTTATGTGCAAGCTTCTTACTGCATCTTAGAAACTTAGGAGTCAAAGGAAAGGCTTAAACTGTGGATGTTTTCCATTAAGTAAAAAAAAAGGAACGGGACAGAAAGGATACACAGCATTAGGAACAGAAGATGATGAGAGGCAAATCTGCATACGCATGAGGCTGACAGTCCCCGACAATAACGCCTCTCTTAAATTTTACTTTGGTGCCATCCTTCCAAGTGAGCAGTTAATACACAAGTCTTGTCACAAAGAAGGGAAAGCTGGCAGAAAAGATTTGAAAATTATGTTAATGCCACGGATGCTGAGAACAATAAACAAAGGCAACCAGAAGAAAAACTCCAGGGTCCTGTGGTGCAGGCAATTTATCATCAACACAGCCAGGCAAACTGACTGCTGAGATGAGAGGATGCAAGTTCAAAATCCGGGAGGAAAGATGAAGCAGTCCTCGTGGCATGGAAGAGCCATTCTAGGTGTAGAGCCCAAATGCAAACTGCAAAACGCAACTGGCAGGTTTTTATTACCTACACAGGTGAATTTGCACAGGATATTTTTGTAGACTAGGTCCAGTATCAGCATACTGACATCATGCAGGAACTACATTTATGAAAATCCTTGAGATCATTCTCAAGAATAACTCATGGACTTCAACTCCTCTTATTTACTAGGGGTATTCCATGTTTTCTGGCACTTGTCCTTGGTCTTTTATGCACGGGAGTTTTACCTGGGGTTCTAGGCTCTCTTGACCCATACTTTGCTGTTCTGAATCCTAAAAACGCTATGCATGTTGTTGATTGCCCTGGAGAAAGTCCTGGGGTTTCCAGAGAACTACAGATTAACCAATAAAAATCCAGAAGTTTCTGAGTCCCTGCCCCATGAAAATGTTGCTTTGTAATGGCCTAAAGTGCTTACTGTGAGAAAAAGTCATCCCTCTCAGTTCCCGTCTCCCCCTGGCGGAAACCCAAGTGCCGTTTTAAAACCCATTTTTACAAAATAAAGATCTTTAAAAGGAACCGGGTGGTGTGTGAGGGGGAGAGAAACCCAAGTGATGTTTTGAAACCCAAGTGACGTTTTAAAACCCATCTTACTGTGAGAAAACCATCACCCACCCCAGCTCCCCTCTCCTGCGCTTTGGCTTCTGCATGGAAATGGGGATGATTTGACCCGGGGAGATCGAAGCATCACATTACAATAGAATTGGGAAGACCTGGACATTACGCATGCTGGGCACAAGGTCATCTCAAAGGGATGGAAAATTCATGCATACTCACAACAAAAACTGAGTTGGATCAGTGGAGAAAGTAAGTCAAAGTGCCCATGCATAAAAGACCCATGACAAATGTCTTATTTTGTTCCTGTTTTCACCTTCTGCTGATTCCTTGTTAAAACCTATGAGAAATGGTTAAAATGCTTAGGGCTGTTTAGCTTGGAAAGAAGGCGGTTAAGGGGAGACATGATAGAGGTCTATAAAATTATGCATGGTTTGGAGAGAGTGGACAGGGAGAAGCTGGTCTCCCTCTCTCACAATACCAGAGTGCAGGGTCATCTGCTGAAGCTGGAGGTTGAGAGATTCAAAACTGATAAAAGGAAGTATTTCTGCACACAATGAATAGTTAAATTGTGGAACTCCCTGCCCCAGGATGTGGTGATGGCTGCCAGCTAGGAAGGCTTTAAAAGGGGAGTGGACATGTTCATGGAGGAGAGGGGTATTCATGGCTACTAGTCAAAATGGATACTAGTCATGATGCATACCTATTCTCTCCAGGATCAGAGGAGCATGCCTATTATATTAGGTGTGTTGGAACACAGACAGGATGGTACTGCTGCAGTCGTCTTGTTTGTGGGCTTTCTAGAGGCACCTGGTTAGCCACTGAGTGAACAGACTGCTAGACTTGATGGACCTTGGTCTGATCCAGCACGGCCTTTCTTATGTTCTTATGTTATCAGCCTAACAACCATTGTTTAGTATTTTTTTTCTGCTGCTGCTCTGAGTAGTCATGGGAAACCAGAGCTGGTGGCAGCGGATTCCCTGCCCCCTCTAGGGGGCTAGCAACCCTGGCTTGCGGTAATATCCTCTGTGTGGCTCCAGGGAGCCAGGAGCATGTGCATCCACTAAGGTTGCCAGCTCTGGGTTGGGAAATACCTGAATATTTTGGGAGTGGACCCTGAGGAGGGCAGGGTTTGGAGAGGGCGGGACTTCAACCCCGTAGAGTCCAATTGCCAAAGCGGCCATTTTCTCCAGGGGAACTGATCTCTATCGGCTGGAGATCCGTTGTAATAGCAGGAGATCTCCAGCTACCACCTGGAGGTTGGCAACCCTAGCAGCCACTACCACATAAGTGAAGTCTTGTTTGAGCTGAGAGACTAGCAGTGCAATGCTAAACTCTAAATCAACAGGCTTGGAAGGGTATAACCGTGATTAGGACGACACTACGAATATATAAATTCGCATCCAATTCATCTGATGTGTGTGAATTTCACCCCTCTTGGGAGGGCAGAGGATCATACATATTTAGCAAGTTACTATTCATATGCTGCTGAGCTTGTGTGCACTTGAGGCATAGCCCTGGTCCTCATAATATGGCCAATATTGGTTGGGCCCAAATGTCTAAACCAGACCTCCTATGAACACTTCCCCCCTCAAAAAAAGTGGGGAACAATTCTGTCCCAAGCTTGATGAAAAGCTTATTTATGGTCTGTGCTGTATTTAAGGTGCCAAGTGGAACATTTAATACAATAATAGTATGAGGGCCCCAAATATAGGAACTGTGATTAAATACTGAAACCCTATGGAATAGTTTATAACTAAAACTCATGCTATTGAGCCATTCTGTCTTGACCTGAGGTGAAGGCACATTTGTACAAACATTAACCACAAAAGAATTACCGTACATAGATTGCTAATCTGACCGTTCTAAAACTCTAATATGAAATCTCTCCCCAAGGTAAAAAGAAACAAAACTAATCCACTGTGGTAAAAAAGAGAGAGAGAGAAAGGAAAGAGCAAGGTAATATATGAGCTTCTCTTTGAGTGTTCATCAGGAAAAGTTTATGAGACCTAAACCATATCCCTT
Source organism: Euleptes europaea (assembly GCF_029931775.1). Taxonomy (NCBI): domain Eukaryota; kingdom Metazoa; phylum Chordata; class Lepidosauria; order Squamata; family Sphaerodactylidae; genus Euleptes; species Euleptes europaea. The sequence continues at coordinate 76,485,458 of NC_079316.1, forward strand.
CTTTTAACAAACATCACAGTGGTGAGGTGCCATGGGGTTGCTAAGCTCTGGGTTGGGTCTGGAGTAGGGTTGCCAGGTCCTTATTCACCACCGGAGAGAGGTTTTTGGAGAGGGGAGGGGTTTGGGGAGGGGAGGGACTTCAATACCATAGAGTCCAATTGCCAAAGCGGCCATTTTCTTCAGGTGAACTGATCTCTATCGGCTGGAGTTCAGTTGTAATAGCAGGAGATCTCCAGCTAGTACCTGGAAGCTGGCAACCCTAGGCTGGAGAGTTCCCAGAATTACAACTGATCTCCAGACTACAGAGATCAATTCTCCTGGAGTAAATGGCTGCTTTGGAGGGTGGTCTCTATGACTCTATGGCAGTATACCTCTGAGGCATCTCACCTCCTGAAATCCTACCCTACCCAGGTTTCACCACCCAAATATCCAGGAATTCACCAACCTATAGGTGACAAGCCTAGTGCCACTTATCCTTTGGTGGGACTCCAATTAATGTCTCAAGAAACGCAGCTGGAGACAAAATAAGGAAACCGAAACCCAGCCATTGATGAGAATACGCATGCAGCTAATATGGCTGGAACAGATAAAAGTCTCAAGCAACAGATACAGAACCAGACCCTACTGAACTAGGAACAGTGAAAGGCAGGAAGCTGTATGGGCTCATCGGAAGCTCATAACAACCCTCAAACAAGACTGGTTGTATGGCAGGGACAGTACTTGCCATTCTAATTTAGGAAATGCCACCGCTCGTAGATATTCACACTGAAACAGGGGAGCCAGTATCTGCTTCTTCCTAGAGAAAAAGTGCCCTGTGTGGAGCAGGCTGCAAACATTCTGGACCAGTATTGGCTCAGAATTCTTCAAAGAACCCATTATTAATTAATTCAATTTCCCAATGTAGTACTTCAGAATAATCTGATCCTCCCCAAATGGGGAGTCACCCAAAGATTAAAATACCAGTATATGAGTGTGTGAGTGTGTGTGTGAATGGGTGGAATTTTCAATTTTCCTAAGTGCCTACATTCAGATGTCACAGTAGGGTTGCCAGCTCCGGGTTGGGAAATACCTGGAATTTTTTTTAATTTATTTTTTGCGGGGGAGCCTGAGGAGAGCGAGGTTTGGGGAGGGGAGTGTCTTCAATACCATGGAGTCATATTGCCAAAGCAGCCATTTTCTCCAGGTGAACTGATCTCTCTCAGCTGGAAATCAGTTGTAATAGCAGGAGATCCCCAGCCGCCACCTGTAGGTTGGGCAAAAAAGGCAGCAACTATGGCTAAACAGTATATAACAATTCTATAGTAGCAGTTTACATGCAGGAAACAACTCACACATTGATAAAGAATAAACTTTTATATATCTATATATCTCAATTCAGAACATTGTATGACACGCATATCCACAAAAATAAATGCCTGAATGTCCAAAATCCAATGTGGTGGTCTGAAGACAATGCATGCAAATTGCTACTGTTGCCTGGAGATCAGTTGTAATAGCAGAAGATCTCCAGCCACCACCTAGAGACTGGCAACCCTATGTCACAGTGAACTGGCGCTTAATTGAACCCAGGAAGCCTTTGAACATATTTCATGTGGAAGGGGAGTGGGAGAGGGAACTGATTCTGCATCCCTCCATGTATGTGTGAATTGTGAATGCAGGCTGTGTTCATCTGCAGCTTTGTTAAGTCTCTGTTTTGTTAAGGAGTTGGCTAAATTAGGCCAAAGCGTTCAGAAGAACCAACAAGCTGCCATTCAAAATCAAAAGCCAGGGAAGAAAGACACCAGCGCCATGAAGAAAATGCATTTGATAGGGAAGCATTCAGCATAGCAGTACACTGATTTGTTTTCAGAAACCAGAACAGCAGGAAATATTTGTAGCCAAGCAAAACGTAACATGGTTAAAGGAAAACAACTTAAGAATGTTCCTTTTTGCATTCTTGTTTCACTGCTGGTGTTTACTGAAACATAGCACTTGGTTTTGTTTTGTTTTTGAAGCATAGGGAATTCTAGGTCCCTATCATGTTGAAGTTGGGGAGGGGCCGTGGCACAGTGGTAGCGCATCTGCTTGGCATGCAGAAGGTCCCAGGTTCAATCCCTGGTATCTCCAGTTAAAGGGACTAGGCAAGTGGGTGATGTGAAAGACCTCTGCCGAAGACCCTGGAGAGCCACTGCCTGAGTAGACAATACTGACTTTGGTGGACCAAGGTTCTGATTCAGTATAAGGCAGCTTCATGTGTTCAAGTTTGCTTGCTGACTTAAGATGCACTTTAAATTGGGGGGGAGGATGGTCACTTGAAATGCCATTAAGCAAAATTAAACAGAAGCATTCACCCTACTGATAAATGCCTTGGTAAAACCCTACAGTGCAATCAGCTTTTAAGATGGTTCCACTCTGTCAGTTCTTCTGAGCAATCTTTTGGGACCTATGCCACCACAGGGCTGTGACGGTGGCCGAGAGCCATAGGGTGGCACTGGGGCACTGAGCCCGCGTAACTCCAATTTATGTGGGTTTATCTCCAAGATGTGTGTGTGTGTTAAGTGCCGTCAAGTCGCTTCCGACTCATGGTGACCCTATGAATGAATGTCCTCCAAAATGTCCTATCTTTGACAGCCTTGCTCAGATCTTGCAAATTGAAGGCTGTGGCTTCCTTTATTGAGTCAATCCATCTCTTGTTGGGTCTTCCTCTTTTCCTCCAAGATACATCAGCGTAATGTCTAGTCGGCTCCCTTTGCACTTCTGGGACCCCTTGGGGGCTAACTTGCACAGTTAGACGGATAAAAGATAAAACAATACCCAGTAAACTTTTCTGAAGCTAGATTCAAATGCAAAAGAATCGAGAATTTCAGTCATTCACTCTAAATCTTCCTATGAAGTCACCAGAAGGCCACAGAAATAAAATGGTTCTAGTTACTAAAAGTTGGTGCCAGATGAATAGCTCCCAGAGAGATTCCCCCCCCCCCCATAATTGTAGAAGCACTCCTTTTTGGAGAGAAAAATTAAAGCACTGTTTCATGTTTATATACATTGTACATCCTTCAGGGCTATAGCCAACCATCCATGTTTTGGTAGGGCTGCCATATTTCCAGATGCATCTTCAAACAATAAATGGAAAGTGAGTGGTTTTACAACAGCCACCAGAAACTTTCAGAAGAATATTGCTGTTCCCAAGCATCTGTGACTATTCTAGCATTACTGAATTCTTAGCACCAGGAAAAGAAGTCATTTTTTAAGTTCAGAGGCATGTATAATGAACACCTACTTTAAATAAATAATGGCTTCCTTTGGTTACACCTTACCTCCTTTAAGCACCCTGCCATGCTTACATCGTATAAATAAGGAGGAGATTTTGAACTGCCACCGATTGCTTAAACTAGAAATGTCCCCATTCTAAAAAGACTTCTTATGCTTTAACTGGAAATGCTACAAATGAAAAAGCCTGGGATTTTTACAATAAAAAAACTTTCCAGGGGGCATATAAGTGCTCTGGGTGTGGGGTTGTATACCCGCTGGCCTTGCCGTCCCTGCTATCTTCCATTCTCTTCATGTTTCCCATTATTATTTCGTTCAGCGTCTTTCCTATCCTACTCAAAAAGGCACAGGATGGGTTGCAACACATCTGTATTTCTTATTCTCTTTGTAATTCTCATTGGAAGCTAGGGTAGGCTGAGGAATAGTGATTTTCCTGAGGCAATCCAATGGTGTGTTTAAAACTGGGTCTCCCATGTCCCATCCTTTTCCTTATCCTGCCTCAAGGGACCCAGCAGACAGGATTTGATGCCGTTCCTATAGATCTTGATTGAAAGAGGCAACTTTTGGAAATGAAAACCATCTTTCATCTCTTTTTTCGAGATGCTCTTCATGAGTGCCATCCAAGTTGTTGTCAATGAAAAGATTCTTGGAGCAATCTTAAGCAAGTCTACTCAGACGTAAGTCCCATTGTATTCAATAGGGCTTACTCCCAGAGACATGTTCTTAAAACTGCAGCCGCTGTTGTTTGAGAAAATGAACACTGATGCTTAAGAATGTCATAAGAACATAAAAAAGCCATGCTGGATCAGACCAAGGTCCAGCAGTCTGTTCACAGTCACACAGTGGCCAACCAGGTGCCCACAAATCTAGGAAGCCCACAAACAAGACAACTGCAGCAGCATTATCCTGCCTGTGTTCCACAGCACCTAATATAATAAACATGCTCCTCTAATCCTGGAGAGGATAGGTATGCATCATGACTAGTATCCATTTTTACTAGTAGCCATGAATAGCCCTATCCCCCATGAACATGTCCACTCCCCTCTTAAAGCCTTCCAAGTTGGCAGCCACCACAGCCTCCTGAGGCAGGGAGTTCCACAATTTTGATGGCTATGTGTAGAAGTGCAGGAATCGTTTGTACGTGCAGGAGTCTTTGTGAGAAACACACAAAGGAGTCTTTGTGAGAAACACACGGCAGAAGAGAAAGAAGCAAACACTATTGGAAAGCATTGTTTTGTTACACATGCTGCAGTTCTTGACACACAAGTACCTTAGGACAGATGCGCTTGAGACAGTCAAGTTCAAAAATATCTAAATTGCCATGAGGTTAGCAGTGGATTTTCAAAAGGTACAAATAACAGGAATAAAGCCACAGAGTGAACAGTCAGGTATCTTTGTGCCTTTGTAACTTTTGCCTTTAAGGTATGGCTGCCCTCAGTAAAGTCACTTTGAACTCACATCACGTGGATCCAGATTTGTCCCTTAATAGCATGCCCTCAGTTTGCATTCTCTCCTTGTGTTTTCTGCTTCTGAACTGCCAAAACTGAAAACTCACACTGAGATCTAAACACAAAACTTCGTTCTTTTCTTCCCACGCTCTTTGCAAGTTACAAAGGTTCCCCTTCCAGGGTAAATTATACCTTAAATTCAAGCAGTGTAATGAATCCCAGCCTCTCTCTTTGACGCCAAATAAATTAGAATTGCATGAGAAGTTATTTTAAGACCATAAATTAACTTTCTATGATCATTTCTCATGAAGGTGCAGAAGAGGAAGGAAAGCAAAATGCTTCCATTGACATTTCTGGTTGGTTCTTTTTATAAACAACTAGGACAAGAAGAAGAAAATTCCACATATACACATATACCAATATCTCATGTCTCTACCATAGTGACCTTAAACATTTTCATGATAAACACTATTATTTAGAACTAGAAAATATATAACTCGAGTCACGTTGCTTTTCAGATTAGCTGATGATCTCCCACAATAGCAAGCTGTGTCCCTTAGCAGGATACTGGTCATGTCACATTAGTAGAGTTACTGGATAATATCCTTCCTTGTTAATACCTTATGGGGGGCTTGTCATGACTTGGGGGCATTCAGAGATTTTCTTTACCTTCTATCTGCATACTTGGTCCATTTATCAGAGCCAAAAAGTTCAAAAAAACAAAACAAAACCATCATTACCCCCCACTAGTTTCAGGAAATCCTCAGAGAACACCTTAAAAGAAAAAAAGAATTTTAGAATTATCTATGCACTACATTTTGGTAGTATAAAACAGGCTGTGGTTTGGGGGGGGGGGGCGGAAACCAAGGTACAAAAGTGTAATTAAAAAGAATAAAAATTAATCCACTAAAAATTAATTGGATTTGCACACATTTCTGTAGGCATATTGTTGACAATGGAAGGTTGCTTGAGGCTGGGGCCTCACTCTGCCAAGGGCTTGGCTGGAAGTAGGGTTGCTAGGTATTATTGAATATCTCCTGCTATTACAACCAATCTCCAGCCAACAGATATCAGTTCCCCAGGAGAAAATGGCCGCTTTGGCAATTGGACTCTATGGCATTGAAGTCCCTCTCCTCCCCACACCCCACCCTCTTCAGGCTCTGCCCCAAAAACCTCCCACCAGTGGCGAAGAGGGCCCTGGCAACTTTAGCTGGAAGTGGCATGGGAGCAAGTAGCCAAATACCTTGGGAAAGCCAAATACTTAAGTCAGCCCTGGAAGGAGGGGGAAGTTTCAGGCTTCAAAAGAGAAGCAGCTGGTTAAGTTGAATGAATCAGACTTTAGAAATCCAACCAAGATATTCCACTTCCAACACAAAACAAACATTTTAAGAGAAAGAAATCAAAAGACTGCTTCCCAAAATGATGAGTCCACTTTGCATTAGACACCAGCTTCTTAGAAGAAGCCTTTCAAAATAGTGTCCCAACCTCACTATGGTCTTTTATGCACGGCTGTTTCACTCGCCGTCACCCCTCCGACAACTTCAGGTCTTTGTGTTGATTATGCATGCGGCCATCAGAGGTTGCCTTGCTCTCCCCCTGCCTTCCTCCCCGTTTTACCTGCGTGTTCAAATTAAAGATAAAACAGGTTCCTGAAAACATGGGCGAAATGCGGGAAAAGGCAGGAGGAGAGCGAGGCGACCTCCGACGATCAGAAACGGCATGCATAATCAACACAAAGACCAGAAGTCATCGGAAGGGTGATGGCAAGTGAAACAGCTATGCATAAAAGACCTATGTTTTGTTATTAATGGCATATAACCAGAGTGTACAAACTCAGCCAGCCTTCTTAACTAGCAACCTTTTTTAAAGAGAGGGAGAGAGAGAGAGAATACAGAATACAGAATGGTTTGGAACTGGATGACGTTAACTAAATCATTAAGAGAACAAATGGGGTGTTTAGGAACAGGAACTGGAGCAACTGCAGGACAGAGGATGAGCTTCAACAAGTGAAAAATGGAGCATCGCGAGCTCTTGAACCACAAATGCCTTTGCAATCTATTAACAGCTGTGCTAGCCAAGAATGAGTGGACCAGGTGGTAGAACACAGATGCTGACGAATCAACCTATCCTCCTAAATGGCCCAACAGGGAAAGTTTAGAGTAAAAATGTTTTCAATATTAATGGAACGAAAGGAATATGTGAACCAATAGGGGCATCACCGCTGGGAGGTAAGGAAAACATTTCCTGCTTGAAGAAACTGCACTACATCGAAAATTAAATCAATAACTCTTATTTCGATGGGGCTTCACTATAGTGAACAAATATAAACGTGAAGTCTTCATTCCGAGTATTACGATAACTCACCATGGGAGGTTCTCACATTCAGCAATCTGGCAAATCACAAAGTGCCCAACTGTATGGCTTCCCTCCAGTGTCAGATCACAACTCTATTAAGCCATCACCTGGGTTCATTAGCAAAGTCAAGACAGGCACATCTCATTCCCTTAGCGCATAATTTCATCACTTAAGCTAACAATAGTTACACCACTGCTTCTCTCCTATGTCTATTTGCCACTGTTGCACAGATACACAATAAGCAAAGAAAGATCCGTTTGAAGCTCAAGACAGAAGGGTAGCTCAGGAGAGTGATAATGAATGCACTGTTATCACTAATCAGGCGAGCTATTATTTTGTGGGCATAAAAATTACTCAGTTCAGCAAGGCTTCCTAGCATTTGCTACATCAACAGGGTGATTCCAAGCAGTTACGCTCTTCTAATTCTGTTGAAGTCAATGGGCTTAGAAGTGTAGTTTTGCTTAGGATTACACCACAAGTCACCTGCAAACAGACAGTGATGGGCAATGTGTAGGGTTGCCAACCTCCGGGTGGTGGCTGGAGATCTCCCACTATTGCAACTGATCTCCAGCCCAGAGAGATCAGTTCCTTTGGAGAAAATGGCTACTTTGGCAATTTGACTCTATGGGATTGAAGTCCCTCCCCTCTCCAATCCCTGCCCTCTTCAGGCTCCACCCCCAAAATATCCAGGTATTTCCCAACCCAGAGCTGGCAACCTTAGCAATGTGGCTACAGAAAAGAAGACCAGTCAGGTCCTGAATGCTGTTTGCAGAACTGATGGTGTCCAAAAATATTATAAAAACTCTATTTCCTCCCCATCCTGAACATAGCCTATTACAAAGTTGAGCTAGATCAATGTCACCCTGCTATCTACACTTTGGAAAGTCAGTCTTTGTATTTTGACCTTTTCCACTTTTGATCAAAAGCTCAAAGATGAAACCAAAGTATTAACAGTCAAGAGATGTGTTTTCTAGTCACTCTGGATGCACTCAGACTCAGTTGGTTCTCCTCGGACATTTGCTCTCCATCTCCCCCATAATGACCAATTCCTTATTTCAAAACCAAAACTGAGTGGTTTCTCCATTAGTACACTGAGAAGAAAAATGACAGTGGAACTCACAGAGACAGAAAGGAATGCTCATTTGTCAGCAAATACCAAAGATAATTTAGTCTTCATTGCAAGAATATGAGGATATTTGATAGGCAAATAAAGAAGCTACCAAAACTCATAGTCCCTGGGCTGGGAATATGAGCATTAGTGTCTGACAGGACTCTCCGACAACCTCCACTCAAGTACAGAGCAAGGCACACCCCCCCCATGGTGGCTTCTGACCTCCAGTGTTGTCAGAACCATACAGTGAAAGCCAAACTTGATACATGTTAAAAGCATATTATAAGTCACATATTTATGTTGTCTGTCTGTACATGACCTACAAAGTCAGGTCTCAGAGGTTAGCTGATCCTACAGTGTCAACAACGCAAAAGGCTCTGATCCAAGTTCTAAACTCATCACTTGACTGGAAGTGACCTTGCACTGGAGACAGCAAGTAACTTACTTATTCATTAATAGATTCGAGACGGAGGCAGGATGGCCAGAGGCAGGAAAGCTGCTAGGAAACATTTTAGAGCTGCTGATAGAAACAGACTAACATCACCCAAAAACCTGAACTTCCAGTATTCTGTAGAAAGACATGATTGATTACTATTTTCTATGGATTCAAAGTGGCATCTCTCTATCTCTTTAGGGAAATCCTTTGCATTGGCAAATAGTGTGAAAACCAGTTTGATGTTATACCTGAAGTAACTGTGATGACAGTATTAGGACGGTACCTCCTTGGCACTTCTCAGATAATTAGATTTCCCAGAGGAAGAAGAAGAGCTGGTTCTTATATGCCGATATTCTCTACCTTTTTAAGGAGAATCAAACCTGCTTACAATCTCCTTCCCTTCCTCTCCCTACAACAGACACCTTGTGAGGTAGGTGAGGCTGCGAGAGCTCGAAGAGAACTGTGACTTGCCCAAGGTCGCCCAGTTGGCTTCGTGTGGAGGAGTGAGGAAACCAACCCGGTTCACCAGACTAGAGTCCGTCACTCATGTGGAGGAGTGGGGAATCAAACCTGGTTCTCCAGATTAGAGTCCACAGCTCCTAACCACTACACCACACTGAACTGTTGGATTCCAGCAACAAACAGTTCATTTTGTAGTCAGTCCTCTGAGGTGATCCGGAAGCTAGGTGACTGAGGGTGGCAGCAACCCAATGAGCTCCTGCCTTTCTAAAAAGGAAGAAGCCAACTCCATCCCCTTCCCTGAGGAGAAGAGTCCCTGCCCTAATTCCTAGAAAGCCGGCTCTATTTTGTGTCAGATAAACTTGAGATAGGCTTGCCCTGAGACAGGACCCACTGGAGTACTCTCAGAGAGGGGTTTCCAAAACCAAGTTTGAGAATTATAATCCAGTTTGGATTATTCTGGGCCTTATTCGTTTATTTCTGAAGCACTCCTAGGGCAGCTTCCAAGAAATTCAGGTGACAAACTAGGCCAAATTACTGACATGATGCATCCTTGGAACCAGAGCCACCCAATTTGCACTCTTCAGTAATAATAGTGCTTCTGTTGGAACAGATTCCAATAGAATCCTTCCAAAGCACTAAGGTCAGAGCATCTCGTATTGACAGCAAAGAACCAAAATCCATTCAGATGGCAACCTTCCAGAAGATAAAAGCAAGCAAGCAATGTCCCCACAGCTAGGGTCCAATCAAAATGGACTAACCTGAGAAAGCATAAGCTTTGAAGGAACTCTTAATCAGCAAAATGCAGTACAGGTGTTGACATTTATGCATGAGTCAAAAAGCAGAAATTGGTGCAAGGGAAAATATTTAATAATTAAATTGCCCCTACACATTTTGCATACACTTCCTCAAGGGGATCTGATGAATAAAACATACAATAAAATGTTAACGTGTATATCCATATATACATGTGAGAGAGCCAGCGTGGTGTAGTGGTTAAGAATGGTGGTTTGGAGCATTGGACTCTAATCTGGAGAACCGGGTTTGATTCCCCACTCCTCCACATGAGCTGCGGAGGCTAATCTGGTTAACTGGATTTGTTTCCCCACTCCTACACATGAAGCCAGCTGGGTGACCTTGGGCTAGTCACAGCTCTCTTCGAGCTCTGTCAGCCCCACCTGCCTCACAGGGTGTTGTGGGGAGGGAAGGTGATTGTAAACTGGGTTGATTCTTCCTTAAGTGGTAGAGAAAGTCGGTGTATAAAAACCAACTCTTCTTCTTCTTCATATAAGTTTAAAACACTTCTATAAAATATCTAAAAACCATAATATATATATATGTAAATCAGTTACCTTATCAGAATACATGTTACTTATGCATTAAAAATTATTTGATTATACCTAAGACTACTCTCAGCGCAAGAGCAAAGTGTGTTATCAAAATACAGGTTTTTTTTTTGGGGGGGGGGACATTAAACTAATACAAATAACACCACATTCTATATAAAATTATCAGAAAACTTTCTTTAGAATTCACAAGAAATATTACTGACCTTTCTTAACTCAAATGTCCCAAGCAAACAATGAAACAATTATGATACCTAATCCAGCTGCAGCCAGTATCTTAATTATAGAAGTGCTTGCCAGGAGATAATTTCAATTAACCCTTGACGGTATAATGTTTTCAGCTTTAATATGCATTCAGCTTCTTTCCATGGAAGGTTTTTGTCATTCCGTTTCTCGAAATTGTATACAACCCGGAAGGAAAAATCTGTAGGTTTATGGTAATATCTTATGAAATGTTCTACTAGAGGTGCTCCTATCATGTGATGTAAAATATTACTTTTGTGCTCGAAAGTCTAATTTTGAAAGGTCTGTTTCTTTTGCCTATATAATTTTTTTCACACTTGCAGGATATCGTGTATACCGCATGGTTACTATTACAGGTAGTAAATTGCTTTAAGTCATATTGTTTTTTATCCATTGGGTTTACAAAGTATTTCATGGATTTTGTATTGCTACAGAAGATGCAATGCCCCCATAGGGGGGGGGGGGTGACCTGATGGTAATTTACTGCCTGACAGGACAGGTTGTAAATTTTTGGAACAAGTGTTGCTGTGTACCAATAGGTCTTTAAGACCAGCTGTTTTTTGTATGCAACAATAGGTTTCTTGTTGCACATAGAGATACCATACAAAATATTCCAATTCCTGTAGATGCTATTTTTAAAAGCCACATCACCTACTTGCCTAGTCCCTTTAACTGGATATGCCAGGGATTGAACCTGGGACCTTCTGCATGCCAAGAAGATGCTCTATCACTGAGCCACAGCCCCTTTTTGAAATGAATTAACTGATGAAAAAAATCTTCAAAATTGTTCATTTATAGGTTAGCCATCTCTGGTTTCAGGTACTTTTAATAACAGCAGTATTTGATCGACTGCTTGATGATATGCCAATAAAGGTATTGAAATTGAATAACAGAAGCATTAGCATTTGCCAAGTCGATTCTCTTTATAACCTGAAAGCAGGGCAGCTTGGACCTTAATGATATTGGTAGATGAGGGGCAATGCACAGTGTGACTTCCTTCAAAAGCAGCCTCTTCAGTAAGATGAGTGGGTAAGTTAATCCTGCAATGCTACCTTTCAGTAAATGATGGAAGGGAACACATGATGAAGATGGTCAGCTTCTGCTACTGTGTTCCCCATTCATGAGTCTTGGCCCATGAGAATTTAGCTCTCCCTCCCTCCCTGCTTAGACTGTGTAAGGTTATTTCACTGGGGGTGATTTCCCTTTCTGCACTCCTTGCCACTGCAAGAGCAAGGACACTGTAGTGAAATATCTAACACCAATGTTAAACAAAATGTGGCCAAACTCCTGCTGACATTGAGGCATGGAAGGATCAGCATGAGGGGAAATGGTGCTAGATGTGATGCCAGATATGTGGTGCTAGAAATGGTGCCGGATGTGATGCTAGGTGTGAGAGCCAGTGTGATATAGTGGTTAAGAGCAGTGGACTCTAATCTGGAGAACCAGGTTTTATTCCCTGCTTCTCCACATGAAGCCTACTGGGTGACCTTGGACTAGTCACAGTTCTCTCCAAACTCTCTCAGTCCCACCTACCCCACAAGGTGCTTGTTGCGGGTGGGAAGGTGACTGTAAGACACTTTGAGACTCCTTGTGGTAGAGAAAATTGGGTATAAAAACCAATTCTTCTTCAGATGGGGTGGCGAGGTAAGTGAATCTAAACCTTCCCATCCACATTTTCCCCACACCCACTTTCAGTATGATCTTCCATGTCACAGACCCTCCTTATGGAAGCAACCTAAGACTGAAATAAAGACTTCACAGTTCCACAGAACAAGTGTACCTATGATATGAAGCCACCAACTGGTGCAATGAAATATGATAGTCCTGCTTGAAAGTTCCCATCAAGACAAGATGGCCTTTTGTCTTTCCATGACACAAATGTGATACCAATCTGACAGCATCCATGTGAAAGCACATAGCATCTTTGTTTCTTTTTGGTAAAACTGGAGGCAGACTTTTTGCTGCACCTTTGTTAAAATTTGACAGGACTACTGGAAGACCAAGCAAAGCAACTTCAAAGACTTGAGCCAGCCTGCGAGCTATGAGTTGGCCATCCAAGCCTATAATATTATTGAAATTTGAATTTCTCTTTAATTATTATAAACCCATTTTAGGACTGTATTTCCCTTTGAAATGAGAAAGGAATGTGTATTGTCTTGACATAAGGCAAAGTCATTGCATGAGATTACAATGGACTTTTCGATAGAGCTTGAAAAGTGCCAGCGGGAAACTCCTTATTTTAGATTAGTTGTCGAAGACATCTGAATACTTTGGAGGACACTGTCCTGTAGCGGTGAGAATGAGTGGTGTGTCATTTGTTAGAATAACCCTGACAACATCTTGACACCATGACTTCAGTGCAAAAGATAATTGAAAGCCTTTGACTTGTGCTGAGGTGTATATGTGAACAGCCTGACATTCTTCTTGAGTAATTCAAACTATATTGGCTACAGCTCTGATATGAACATGCCATCTTTCTGATAATATCCACTTCTGGGCATCATGACAAAGAACACAAAAATTATGATGCAGGGGTAGGGTGTGTACAGAAAGGATATTATTCACAAATACCCAGTATCTAAATTCCAACCCGTTGCAACCTATACAGATATTCTACAGGATAATATTTAATGCCAAAAATACAGGAACATGCTGTGGTTATATATGACTGAGGTGTAGAAAGTTCATACTGTCAGATTAAAGCAGAGACTAGGGCTGTTGAATTAAAAAAATTCGGTATAGTTCGGATTCGGCTGAATTCGGCCCGTTTAGATTCGGGATATGCCGAAGTCCGAACTCCCCCGCTTCGGGTCTGTGCAATTCGGCGGGAATTCAAAGTTCGGGAAAAATATTCGGCCGAATAAAGCCATTAAAAACACGACCGTGCCTTTCCGCGGCTCTGGGGGGGCATTTTTGGGGGTAGAGGTCCCAAACTTTCAGAGGAGTTTCAAAGGACCCTTCTTGCCAGACCCCCCAAGTTTTGTAAAGATTGGGTCAGGGGGGGCTGAGATATGGGCCCTGAAAGGGGTCCCCCCACCCTTAATGTGCATCTCTCAGCAGAGCTTGTTGCCCACGCACAAAGCTCCCAGCCCCGACAAACAGCTGATGAGAGCAAGGGTGGGGCAGGTGCTAAGAACTTTGCAAAGCAACACAACTGCAAAGCAACACCTTTGCAAACATGCAAAGGGCGGGGCAGGTGTGAAGAATTTTGCAAAACAATACAACTGCAAAGCAACACAAGCACGCAATGCAACACCTTTGCAACAGTGCAAAGCAACACCTGACACCTGGGAGTTTGCAAACCATGGAAAGGGACAGAGGCAGCTAGCTATGCATAATGAGCAGGAGGAGGTGGAATTTCTCCTTTTGCATTGGACTTGGGACCAGGCAGATGCATTCTTTAAGTCACCATTTGAAAACCAGTTTTGAGCAAGCATCAAAATAACCTAACTGATCTTATGCATGAGGAAAAACCTGAAGAATAAAAATGAAGCCCCCCCTCAAACCAGGGAGAGAGAGACTGGAGGGGGAACACACACCCTAGGCAGAACTGGCAAAAGCCCCCTTTGGCCTCCCCCCCCACCCACAGAAACTGCTCCCTCTCCACACACACACAGACTCTGCTTTCCCCCCCACACACACACACACAGAAAAGAAAAATTACAGATTAAAGCCCCTAAAGGGGCCTTACTGTGGCTGTCTTCTGTTCCATCAGGAGTGGCTGGGAGGAGGACTGGGTAATCCAATATGATTCCATTTGTATCCAATATGAGATCCATATGTATGCATCTCTCGAGGGTGATCCATTCATCCCAATAGGGAAAAGGGGAAAGCCCATATCTCGGGGGCCCCTGACCCAATGTTTACAAAACTTGGGTGGTCTCTTATGAAGCCTTGTCTGAAGCTCCGCTGAAAGTTTGGGGTCGGCACACCCAAAAATGCGCCCCCTGCAGCCACGGAAAGAGAAAAGGGGGGGAGCCGATATTTCTGCCCCCACTGAACCCATCTTTACAAAACTTGGGTGGTCTCTTAAGAAGGATTGTCTGAAGCTATGATAAAAGTTTGGGGGCTGCACCCCCAAAAAAGCGCCCCCTGCAGCCACGGAAATGGAAAAGGGGGGAGAGGAAAAAGGGGTGGAGCCCATATCTCGGGACCCCCTGACCCAATGTTTACAAAACTTGGGGGGTCTCTTAAGAAGCCTTGTCTGATGCTCCGCTGAAAGTTTGGGGTCGGCACACCCAAAAATGCGCCCCCTGCAGCCATGGAAAGAAAAAAGGGGGGAGCCCATATCTCGGGACCCCCTGACCCAATGTTTACAAAACTTGGGTGGTCTCTTAAGAAGGCTTGTCTGAATATCCCCTGAAAGTTTGGGGTTTGTACCCCAAAAATGTGCCCCCTGCAGCCACGGAAAGGAGCGAATGTGCACAAGCACCCCCGCACACACACACAAGGATTTCCCTCTCTCTCTCTCCCCCCGGCCGGGCCGCACATCAGCTGATTCCTCCAGTACTCAATCCTGACTGATTGGTCAGAAGAAGACCCAGCTTGGCCACCAATTGGCCGGGGGAGGAGAATGCTGCTTACTGACAGTTATGCTGCTTACTGACGGCCGGATTTGCCGGATTTATTCGTGAACTCCCGAACTCGCTGAATTCGGCCCCCCCGGTTGCCCGCCAGTTTTGAGTTTGGTTCGTCCCGAACTAAAAACCACCGAATCAAGGGAAATTCGGCTGATTTTCAGTTCGGGCCGAACCGAATCAACAGCCCTAGCAGAGACAACTGGTATGCTCCCCCCCACCCCCAATCATTAACTGAGGAAGACAGTCATTGTGGTGTAGTGGTAAGAGCAGTGGACTCTAATCTGGAGAACCGGGTTTGATTCCCCACTCCTCTGCATGAGTGGTGGACTCTGATCTGGTGAACTGGGTTGGTTTCCCTACTCCTCCATATGAAGCCTGCTGGGTGACCTTGGGTTAGTTGTCTCCAAACTCTCTCAGCTCCACCTACCTGACAAGATGTTTGTTGTGAGAGGAGGAAGGGAAGGTGATTGTAAGCCACTTTGAGACTCCTTAAAAGTAGAAAAAAAGAGGGGTGTAAAAACCAACTCTTCTTCTTCTTATACACGACCAGTTATCATCAAGGGATGGGTAAGATTGAGCTTCTCAGCCCTACTCTCTTGCCAACAGACTTCTTTCTGTGAGGCATCAAGTTAATATGCAATGTAATACTTTAATGTATGCTTTGGGAATGTCTTTAACCCTTAATGAGTCAAATCAAACATGCACAATCTCAGCTTGCATGGTCAACGTCCCAGGTAAACTGTGGGGAAAACAACCACATGATCTGAACCTATGTACAATGACCTTGTTTAATCATTGTACCCCCACAAAGACAGCTAGTATGTTGAAGGTCAAGCAAGCATGCTGGGTAGGAGGGAGGGAAGATATGCTATGATTATTTATGCATGGGAGTTTTATCTGGGTCTTGATGTTCGCTTGTCCCTCACTTTTCTGTAAAAAAGCTATGTACCAGCACAATCACCATGCTCAAGTCCAGAAGCGTGAATCACTGTCCCTTGAAAACAGTGCTTAGTAATTGGCTGTAGTGCTTACTGTGAGAAAAACATCCAGTTTCCTTCTCTCCCCCCCCCCCAGGAAACCCAAGTGCTGTGTTAAAAAGGGAGTTTTTTTAAAGGAATGAAATGATGGGGGGGAACCCAAGAGTTGTTTTAAAACCCATTTTTTTGACAAATCTCCAGCTGGGAGGCAAAAAACCTGGAAGCATTTGAGTCCCCACCTCTTGAAATGCTGCTTTGTAATTGGCTGTAGTGCTTACTATGAGAAAACATCACACACACACCGCCGCTCCCCTGTCCCGCACTTTGGCTTATGCATGGAGAGGAGGACAATTTGAGCTTGGCTGATCTCAGGAGAAATCAAAGAATTAGGATTTAACAGCAACAGGAAGACCCGGGATTTGTGAGGGCTGGCCATGAGGTCATCTCTGAGGGACAAAAAACTCATGCATAACTCCAAAGAACAATCGAGTCAGTCTGGGAGTGACTGTGAATGCATAAAGGACCTATATCCTCTACTCCCTACTATATGTAAGGAGGCGTTTCACTGAATTTGGCTAATGGGGAGGGAAGCTCTGGCAAGTATTATTGAACTTTTAAATTCCTCACAAAAATATGTTACTGCTGTTTTATTGTCTTATGCATTGTCTGGAAGTGTATACGCTTTAAAGAGGAATCCTTCATGCTAAAATACTTCAACAAACACATTCCATTTTGACAACTCCCTCCCAAAATCCCAAGGAAAAAGAAACCTAGTTGGCTTAAGATGGGCATTTGAACATATGTTAAAAATAGAGGAATGTACTTTGGAGTTCACAGATCAAATTTTAAAATATAGATGAAGTGCTGGAGGCTTTATGACTCACACTTTGCAAGTTCTGGGGAGAAGCAAAACCGAATACTGAAACTTTCAGACTAACCCACTTGTTTACAAACTCAATATTTGACAAATAATTTACAGCCAGATATGCCAAGCCTGTCAAGAAGTGCAGCATTTTATTTACTGGGGAAAAGTAGCCATGGTTCTTTCTGGGAAGAAAATGTGCTTTCTGACTTCAAAGAGTAAGACAAAATGATTTATTTATTTATTTAGATTTTTTACCCACTCTCAATCCCGAGCCAAGGCTGTGCTCAGGGCAGCTAACAGCAACACTCGATACATCAAACCAATAAAACAATATAAAATACAATATAAATAAAACAATTAACATTTGGTGTTAAGAGTCCGCCAGCATGCCAATTAATAAGTAGATGGCACACATTTATTAATAGGGTTGCCAGGTCTCTCTTCGCCATTGGCGGGAGATTTTGGGGGCGGAGCCTGAGGAGGGCGGGGTTTGGGGAGGGAGGGACTTCAATGTCATAGAATCCAATGGCCAAAGCGGCCATTTTCTCCCGGTGAACTGATCTCTATCGGCTGGTGATCAGTTGTAATAGCAGGAGATCTTCTGCTATTACCTGAAGGTTGGCAACCCTATTTATTAAGGAGTAGCCAGCTGTGGGCCTGGATGCGGTCAGGGCCCCCACCTTTAGTTAGAATAATCAGTTGGTATCGGGGGGGGGGGGAAGGGAGGCCAGTATTGATAAAAAACCATAGCTGCCCTTAACTATAGGCCTGGAAGAACAACTTTGTTTTGCAGGCCCAGCAGAATTTCTTGAAGTCCCGTTGAAATGCCGAAACAAAATGACTGAAATGCTCTGACCACTTACTTGCCCTGTTATTTTCAGTGCAGTTATTCCAGGGTAAATCTTGGGAAATTTTAGATTGTGGCTTTAACTGTGCGAGAATGGCCCATGCACAGAAACAAATTATACCCTTCCATGTGCCAAAAAGATGTTGTTAAAAGAAAAGCACCCTAGAGTCCAAGTGTTCATGGATATTAGATCTGCATTCTTCAGTCACTGCTGGGGTCATGACCTGTGCTCTGGTAGCTTTGCTCCACTGCTGCAGGGAGGACTTAATCTCCCCATATATTAAACACTGTCAAATAGGGTTGCCAAGTGCCTGGTGGTGGTGGGTAAAATCCCTCCAATCCACCGGGCTGCCTGCCGGCCAGCTGATACCTAATGGGCACTGAGGACGCTCTGGGAATCTCAGAGAAAGAGTTTTGCCCGAGATCGAAAGAGTGTCCTTGTCGCTTCCGGGTAAACCCGTGGGTGGAGCTACGGGGCCTGGCAAGCCTACTGTCAGAGCTAACAATCTGAGTATCTCTTTAAAGTGGGAGAAAGGGTATAGCCCTGCGTATAATATAATGCGCTTAGCCTGCTGCTGTATGCATGGGAGTTTTACCTGAGGTTCTTTGCTCGCTGGATCCACACTTTCCTGTTGGGAGTCTATGCACCAGCAGTCTCCAAGCTCAAATCAAGTCCCCACCCCTTTAAATGCTGCTTTGTAATTGGCTGTAGTGAGAGGAAAGTTCCCTCCCCCTAAATCCAATTGCCACATAAAAAAGCATTTTAAGAACATAAAACAAAAAACCAGAGCAATCTGAAAAGTGGGGGGGGGGAGAGAAATCCAAGCCTCGGTTTTAAAAAGCCTTTCTTCTTCTCAGAAAGAGCTCCAAGGAAGCAGGAAGCATTTGAATTCCCACCTCTGGACATGCTGCTTTGTAATTGGCTGTGAGTGAAACTAAACTTGCGTGTCACACACTTTGCCTTATGCACGGAGATTTCACCCGGGCTGAGCTCAGGGAAGAGGGAAGAATCAAGTTAACAGAGGAACTGGAAGTCCCGGGATTTCTGAGGACTTCCAGTGAGGTCATCTCTAATGGATGGAAAACTCATGCATAAGTCCAAGGAACAACTAAACATGAGTGAAAGTACCCATGCATAAACGTCAAAAGGTCCAGGGAACTGATGACCCTTTTTCTATAGTGAGCATAAATATAGACTGTAGCAGCAAGCTTTTCTGTTTGTCCATTTTGTGTTTGTTGTCATCTGAAGACTCCATTAGGCTCATTGATGGTTGACATCTTTGCTGAGATTCCTCAGCAAAGCTAGTACTTAATTCAGTGGTACCCAAACTGTGTCCACGTGAGTATCTTATCTGGTAACACTGATTAAATAGCTCTCCCTAAGGCATTGGTTGTCTTTACGGATCATATACCATATGGTAGAAGGAGGGGAGGGGCCATGGCTCAGTGGTAGAGTATCTGCTTTGCATGCAGAAGGTCCCAGGTTCAATCCCCGGCATCTCCAGTTAAAGGGACTAGGTAAGTAGGTTATGTGAAAGACCTCTACCTGAGACCCTGGAGAGCTGCTTCCAGTCTGAGTAGACAATACTGACTTTGATGGTCTGATTCAGTATAAGGCAGCGTCATGTGTTCATGTGTCATGAGATATCCAGCCACCACCTGGACGCAGGGACCTGGCTTCTTGTACTCTGAAATGTGCTTATGGTAGAAGCAGTCAAGAGGCTGTAGTCCTTTGTGTGGTAAGAGCACAATCTTGTCCATGTATACTCCTAAGTAAATACGTTAAAATGTAATTGAAATTGGTTCTTGTAGGTTATCCGGGCTGTGTGACCGTGGTCTTGGTATTTTCTTTCCTGACGTTTCGCCAGCAGCTGTGGCAGGCATCTTCAGAGGAGTAACACTGAAGGACAGTGTCTCAGTGTTACTCCTCTGAAGATGCCTGCCACAGCTGCTGGCGAAACGTCAGGAAAGAAAATACCAAGACCACGGTCACACAGCCCGGATAACCTACAAGAACCAATGAACTCTGACCGTGAAAGCCTTTGACAGTAATTGAAATTCCTCCTAGTAAGGACAGTTGGGATTGTGGCCATACTTGGAAGTACATCAAAAGGAGTTGCTTCTGAGTAAATATGAACAAAATTGGGCGGCAACATGGCATCTGTTCTTTAAAACGTGAAGGTTACAAATAAATATGAACTGGTATACAGAAGGTTGTAAGGGAGTATATCTGCTACATTACCATGGCAGTGGCCATTTATAACTTCCATCACTTCAGTTCTTTTACTATGCACTAAGGTAGATTTGAAGAGTGGATTACTCAAGGGTATTTGATCTTTAGTACAATCGTTGGTGACAACAACAAACTCGATGAATATTATCAGCCCTCTTATCATACCTTAAAAATAAAACATCACAGGAGCTAAACAACCTGCACAACATTTGGCTCTACTTCAGTCAAGGCTTATTTTATAGCTTTTAAGTAGTAAAGTTCACAAGCAGGAAATAAGCTGAATTCCCAGACCAGTTAAATACCCAGTTAAAGCTCAGGCACATTTAGAGCCCGTAGCCCAGGACACGGACCAATAAAACTTAATGGCAGAGCTCCCTAGTGTGTTTTCAAGCTTCTTGGCCAAAGACTGCCTGGGGGGGTTGTGTTTAGGGAAGGAGAGGGGTCAAGTCCTTTCTGTTTGTTTGAGTGGCTGCACTTGGCGATGACCTGCCCAATGAGCAGCAGGAAAAGAAAGGCCTTCCAGTGGAAATAATCCTCTGCATTTTCCAGCCGGGGCTCCTCACACATGACCTAGAGGGGTCACTTCTTGGAGTAAATTGACAAATCAGTCTTTATAGCTCATTTCTTCCATAAGCTTCTTACTCAAACTGCCTTATGTGAACGGGCGTAAAATGAAAGCACCCGCTCTTTGTTCTGTGAATTAACAGTTGCTTGCATGCCACATGTGTGAGTTCTGCTCCAAGAAAAAGCTTACCATTCTTCTTCAGTTAGCTGTCACTCTTTTTCATAATGCTTTCTCGGCCTTAATCGGTCAGCTCGCTGGATATCTGCATTCAGTTCTGAACAATGGCCTCTAATAATATGCATATCTTCTTGATAATTCTGCTAACTTTCAGTAACGACATCATGATGCTAGAAGGTCTTCTGACATTTGGATGTCATCTTCTGGATATTTAAATATTTGGAGTCATACCTGGTAATAGCAAAACAATATGCTTACAAAATCTAAGTGTGTTGCATCTTCTACGAAGTAACAGATCTTTTGTGGTTAAGTAGATGTTATTTTGTGCATGTTTAAATCATGTGCTGTCCGAAGCAACCCACATGCTGTATGTTTCATCTGTCTCCTTTTCATTTCAAAGGTTTCCCCCCATACAGTAGAATGAAGACAAGATACACTGTGTGTGTAAAGTGCTGTTAAGTTGCAGCCTACTTATGGCGACCCCAGCAAGGTGTCAGATTCCACCACCAAAAACCTCCCACCAGTGGTGAAGAGGGCCCTGGCAACCCAATTCCTGAGCCTAGCCATGGCTGGGGAGGGCGGGCTAGAAATGTTGTTGTTGTTTTTGTTGTTGTTACAACAACAAAATGCTTTATCAGTATGGTGTAGTGGTTAGGATGGAATGTCAGTTTAGTATCTGGGAAACTTGGGTTCAAATCCATACTCATGCCATAGAGGCTTGCTGGGTGAGCAAGTGTAAAGTGATGCATATTGGGGCAAAAAAACCCAACTTCACATATACACTGATGGGATCTGTGCTGGCAACGTCAGGCCATCTTGGGATGGTAGTGGATCGCTCGATGAAGATGTCAACCCAGTGTGTGTATTTTTTGTGGCTTTCTAGAGGCATCTGGTTGGCCACTGTGTGAACAGACCGCTGGACTTGATGGGCCTTGGTCTGATCCAGCATGGCTTTTCTTATGTTCTTAGGACCTTGGGCCAGTCACACCCTCTCAGCCCAACCTAATTTCTAATGATTCATTTACTGTTACTCATTGAAACTTTTTATATTTGCATATAACTGGTACATGCCCTGGCTTTCTTTTGCTCTTATTACCCTCTCATTCTGATAGCTGAATCAACATGAACATTTTCCATAATAGACTAAGATCATAGGTAGCCATGTTGCTCCACTGGAGAAAACTCCCAAAACAACAGTGATGCAATATATTTTTATTATGGCTAGCCAAAATATCACAAAGTAGTAGGCAACATTTCAGATTTTTTAAAACACTTCACTGGGCTCCATGCTCAGTACAAGGGATAGTAGAGAAGTAGGGCTGTTGAAAAAAAATCGGTATAGTTTGGCTTCGGCAAAATTCGGCCCGTTTTTATTCGGGCCGTGCCGAAGTCCGAACTCCCCCGCTTCGGATCCCTGAAATTCAGGGGGGATCAGGAGTTCGGGGGAAAATTCGGTCCCCCGAGCGCCTTCAGGGGGATTCAGGGCCCCCCAACAAGCCCCTCTGCGCTGTCTGTGCAGGCAGCGCAGAGGGTTTCCAGACCCCCCCCAGCCCTGCCAGGACTCCCGGCAAGGCTGGCCGGGGGTTGTCAAGCCCCTCTGCGCTCTCTGCGCGAGGGGCCCTTTAAACAGATCTGCGCCTCCCAGCTGGGAGGCGCAGACCTGTTTAAAGGGCCCCCTCCCCGCGCCTTCATGGAAGCCCCGTAAAGGCACGGGGGGGCCGAATCAGCCAAATTTATTTGCCGAACCCCCAAAGTTGGCAAATTCGGCTCCCCCGTTTCCCGCCTTTTTTGAGTTCAGTTCGTCCGAACCGAATCAACAGCCCTATAGAGAAGCCTTGGGTCTCCAAAAACTTTCAAAGCAGGCAAGCAGCCCTGTTGAAGACCTTGGCTTGTAGAGATGGTACAATGATGGTGGTGCGACACAGAGTTAATTAGATTACACTGTGCTAGCAGTAAAACAGAATTCAAGTTGTCAAGAGAGCCAGTGTCGTGTAGTGGTTAAGAGCAGTGGTTTGGAGTGGTAGACTCTGATCTGGAGAATCTGGTTTGATTCCCCACTCCTCTACATGAGCGAGGAATGCTAATCTGTTGAACTGGATTTGTTTCCCCACTCCTCCACATGAAGCCAGCTGGGTAACCTTGGGCTAGTCACAGCTCTCTTAGAGCTCTCTCAGCCCCACCTACCTCACAGGGTGTCTGTTGTGGGGAGGGGGAGGGAAGGGGGTTGTAAGCTGGTTTGATTCTTCTTTAAGTGGTAGAGAAAGTCGACAGATAAAAAACAACTCTTCTTCTTCTTTACTGGAACAAAGAAACCCTAAATGGCTATTTCTTGCTCATGTCCCAAAAAACCTTTTGCTCTCCCCCTTCCCCCTTTTTGATTTTATGTACTGAACATTCTTTGAGATGAAGGCACCTGGAAAATTCAAAATCTTGCTCACAGCTTTTTGATATTTTGGTTGGCCCCTAATCAACAGTATTACTTAGCTGCGCCAGGATTAGTGTGTTACATCTCCTTAGTGCTTGAGAGTGCAGGACTTATCTAAAAGGTAAACCCTTCTCATTACCAGGAGTTTACATTTCCTGCTGCCTGTACAGTGGTTTTTCATGTCAAATCATGCTCTCGACTGCTTCTATCTGCTGCGTGAAAGGAAAGCAAAGCACAACGGATCCTCTCATCAGGAGAATGCGGTGTGACTGGAGACCTCTTTCTGTCCTCCTCTATTAGAATTAGTGAACTACAGCTACATATATATTTCTAACAAGCTTGTTAAAGAACTGCTTGCTGTCAAAAATCAGGCATCTCTCCATGTTTACTGCCTAACTGGGTTTTGTAGGGGATAGTTGTGTTCTACATTCTTAGCACAGCTTCTATAAGGTTAATAACAAGAACCTTGGAGTCTGTTTCCCACTGCCATTTGATACCAGTCCATCCTATTTTTGGCGCTTCATAAGACTGATTTAGTCATTTATACCTATCACACTTTGCATCTGCATCTTTTTAAAGGTTACTATATAGAAATATAATAATCTAATCCTATACATGTGTAGACGTTAGGAGTTCAACAGAACTTAATTCCAAATTCACTTCTAGCAACCTCCCTTGTTGACTAGGCTAGGGGTCAGAGGAAGAGGAAGAAACCAGTCAGACTGTAACACTCTGGATACCTTGCACTGGGTCATCTGGTCATTGCAGCACCCAGGGGAGATTTCAAGAGATAACACTTTCTTCCCAGAAAGGAACACTTCAGATACATCCTCCACATATAAGCAATTGATTATGTACCAAATTTGTGAGATGGCCTTTGTAACTACAAGGTTTGAGAAGTCTTTCAACTATTGTATTCAGTTCCAAAATGTGGATTTTCCTTTGCTATAGGATGTCATTCCATGGTAGGTAACTCAGCATAACTAAGTTTCTAATAGGGATGTGCATGTGGGGAAAACCAAACCAAAAATATACCATCAAAAAATCAGCCTTTTTTGTGTATATTCGGCATCCCAGATATATCTGGGATTTTGGGGGGATATTGAAAAAATGTTCCCAAAAAATCCCAGAAATATTCAGGATTAACCGAAAAGATCAAGAGACAGCATTTACAGGATCTAGGGACTGTTTTGTCTCTCCCCTCCTGCTTTTCTTTGTTGTTATGTCTCTCAGGGTTTCTATCAGCGTGTCAGGCTTCTTCCATCTATTTCAAGTCTGTGTGGCAGTTTCAAGAGTTTTTTTCTTTGCCAGAGATACTTTGTGCACCTCCCCTTGGATTTGTTCTGCTGTGATTCTCCAGTTTGACATTGCTTCTGTTGTGTTTGAACTGCCACAGTGGCACTGGGTTCTGCTGTGCATCTGTACATTGTCATTGGTTCTGCTGGGCTTACAAAGCCCAACCAACCACCCACCCCTTCAGTTTCCACTGCAGAAATTCTCTGGTTTGACATTACTCCTGTTATGCTTGCACTGCTAGAGTGGCACTAGGTTTTGCTGGGCTTCTGCATGTTGCAATTGGTTCTGCTGGGCTTGCAAAAGTGCCCCCCACCTTACGTTTTCACTGTGGAGATTCTCTGGTTTGACATAGGCCCTCCATTCTGCTGGTATCTGTACATTGTCATTGGTTCTGATGGGTTTGCAGCAGTGCACACCCTTCTTCAGTTTCTACCATATAAATTTCCTGGTTTGACATTGGTTCTGTTGGTTCTGTTGGGCTTGAACTGCCACAGTGGATCTGGTTCTGCTGGGCTTCCACACATTGCTATTGGTTCTGTTGGGCTTGCAAAAATGCCCCCACTTGACAGATTCCCCCCAGCTACCTGGAAAATTTCCCCATAAAGAATAATGGACCCAAGCATTATGAAAACTGAAAGGAAAAAAAACAACCGAATCTGAATACTATACCCGAATTTGGTTTTGGGGAATATTGGAAATACTGGTATTTTTAGGTACAATACACCGGAATCTGAACAATATTAATTTTTATTTTTTCTCTGCATACCCCTAGTTTTGAACACTGCAGTCATAAGCAGTGTTACACTCTTTTAAATCCATTGAAGCCAAAGTACTTATAAAGGTATAATGCTGCTTAGGATTGTACTGCAAGAGAACAGTCCTAAGCAGGTCTACTCAGAATCCTACCCAGGTCTAGCAAAGGGACTTACTCCCAGGAAAGTGTTCAAGGATTGCATTGAAAGTACATTGAGTCACACAAAGTAAGTTTTTGTTACTATTGTTGTTGTTGGCTTTGTTTTATTGGACAACAACATTAACAAACACAGACATGAAAACGACACAAAAGTTCAGGTGCAATCCAAAATGGTAGTACCTTTCATTTTACCTATGTGTGTGCAATAATTCATGATTTTATTCTGTCCTGCTTAGAAGTAGCAAGGAAAATGTTTTTTTTTTCTTTTTTCTTTTTTTTGCCATTCTGATTAAGGCATATTTTCAGGCTAAATGCAAATTATTTTACAGAAATAAGTTCACTCTTTTGAAGTGATGAAGCTGCCAAAATTTCCTTCACGCTAAAGTGCATGTTCAATTGAAATGGAGGAAAAGCTACAACCCAAGTATTTTGTTTTTAGAACAATAAACATGTATTTTGTCTCACAGGGAATTTTTCTGTCTCCCACAGGAGCACAGGAATCCCTAGGGTTGAATCATAATCATTATTTTATTTATACACTTCTACAGATGCATTTGACTCTGTGTGGAATATCCGCTGTCACCCCCGCCGACTGCTCTTCGAGGCTTCCTTATGATTACGCACAACTTTTCCACCATCAGAGGTCACCTCGCTCTTTCCATGCGTTTTGCCTGAATTTTCCAGATTGTGGCTAAAACAGCACCTGGAAAACAAGGGCAAAACGTGTGGGGAGAACAAGGCGACATCTGATGGGCAGAAAAGGAATGCATAATCAAAAGGAAGCTCCGAAGCAGTTGGCGGGGGTGACCACAGGGAAACATCCCAGCATAAAAGGCCTAAGGACTGAGGCCATGAATTCTAGTCTGAACAATGCCACTAGCTTGCTGCCTTGGCCTTGAGGCTATGCATATGAGATGTATTGTATTTCTTTTGTCTTCTGCTGTTGATTCTATCCAGGGTTAAGATACAGATTATTTCTTGCTATGCATTTTCAGGTCTCCTGGAGAGGAAATAGAAGACAGGGCAAATTTTTAATGCCTAAGCACAAAATTTTAGACCACTAAATAATAGGTAGTGTAATGAGCAAAGGATGAGAGAACTGCACAATCTTTGTCATCCCTTCTCTAGGGAACTTGGCCACTTAATGCAGAGGTCTGGATAGGGTTGTCCTTCAGTGTTAATCCTCTGAAGATGCCTGCCACAGCTGCTGGCAAAACGTCAGGAAAGAAAATACCAAGACCACAGTCACACAGCCCGGATAACCTACAAGAACCTATATATTGCATGTTTGCTAAAAATTCAAGCAGGATCAATTTCAGCCAATTCCCACGTAGGGTAACGCAAATTTGTAGCAGTATACACTCCTAGTTTGCACACACCAGCAAGCTATTTACTAGCCAGCAAACTGGCTATTGGACTCTATGGCATCGAAGTCCCTCCCATCTCCAAACCCTGCCCTCCTCAGGCTCCACCCCAAAAACCTCCCATCAGTAGTGACGAGGGACCTGGCAACCCTATTAGACATTCAGGGAAAAAAGATTCAGTGGGCTGCAGCAGGACAGGGAAACAGGAAAGTTTCATTTGGCGAAGATACATGGATAGTTGGATGCACATCAGTATGTTTAGTAAGCCTAAAAATTATAAGTTGACTAATGTGTACTTAGCCACAGAGCTATATATGAGAGACTCCTTAGCCAAAATGCATAGGTTTTAAAATAAAGAAACTGCAAAACTCTCCTCGGTTGGTGTCTTCCTGCACATTTCATGAAGGTTTCACTCCCTCTTTTGTGCTTCGCTTTGAGGGAAGAGGTCAGATGGGAGGGATAGACATGTGGGAGGGAGAAGCCAGGATGGGCGTAGGGAGAGAAACTCGAAGTTAGGACTATGCATGGAAATGGCGGGGATTTGCCTCGCTCTTGCCTCAAAGCAGAATTTAAATTTGTTATAAAATAGTTTTCCTCGGGAGGTGGTAAGTGCTCCTTCCCTGGAGGTTTTTAAGCAGAGAGTAGATGGCCATCTGTCAGCAGTGCTGATTCTATGACCTTAGGCAGATCATGAGAGGCAGTTTATGAGAGGGAGGGCTTCTTAGCCATCTTCTGGGCATGTAGGGGTCACTGGGTGTGTGTGTGGGGGAGGTAGTTGTGAAATTCCTGCATTGGACAGGGGGTTGGACTAGATGACCCTGATGGTCCCTTCCAACTCTACGATTCTATGATTCTATTCTTTGAATATCCTAGAAATGCAGGGGAAAAACAAGGTGGGAGAGAAGTGACTTCTAAAGGTTGGTAAAATCATGAATAATACAAAGGAAGCCTCAAATAATCATTAATAATACAAAGGAAGCCTCAAAGCAGTCCAACAGGGATCATGAGCTAAATACCCCTGCATAAATGGCCTGAGTCTCCAGCCTATTTCTGTCTCAGTGAACCCAAAGCTCGATAAGAAGTACCCTGTGCTAAACTGTCAGAGTTTCAAGAGGAAAGCCTGATCCATTCCCTTTGGATCCACAGAATCTTTATATTTTATTTCTAACAGGTGGAAGATGAAGATTATGTACTTCTGTCAAACCAAAACTTACACCTTGTTGAGAGATATAAATAAAACCAGCCATAGTCATTTCAAGAGGAAATCTAAACAATAGTAACTGGTCATAACTTTCATTAGTTATGACCAGATTTTACTTTCATACTTCCTGGTATAAAGATGGTTTTCTATCCTTAAAACCAGGACCAAGGAATATTGACATGAGAAATCTAACACAGATTCTGGCTCAGCCCAAACAAATTTTAAGCAGGCAGGCTTTACAACCTATAAAACTGAAAGGAAATAGGCCCTTGAAATATAATTATACATGATTATGTCATTTCATCCTAATAAAGTATCTGGTCATAACTTTCATTAGTTTTTATTTTCATACTTCCTGGTATAAAGATGGTTATCTAACCTTCAAACCAGGACCAGGGAATATTGACATGAGAAATTTAACACAGATTCTGGCTCTGCCCAAACAAATTTGAACCAGTCAGGTTTTACAACCTATAAAGCTAAAAGGAAATGGAGCCTTGATATATAATTATACATGATTATGTCAATCCATCCTAATAAAGTAAATATTGGGTAATATGGCAAAGTACACCCATATGTTCACTACAGAAGATGAGCTAAATGAGAATGAAGAGAGTATAAAATAATCGTATCATGTTCATCAATAACTTAATCCTTTTTAAAGTGGTGCCCCAGAGCATGCCAGGAGTAGCAGAAGTGTCATTTCTAAGTAGCTAATAGACCATGTCAAGGGCAGTGTGGGATGTTCAGTACATGTTTAGAAAAAAAATTATACATGGTACAGCCTTCCTATAACTTTAGCCCTTCAAAATGCAAGTGAGGAATTGCAGGTTTTCATGCTCTTCCTCCTTTCAAAGAGCCCTTTGCTGTTGAAAGCTTTTAGAGCCCAAAGCATTTTTGATCTGCAGCATTCAAACACTGCAAGCTACAAGGAGACGCAAGTGATTGCTATTCTGTTAGGAGTGAGTTTCTCAAACATACTGAAAATAGGAGGATGACGTTTTCATTCCCAATGCCTATCAAGCTCATTTTGTTGCAGTCCGATACCAAGGTATTTATTACTTTGCCAAGCACATTCTTTGTTTATTTTGTTCTATTCCATTTACAGCCCGCCATTTCCCAACCAAGCTGGGCTGTTACAACTACAAATCCCAAAGGGAAGTGTAGATGACAAGTGCGTAACAAAATGGGAGAAGGGAATGGACTGAGTGTTAGTTTTGCGAGAGGGGGAACTAACTAGTTAGATTATTAATTAGAATATGAATTAATGGTGATGGTCAGTTAGCTAATCTGGTGAACCGGATTTGTTTCCCCACTCCTACAGACGAAGCCAGCTGGGTGACCTTGGGCTAGTCACACTCTCTCAGCCTCACCTACCTCACAGGGTGTCTGTTGTGGGGACGGGATGGGAAGGTGATTGTATAAAAATCAACTCTTCTTCTAGCCTGAGGGTTAATGGATCTGAGAAAGTCATAGGTTGGTTTCAAATGATGTTTGGGTTGGATCTGGGTTGGGGCAGATACAGAAGGGATCTATGAGGGTCAAGGGTGGCTTTTGGCATCTCTAGCTTCCTATTCCCTGACACAGTGGTTAGAGTGTCAGAGCAGGATCTAGGAGACCTGGGTTCAAATCCCCACTCTTCCACAGAAGCTTGCTGGGTGAACTTGGGCCAGTCACTTTCTCTCACCCTAACCTACCTCAGAGTGCTGTTGCAAGGATAAAATGGAGGAGAGGGGAATGATGTAAACCACTTTGAATCTCCATTGAGAAGAAAGGTATGGTATGAATAAAATAAATACAATTCTTTGTCATGTATGCAAAGTCATAAAACAGGTGAGATAAATGTTAGACGACATTAACATACGGTTGGCACCCATTCATAACCCTTCACATAATCCACCACCTGAATTCCAAATCCACATACATACCCACTTCAACAAAATCAATTAAAACAATTAAAGGGGTTGGAATATTTTCCCTGCAAGGAGAAACTAAGAAGTATGGAGCTTTCCAGTTAAATTATAAACTAAGGAGGAATATAATAGAGGTTTATTAAACTATGGGCATGGTAGCAGGAAACAGAGAAAGAGAATTTCTCCCTCCATCTCGCATAATGTTAGAACTTACAGATGTCCAATGAAGTCAATAGGCAGTAGATTTACCTCCCCTCTTTTATCTCCTCCTTCAAGTATCTTTTCTATAACGTTCTGAACTTTTAAAAGTATGTATACCCTTCTCTGCATGTGATATGTCCAACTGGAAATACGTTTCTCATTTTATCCGGCATTGTTCAACTGAAACAAACTTCAAGGCACCTTTTTTTTAAAATACGGAAGGCTCCATTAAGACCAAGTTGAGCATTTTAAAATCCCATTGATTTCTGCATGAGAAATTCCAGCGTGTAGCTAACTCGCCCACCGTGATATCAGTGGGAGCTAAAACTGCTTACCTTTGTCCAGGCTGTGCCCTGTGTATGCATGTTGCTTTTTAATTAAAGCTGTTAAAGCTTTTAATTAACACCATAAATCATGTACACCAATTTCTCTCTAAACTGTCTTTAAGTCCTGGTGTGTATAAGTGTGTGTGTGTGTGTGTAATCTGAAAGGTAACAAAAAGGTGAACTTGACTTTGCTGCACAACCAATGGACTTTGATATATTTGAAATAATACAGCAGCTGTTTTAACCCAATCCATACTATTTACATTATTTGTTTTCCCTTGAACCTTAATTAAATATATAAACATGGCATCAGTTGACATAAACCCTTATGAACCCTCCCAGCTGACACTTTACTATTCTTTCATCTTTTCGTTGCATCTATTCCTGCTCTTCATTCTTTTTCTATTCAAGGACAAAACAGAGATGAAGTGTAATCCATTCAAGGATCCGCTTTGTCACTGCTCACCATGGGTGGCTTTGATAGCATTACCAACTCAGTTCTGGCTAGACTCTTGTGCCTTGAACTACTGCGTAAGAGAGTAATGGCATAAGATTAGTGGGGAGGGGCTGTGGTTCAGTGGTGGGACATGGGCTTTGCATGCAAGAAGCCCTGGTTTCAATCCCAGGTATCTCCTGTTAAGAGAATCAAGAAGTCGGTGATCTGAAAAACCTCTACCTGAGACTCTGGAGAGCTGCTGCCAGTCAGAGTAGGCAAGACTCACCTTGATAGACTGAGGGTTTGTCTCTCAGTATGAAGGCAGCTTCCTATCTTCATGTGAAAAATTCCACAGATCTGGGTTTTTCCCCCTTAAGTGAAAACATGGAGTTATGGGGGGGGGGAACTGCCCCTGGTGATTTCCTGCTTTTCATGAATGATGAAAAAGAGCCCCATAGAAGACTGCTGAGAGCTATCATGTCCCTAGGGTTGCCAACCTCCAGGTGGTGGCTGGAGATCTCCCACTATTGATCTCCAGGTGACAGAGATCAGTTCCCCTTAGGCTTGCCAATTGTCCAGTGAGGGTGAGGTGGGCAAAGGAGAACCAAGTAGAGGGAGAGGTGCCAACGCAGATGTTCTAGCAACCATAGAGTTTCAGCGGAGATTGCTAGAGTATCCGCACCACTTCCAGGTAAACCCAGAAGTGACATCGGTGTGTCATATGGGGCATACGCATGCACCATGCAGGGTGTGCCGGTTCGTCATGCACTCCCAGCCACGCCCCCATAAAGCTCCCGCTGGTGTAGCAAAGGGACCTGGCAACCCTAGTTCCCCTGGAGAAAATGGCTGCATTAGACTCTATGGCTTTGAAGTCCCTCCCCTGTCCAAACCCTGCCCTCCTCAGGCTCCACCCCCAAAATCTCCAGGTATTTCCCAACCTGGAGGTGGCAACCCTCCATGTTCCCCAGATAAAGACACTCTTTGGTCTCACTCCCAGTTATTAGAACAATCACAAGATGTTTGGTTCGAACAGCTTTACTGATACTATCCCTTAGTGGCAAAGGGCACAGTTTCCCCAAAGTAACACAGGTTCCCAGACGTTTGTACCCACAGACTTCCATATTGTTTTGGATCCACCTGACAGTGAAAACAAAAAGATCTATGGCACTTCTAATGATTGCTTGGCCCATCTGGAGGTAAAGGGACCCAAACAAGGGGTAGGGTGGATATGGTGGATTCTGATTGCACTCTTCTTCCATCGTTCACGTCCTCAACAATTCAAGCTTTCACATTCCAGCTTGCTGGCAAACGATTCTTGTCGCTATATTACATCAGTGTATTGCAGCAGGCTTCTCCGTTCTAAGGACTTTCTATTTTGCTGCTTTATAGTTGTCTGAGTTTTCTCTCGTGCTTCCTCACTGACCTCTATTAAATTTAGTGACAACCTTCTTGCAGAAGTGTAGGGCCTTGCTGTTAACCCACCCTGTCAGCGGGGACAAGACGCTTTTATGTTTGCTGAGTGGCTGCGACAAACCCAGAACATAAGCCTCACCACGGCAGGAAGTGAGATACGGCTGGCCATTTGGATAATTGGCATGCAGAACAATGTATTTTTGTAGAGAATTCTAAAGCATCGAAAGGCTTGGCTAAGCAATCCCATGCATGTAGACTCCTGGAAAAAACACTGTGAATTCTGAGGGCTGGGAAATTACAAAGAAATCCAGCTGCTGCTGGTCACTCAACACATGTTCATGGCGGCCTGACAATTTAAAGTTCTAAAACAGCAGTTCATGGATCTATGGAGTCCACGTTAAGCCAAAATGTACAATTCCTTTTCCCACCATCCTCTGATAATGGAATTATTATATTGTGCTGGAGAAATCACAGTTTTGCCTTTAGTCCTTAGGGGTTCTGCTTTAGGGTTGCCAATCTCCAGGTACTAGCTGGAGATCTCCTGCTATTACAATTGATCTCCAGCCGACAGAGACTCTAGGGAATTGAAATCCCTCCCCTCCTCAAATGCCGCCCTCCTCAGGCTCCACCCCAAAACCCTCCCGCCGGTGGTGAACAGGGACCTGGCAACCCTAGTTCTGTTTGCACTAGCTGAAGTGTCCAAGTTGTCTTAAGTTATATTTGCAAAGGCAAGGAAATTAAATTGATTAATGATCAATCTGCAATTATTCGGTGGCTGATTCGTTCTTTTAATGGGTTTTTTTTTTTTTTTGTTGATTATTCATGTATTTCATTTATCCCTTTCTCCCCAATGGGGACCCAAAGGAGCTTACATTCTCCTCCTCTCCTCCAGTTTATCTTCATAACAACTCTGTGAGGTAGGTTAGGGTGAGAGTGTGTGATTGGTCCAAGGTCACCCAGGGAACTTCCATGGTTATAGTTGAATCATTTCAAATCACTTTAGAAACTCATAGATATTGACAGAGCAAGATATTTTGCCCCAACCTTTTCTGAAGTGGAACTAGGATTGCCAGGTCCCTCTTCACCACTGGCGGGAGGTTTTTGGAGCACAGCCTGAGGAGGGTGGGGTTTGGGGAGGGGAGGGGCTTCAATTCCATAGAGTCCAATTGCCAAAGTGGCCATTTTCTCCAGGTGAACTAATCTCTATCATCTGGAGATCCGTTTTAATAGCCGGAGATCTCCAGCTAGTACCTGGAAGTTCCCGTGCTGGGAAGTGCCATTAAGCAGTCTTTGCCTCCCTGCAGCAGGCACTTACTGCTGCATCAGCCCCCTCCCCACAAAAAGCTGCCAATACAAGATTAGTTGTCTGCTTCAGGGCCTTGAGTCTGAAGAGATAAGGCAGGACAGAAATATCTTAAATGAGGAAAGGAGGAACTTCTTCTCGGTCTGTCTAGGGCCTTGTTTTTCCTGTTTTATATTGCTGGAAGGAGGCAAGTAACTGGATTAAACCTTGTCATATATTTGGTTTAGGGTTGCCAGGTCCCTCTTCATAACTGTCGGGAGATTTTTGGGGCGGAGCCAGAGGAGAGAGGGACTTCAATGCCATAGAGTCCAATTGCCAAAGCGGCCATTTTCTCCAGGCAAACTGATCTCTATCGGCTGGAGATCAGTTGTAATAGCAGGAGATCTCCAGCTAGTACCTGGAGGTTGGCAGCCCTATCTGCATTTCTTTTACTAGTTAAACACACTGAGGTTTCTCTGCACATTCAGCATTCTCAGCCTTGTTTAGAATTTGGAAGGTCTGTTCTCATCTTTAAATGGGATGAGAAAACATTTCCTTTTTTATCTCATACTCTGTATTAACTGGGCTTTTGACCAGGACAGTGTAAGGTATCTCTGAGAGCTAGGCTTTCTGCCAATATATTACATCAACTCCTAACAACACCATTCTCAGTTCTTATTTCTAAAACCGACTGGAGTCAATACCGAACCTTACATTATCCAACCTTACACTTGTTATACAAGACTTCATGTTTGTGCTTACAGCACCAGATTTTAGGCTTACAGCACCTTACCTTATGCTTATATTATAACACCAGACCAGACACATGTCTCACAACAGAACATAAAGGTGACATGGGGTGAAAATGCATGGTCGCTTTATCCTCCTTTAATCCCTGTTTCAGCCAGGATTCATCCAGGATCGAACCCATGAGTTTTGCCTAATGTGTGTTCGATCCTGGATAAAACAGGGATTAAAGGAGGCTAAAGCAACCATGCGTTTTCGCCCCATGGTCAGCCTGAGATAAGATGATAGCCTACCCTGTTTTAGATAGGTCCTAATGGGCTTTTATGATTTAGTTCCTGTTTTATGTTAGGTTCTAATGGAATTTATGATTTAATTAATTATATCACAGCCATATACATAGGCACAGAAACTACGATAGGCAGATTCCCTTATCTATTGCATTAGATAAGAGGCTCTCGAACACATATTGGTATGTATGGATTATAAATGTCTTATATTTAGTAACAGGCATTTGAATCAGATCTTCAGATCTATAGAGTTTTGTATTTACTCTAACTGATTTAGGTTAGAATTTTACTGTGTAGAGTGTACTTGTATTTTGTTACATTATTCTTAAAACTCATATATTCTGTCTGCCTCATATAATTTTACAGTTCATATATTCTGTTTGAAGCTTTTACAATAAAAAGAACTTTTGTCGAAGGCTTTCACGGTCAGAGTTCATTGGTTCTTGTAGGTTATCCGGGCTGTGTGACCGTGGTCTTGGTATTTTCTTTCCTGACGTTTCGCCAGCAGCTTTGGCCGGCATCTTCAGAGGAGTAACACTGAAGGACAGAGACACAAGTGAAAAGTGAAACTAAAGCAAAAGCTTTTTCCTTAATGGATCATGTTAAAATAACTATAACATACAATAAGGGAACATCAACAAATTCACAATGACCCATGCTATAACAAGGCTGACCCCCACTAAAAATAGAAAGAAAGTTAAATAAGCTGTGGATCAGCTATTAACAAAATCCTAGTTTAAACCCTCAGCTTGCGCATTATGCCTTCATTCTTGGGTGCAGGGCCAAGGAAAAGAGGCAGGAATGCAATAATTTGTAAGGACGTGTCCTATAGAAAGCTAATGTGTTACTTAGAATAGGGCTTTGAAAGTTTGTTGGTTTAATTGAAAAGGGGCAATTTTAAGTAGTGAGGAGAAAAATGTTGAGAATAAGAACACACCTTGTCTATGTTAAGCTATTTTAGATCTGGTTGTTATGTCAATAGGGAATGAAAAGGAAAACAGTAAAGATGGCCTTGCCCTTTGCAATCACTGACAGCTTTTATTTATTGCGATATAATGTCTCTGCAGTTCTTCCAGTACCCAAAGAAGAAACTCAGTGAGATTTTGGCAACGTTTTTATTCATTCATTCATTTGTTCATTCATTAGGGTGGCCAGGTCCCTCTTTTCTACCAGCGGGAAGTTTTTGAAGTGGAGCCTGAGGAGGGCAGGGTTTGGGAAGGGGCGGGACTTCAATCCCTTGTATCCTGTCTTTCCTGTATTCAAGATGGCTAGCACATTAATCAATGCATGGTATGCCAATAAAGGTATTGAAATTGAAATGAAATTAAAATTAATCAATGAAAACAAATCCTACAAACACAGAAAACAGAAATAATTAAAAAAAAATTATAACCATCAATTCCAGTACAAGCAGCATCAGAATAAGTTGCCAAGTCTCCCCTAGCTACTGGTGGGGGATGAGGGTTAGGGTGCCAGTAGGGTTGCCAACCTCCAGGTAATGTTGGCAACAGAGAATTTTTCTCCAGGCCAGCCCTGGAGGTTGGGAATTGAGGTTTTTTCCTCCTTAGGTTCATCCAGGATGGTAGTAACAACAGAACTTGCAACTTAGATTTCGCAACTTGATTTACACTATAACAGGTTGTTTTTGAAGAACACTATCGTTCTAACAAACTAGGTTCTTCTTTTTGAGGTGGTAACCCCCAGGTAATAACTGGAGATCTCCTGCTATTACAACTGATCTCCAGCCGATAGAGATCAGTTCACCTGGAGAAAATGGCCACTTTGGCAATTGGACTCTATGGCATTGAAGTCCCTCCCCAAACCCCGCCCTCCTCAGGCTCCACCACAAAAAACCTCCCGCCAGTGGCAAAGAGGGACCTGGCAACCCTAGTTGCCAGTATGGAGGAAAAGCCAGTCACCTCCATCCTTGGTTCCTTGTTTGGGGCAAATTCACGCTCTCCTTGCAGAGTAGGCCCTCGCAAGGAGAAGCAAAGCAAAAGGGTTGGTAACGGACCACAGCTTATCAAGGCAATTGGATTTAGAGCTGGATTTTCACCCGGTTCTGTGCTTTGGCCAAATAAAAGAGCTCTAGTTCATCCAACCTCCTCCCTATTGTCTTCATTGGACTTTTATAGATAATTGGGTCACAACATTCTCTCTCTTTCTGCCCCCCACTCCATCACTCTCTGTCTCTGCCCCCATCACCCTTCCAGTCACCCACCTGCTCCCCCCTACAGCAGCAACAGTGGCAGTCACTGCTAGGGTTACCAACCTCCAGGTACTAGCTGGAGATCTCCTGCTATTACAACTGACCTCCAGCTGATAGAGCCCAGTTCCCCTGGAGAAAATGGCAACTTTGGCAGTTGGACTCTATGGCATTGAAGTCCCTCCCCTCCCCAAACTTTGCCCTCCTATGGCTCCATCCCAAAAACCTCCCACCATTGACGAAGAGGGACCTGGAAACCCTAG
This sequence comes from Euleptes europaea, assembly GCF_029931775.1. Classification (NCBI taxonomy): domain Eukaryota; kingdom Metazoa; phylum Chordata; class Lepidosauria; order Squamata; family Sphaerodactylidae; genus Euleptes; species Euleptes europaea. The sequence continues at coordinate 76,522,622 of NC_079316.1, forward strand.
CCATGGCTCTCCTAAAATCACAACAGATCCCCCAACTGCAGAGATCAGACTCCCTTGGGGCTGCCAGCTCCAGGTTGGGAAATTTCTGGAGATTTCAGAGTGGAGTCTTGGGAGGCTGAGTTTTGGGAAGGAAGCAACTTCAGCAGCCATTTTCTCCAGGGGAACTGATTTCTGTCATCAGGAGATCAAGTGTAATTCCAGGTGATCTCCAGCCCTCTGGCAATACCAGTTCTGCTGGAGGAAATGGATGCTTTAGAGGGCAGAATCTATGGCATTATACCCTTCTGAGGTCCCTCCCCCTTCAAAACCCACCCTCTCCAGGCTCCACCTCCCAGATTTCCAGGAATTTCCCAATGTGGAGTTGGCAACCCTATATCCTTCCTACCCAACAACCAACCTACCTTTAACTGCCCCTTTGTCTTAGGTTTTTCATCTCCTCTCCAACCCCTGCAGCCTCTACCTTAGAAAACTACTGTCTTTATCCACAGTGGGGACCAAAGCAGTTTATGTTAGTTTCCTCTTCTCCTTTTTATCAACACAACAACCCTGTGAAGTAGGTTAGGCTGAATGTATGTGACTGGTCCATAGTCACCCCGTGGGCTTCCACAGCAAAATGGGAATTTGAATCTGAGTCTCTGAAGCTTTAACTGCCACACCACACTGACTTTCATTGGGTGGCTGCTGTTGAACAGTAGCAAGCAGCCAAGCCTAGTTGAGACATGGAAGTCAGGTGGTATCAAGTCACCCAGTAGTTGCTGCCAGGCCTGGGGTTGTGAGCCTCTAGGTAGAACCTGGAGATCTCCTAGAATTACAACTGAACTCCAGACAACCAACATCTGGAGAAAATGGCTGCTCTGGAGGGTGGACTTTATGGCATGCTGAGACCTCTTCCCTCTCCAAACACTGCCCACCACAAAATCTCCAGGAATTTCCCAACCTGGAGCTGGCAACCCTAGTCAGGCCTGGCTCCAGTGAGTCTTCCCTCAAAGGACAAAATACGGTAGTACTGAAAAGGGTCCTGCCCTCTCCCCCTGCCTTTTACTGGCAGAACCAAGCTTGGAATTTGTGGTTGCCTAGCAACAGAATCCGTTGCTTTTATCATTTTTGGCTTTTTTAAACTTCCCAATGTTTGTTTGTTTTTTTTATTTCAGATTTTTCTGCAAACCTGGGGACCTTTTCAGGTTTGTAGAAAAATCTGTCATTCCCGTTCTCAGTTCTGGTTACCAGATTTAAGGCACCAAAGATTTGCTGACAGTGCTATTAGATAGATAGATGATATTGTTACCATAAGAGAATGATTTACTGATAAGTTTGGAGGGTACACAGGTGTTAAGAAAGGTCACTCATTGGGACCTTGGAGAACTGCTGTGCTGTAATCAAAGTAGTCTTTTTGAAGGTTGCCACTCTGCATGTTTATGGTTCAGTAGTAGAGCATGCCCTGACCTGGATGGCCCAGGCTAGCCTGATCTCATCAGATCTCAGAAGCTAAGCAGGGTCAGCCCTGGTTAGTATTTGGATGGGAGACCACCAAGGAATACCAGGGTTGCTGTGCAGAGGAAGGCACTGGCAAACCACCTCTGTTCGTCTCTTGCCATGAAAACCCCAAAAGGGGTCGCAATAAGTCGGCTGCGACTTGATGGCACTTTACACACACACAGTAGAGCACATACTTTGCACGGAGGTTCAGTTGTCAGTATCTCCAGTTAAAGAAAAAATCTTCAGCCTGACATCCACTGCCAGTTACAGGCGACAATACTGAACAAGATGAAACAGTCTGACTTTGTAAGGCAGCTTTGTATGTTTTAGAAGAAGAAGAAGAGTTGGTTTTTATATGCCAACTTTCTCTAGCACTTAAGGAAGAATCAAACCGGCTTACAATCACCTTCCCTTCCCCTCCCCAAAACACACACCCTGTGAAGTAGGTGGGGCTGAGAGAGCTCTAAGAGAACTGTGACTAGCCCAAGGTCACCCAGCTGGCTTCATGTGCAGGAGTGAAGAAACCAACCCGGTTCACTGGATTAGCGTCCACTGCTCATGTGGAGGAGTGGGGAATCAAACCTGGTTCTCCAGATTAGAGTCCACCGCTCTAAACCACCGCTCTTAACCACTACACCATGCTGGCTTTTCTATTATTGCTTGAATGTTATTGTTATTGTTCAGAATTGTTGTTATTATCATTGCTAATATTGTATAGTTTAGATGCATGTCTAAGAAAGAAAGAAAAAAGCAATAATATTGTTGGGCTTTGGTTTTCCAGGACTATTACAACACTATAGGTAAAAATAGGTAAAAATCAACTGCTGCCTACCCACAATATTTTTGGGCCACATTTGGCCTGGTTGGTTTTTGGTTACAAGTATCAGGCTTCATATTTTGTTAGAATCCAAGCTTTAGGCCTGTTCTTGTGAGCCAGTATTAAAACAAAAGTGTGTATGTTTGGGGGGCGGGCGGGTAATCAGACAGCATCCATTATTCAGGAGCTTTGAAAGAACCAAGACACCACCAAGCAAAATCAATACGATGCACCTTTTTTCCCCTTCTAGTTGATAAATAATGGCACCACTTCAACCTTTGCAAGGAAAAAAAATAAACTTTTAAAATAGACTTAGTTGTCTTGCAATTTGCACACCATCAAGCAACCGGAAATTACTAATGCAGAACTAAATGATGACATAATTTCAGGTCCTCTTTTTAAAAGCTATTTACAGATCCTTTTAGCGATTTTGAGACTGTAGCATCATGAGAAGCAAAGACCATAAATATCTGCTTATACACGGAGTACTGGCCACATGTAGGCTGTGGTTAACAAGTCATTGCGGCTGATTGTAAATCTTTGCGACATGTTGCTTTCAGCAAGACAAATGAAGGATGGGAAAGGGGAGAGGCTCACCCGATCACATCCATTAGTGCCCTTTAGCTAAATATTCAGATGTTCGTCACATGTACCCTCACTAGTAAGTAGGGTTGCCAGGTCCCTCTTCACTATCAGTGTGAGGTTTTTGGGATGGAGCCTGAGGAGGGCGGGGTTTTGGGAGGGGAGGGACTTCAATGCCATAGAGTCCAATGGCCAAAGCAGCCATGTTCTCCAGGAGAACTGATCTCTATTGGTTGGAGATCAGTTGTAATAGCAGGAGATCTCCAGCCAGTATCTGGAGGTTCATAGAAAAAAACAGCAAAGAGCTCAGATATGTTTATGCAAGTTCTATATTAAGCTAATAAAAATAACAATTAAAATGCTAACGGTATACAAGTGAATAACAGCACCAAAGTGCAACAGATATAAATGATACAAACATATAAAGACACTTTCAACAATTGCACAAAAAAATTTGTACAAAACTCTTATTATTTCTTCTTTCATGCACATGGCATTGTTAAAGTTCATAAATAGTGCATCCAACACAAATAATTTCTTCTTGCCTGACCAGCTAAAAATGAATAATTTGGGTTATTAAGGAGTCTTCACAGCCAGATAGGAAAATAAGAACGCCTTCCAGGTTGTTTTATTTTCCTCTTCCTTTCTCACACCAGTATTTATCTCAGAGTGAAATTTGACACAAGAGGCTTCTTAACTTTAACGAACAAAACAGGAAGTTTCTTGAAGAGAACTCACAAGATGGATTTTAAGGAAAAGGCAGAATTGGAGGGAAATCTCAAAGTCACATATATGGACACAAGATTCTTTCGGGGAGGTAGCTTAGTTCAGATGTTACTCAGATTGTCTTTAGTTTAGATGTTTTCTTAAATTAAGTTCCTCCAGTTTTTAGTTTCCAAGCTTTGTTCTGTCCCTCAGAACTGTTACTCAGAACTTACATTCACAGACTCTGTTCCCAGCCTAGCTCACAGGAGTGACGGGAGTTCAAGTCCCTTTCTCCTCAGAGAACTCCCAGAAGTATGGGGAAATATCCCAAACCCCTCTTCCAGTTCTCACTGATCACCCCACACCAGTGGCAGGAATCCTCCACACCACCCTGCATAGCTCTGCCTCAGTGTCAGGAGCAGGCCATGAAGACAGTTCATGGTTGTGCTCCCAGGTGTTGTTTTGCAGTTCTCTCCAAGGCCAGTCCGTGCCCCGTGTTAGACTTCATAGAGTCCTTCATAGATTCCTTTCGTGTGGGAATTGCCAAGTACTCCTTCCTGCCTCTGGGAGGGGGGTTGCCTGGGCTACTGGTTATCTCCTTTTGCTTTTCCATATATGCCGTGTGCCTTGCCTTAGCCCCTTACTAGTGTCATTCTGAATATGGCTTTTGTAACCTGTCGAGTCTAATCAATAAAACTGCTTTCGTGGGCTTGCCGTCTGCTGGAATCCGTTTATGGGTTTGCCGCAGGGCTGGAGCTCACACGCAGAGACTAATTCCCCTTTTGTGACCTGAGAATGGGCCCTCTTTCTCCCAGTTCTCAATCCTGTCACTTCCCCAGGTTGTGTGTAAAGCTTAGGCTTTACAGAACCCCTTAGGTTCACAGAGTACAGTCACACTTCTTAGTCTCCTCGCCCAGCTCAGAATACTTTCTGTCTTTCAGAGCTCAGAGTGTCACCTCTCTGGCGCCGCCCACTCATTGGCCATTAACACATGGCCGATTTGCCCGGGGAAACTCCCGGGCATGCAGCGAATTGTCCTTGTCAACACGCGTGGCCGTCTCTGGCTTGCGTGTTCGATGCGGCCCATCCCAGAGCTGCCCTGAGTTTTTAGGGTGCTGTGAGATGGCGACTCGAAACTGAAGCCACGCTACAAATCAGAGAGCTCGCCCGTGCGCGCAGCTTCCGGGTCGACTCCCCGCCGCTTCCGCCCACCTCCTCGCTGCTGGAAGAGCGTAGAGCCATCGCTGCAGCTGCAGCCTATGTGTGAGGAGGAGGTGGTGGCGAGAGAGAGGCCCGTTTGCTGCAGAGAGAGAGAGAGAGACCGGCCACCACCAGAGCAGCCACAATTAGAGGCGAGGCGAGGCGGAGGGCCGAGAGAAGCGTCAGGGGCTGTTTCCCCAGTCCCCGCCGCCTCCACCCGCCGCTGGCTTCCCTCCCCCCGCTGTGCCCAGGGGATGGCAGGGCAGCAGCTGCTGTTTTGCCAGTCCCAGGCCGCAGCAGCCTCGGCTCGCTGCCAGCCTCCCCTCTCCTCCACCCGGGGACAGCAAGGTGGAGGAGAGAAGAGCGCCAGCGGCTCCCACTGGGTGCTCCTTTGTGCCGTGCGTTTGATTTCCCGCTTTAAAAAGGTTCCCGCTATTAAAAAGCGTGCACCTTTACCGGCACAAAGAAGTCATGCGTTAATGGCCTTGGTCTCTGTGAGCTTGCTGCAGAACCCCTTGTCCGTCACATCTACTGACCCCCAGGAACAGCTTACAGGCAAAGTGGGGGTCTGCGGTGGGAGGGGAGCATCAGCAGAAATCACCACACCCTCTTTTGCAAACAGAAATGCTGTTCCATCAGAAAAACCTCTTGGTTGGGTGCAGGCCACTGACCCTGGTGCATCTCTCCAGCTATCCAGCTACCAAATAAAAGGTGGCGGTGTCAACAGAGACTAATCCCTAATTTGGAGGACTGGGAACCAGAATCCAAAATTTCCTTCTTTGCACCCAACAGTCAAGGAGGACTGTGCACTGCCAAGAGCTCATTGTAAGAGATCTGCTGCCAGGATCTGCCCGCACAGAACCTTACCACACCCAAAGAATCAGGACAAACATTGGCCAGGGAGTCATGGCTGTCTTCACAACATACATATCCATGACACCAGATGGAACCCTCACAGGAAGAAAAACGGAACGTGACAATCAGTTGTGACAACCGATGGCTTCCTGAGCAGTTTACCATCAAAAAATAGAAAAGGTACATTAAAACTGAGATATGCTGGCCTTATTCCAAAGTATAATAAATAAAGATGATAGTGCAATTCAGAAAGAATATGAAACAATTGCTGATTTACAGCTCATTCTGGATCACTGCCACTGAGTAAAGGGTTTTGAAGAATTTAAACATATTTTATTCATAGGGATTTATGATAAAATGACAAATACGACCATTTGATCTTCAGAGGTATAAACTCTTATTACTGTAATTCAGTTTAAAGCACTTTTCTTCTAAAGTTAATCTCAACAAATCACATTAATCATAACTACAAAGCTGTGTCTACTTTTTGGCCTTGAATATTCTGAACACTTGTAATAGGGTTTAACATCTAGAAAATGACCTAAATCAGCATGAAAATATCGAGATATAACTGGAATTAAGGAATTATATTTTGCAAAACCTCTGTCTAGCAGCTGACACAGCAAGAAAAGTCAAGTTAAACACGACCTATATGTTGTTAATTATTGGTATGCTCTGCTGTTCTTGCAAGGAGCTCAGAAGGACGCATCATGGTTTTTCTTCCAGGCACTTTTCAGGATCAGATCCAGTTTACTTCCCACAATTGAAGTTCTCGTATACCACTGAGCATGTTCATTAGGAATGTTCAAAGAAATGTTATTTATGTTCAGGTTTCGCTCCTTTTTTTGTGTTGGATTCTTTAATATTGTTATAATGTGTTCAGGATAGTTGTTATATTCAGGTGATGCTTACATTGGTTTTGATGGGAAACACATTCCCATGTATAACTTCTTTTTTTGTCTTCCAGTCAATTGAGATGAAATTCTTAGACTTAATACCCTCACCGAAAGGATCCTCTCTCAAATTTCAGCCACATAGGCAAATCTAGGAGGGAAGGCAGCATGGTATAGCCCAGTGGTTCCCAAAGTGGGCAGTACCACCCCGGGGGGGATTACCTAGGGGGGCACTAAGAGGCAAGAGGGCAGCAGTGGGGGGTGCTAGAGGTGGGCCCCTTCAACTTTGTTGTTCACTAATTTACAATAAATCAAGCTTTGGCACCATGCTGGCAAATTTGGTGTGAACAATCAGAATTTTTTCCAGACTTTGAAGAACTGGCACCACTGGATCAAGTTCATCAGTTTTGCTGAATAAATTTCACTACCACCAGCAGAAAAAAACACCACCAGGCTGCTGTAAAGAAAGGAGTGGGGAGAGTCTCTGCTACAAGGATTAAATAATCCCCACAAGGGAGGAAGAAAAGGCTCCAAATTTTGACCATAACTGCAGGAGGCAAGAGTGGGAATGGAAAAGTGGGGATGGGGGGGAAGCTGTTTTCCAGTCAGAGCATGAAGCACACATTGTGTGAAGCAGAAGCACTGTGACGGTTCCATAAAGAGGACAATACTATCGAGTTGGACCCTAGCAAAAGATACAGCCGGGTCCTGGCCTACATCTCTCCCCTTTATTATTAAGACTAACTACCACTTCAAGAGGAGGCAGAAGGAGAGAACCTCAACCAACCTACTCACAAGACATACACTTCCTCAGTACAACACACACAGTCACACAGATGTCCAAAATATTAGCAAACACTCCCTTGCACATGACAAATGAGTCTCACGCAACCAAATCAAAAGGTATGCTCCAGTCAACAGGCTCAGACCAGCTCCACAACTGTTCTCAGCAGAAAGCAATAAAAGCCTACTCAGGAGAGGTGCAAATACAATATATGCTAAAACAGTCCTGCCTCTCTATTGGCTGCCTAGATGTTAAAACACCCAGTGGGGCTTTGTGCCTCCTTTCAATTCTAGTGGGCAAAATCCTCTCTGGCATTAATGCCAGGAATTCTAGTGTGTTCCAGAAATGAACTCCTAAGTTTATTGGATTAATGGGCGTTATAACAGAGGAAATGTTCAGTGGTGATATTATGATAGTTGTGAGGGTGGTGGTTAAAGATTACCTCATCACTGCTTTAAAGCTTTTCTGGAGTGATACATAGGTCTCTGTGACATTTTGTGACATCTAAGAAAGGTTAGTTGCTTACTTACCCACTGTTGGCTTATTACTAATAATCACCTTCAAACTAAAGTCTCGCTGTTCAGCTGATTTCATATGTGAATTATTAGAGAGCCAGTGTGGTGTAGTGGTTAAGAGCAGTGGACTTTAATCTGGAGAACCAGGTTTGATTCCCCGCTCTTCCACATGAGCAGCGGACTCTAATATGTAGGGTTGCCAGGTCCCTCTTCGCCATCAGCGGGAGGTTTTTTGGGCGGAGCCTGAGGAGGGTGGGATTTGGGGAGGGGAAGGACTTTAATGCCATAGAGTCCAATTGCCAAAGTGGCCATTTTCTCCAGGTGAACTGATCTGTATCAGCTGGAGATCAGTTGTAATAGCAGGAGATCTTCAGCTATTACCTGGAGGTTGGAGGAGAAAATAGACACCACTGTACTAGTATCAAAGGATAAGAAATTCAGTACAGGAGCGAAGAATACTTATAAGTGCAAACAAATATTTATATGCTACAGTGTCTAATACAATACGCACTTCATAAATATACAAAAAGAACCATTCATACAGTTGTAACACACATACACAAAATCATCTCTAGGATGGTGGTGAATGGAAAAAGTTCAATAAAAGGTGCAGTTTCTCTCAAGATATGCTCAACAGTCTTCTGTATTCATTCCATGCAGGTAAGCAGGTAAGTAGAGGTAATAAATATTAATTCAGGAGGAATAACTTCATGGAGGATACAGCCGTTTCAAATTCTTGACAATTTGAATTCTTCATCAGTCCTTCAAGCATTTTCCTCTTATATTGCACATCTTGATAATAAATTACAAAGTGCTGGATATAGTTCAATTCCCACGAAGGGTAACATTCACAAGTGTAGCCATTACCTGGAGGTTGGCTCCATTACCTGGAGGTTGGCAACCCTACTAATCTGGTGAACTGGATTTGTTTCCCCACAGTCACAGTTCTCTCCAAACTCTCTCAGCCTCACCTACCTCACAAGGTGTCTGTTGTGGGGAGAGGAAGAGAAGGCAATTGTAAGCCAGTTTGAGAAAAATGGGGTATAAATAAACAATTCTTCTTCTTCTTCTTCTTCTTCTTCTTCTTCTTCTAGAACATTTAAAATAAATACTGGAAGTATGTACATTTTTAGCCAATGATTTATCTCAAAAATTTGCACAGTATATTTTCATCTTCATTAGGTGTTCTTGTTCTTTTCCTATTCAATTCTGTGAATCACACATAAATATACATATCATTAGCACATCATCAAGGAAACATGCTCAGTGAGCAGTAAAGACTGCACCACTAATCACAGTATGCTATCCACTACATCAATCAGATTCCCAAGAAAGTAAGATTCAAATCACATTTTTCACATTTTAAGTCTACATATTCTGCCGCTTCCAAAGGTAGGCCTACTCTGAATCCTCACTGTTCTGTTTACTATCTACTGTCAATGCATGAGTTTTGTTCTTCTAGTCCCTGAATTATTGCATGGTTTTTACATTTAGGTGTTAGAGGAGCCAGTGTGAAACTGCTGTGTTGTAATTTATGTGTTGCTTTGACACAATGAAGCTTGGCCACAATAAGAATGGAGATTGGGTAGCTACTATAGAAAGTAATCACCCATTTTACAAGTTTTTTATGTATGCCATTCATCTTTTCCATTTCAGCAGGAGTTGTGAATTATCCATTGATCTATTGGATTATTGACTCTTTTGATTGTGTTGCTGTTGCAACACATGTCTTAAAACGTTAGATCTTCTAGACTCTCTTTCTAATAACTCTCCTTTCTCCCTTCTAGTTATAACTTCATGGTTATGCATGTATACTCTCAAAATTTGGGTCTTCATATGTGTAGTGTTGCCAGGTCCCACCATGCAACCTTGCTTCAGCATGTGTGTGTGTGTGTGGGGGGGGTGATTTGCAAGTGCACAGCGCACACACGCAATAATGTCCCTTCCAGGGTAAACCCAGAAGTGACAAGGGTGCTTTAGCATGTCCCTCAAAAAAACCTCTATGGAAACCATAGAGGTTTTGGAGGAATGTGCTAGAGCATCCCCACCAAATCTGGAAGTTATGGGGATGCTCTAGCACATTCCTCCAAAAAATCTATGGTTTCCATAGAGGTTTTTTTGAGGGACATGCTAGAGTGTCTCCATCACTTCTGGGTTTACCTAAGAAGGGACATTATTGTGCCATTCCATGACGTGCGTATGCGGGGATTGTCCTCCCCTTTAGCTGGCCTGTTTCCCCCGGCGGTCAGCTGAGGGGCAGCAGGCAGGCCTGTTAATTGGTGGGCAATTGCTCACCATTAAAGGTACCTGGTAACCCTACGTATGTGGCATTTGGGGTGTTACTTGGAAGCCCTTGCTGTTTGTTTTATGCAACTATTGCATTCTCTCTCAGTAAACGTGCTTTTAAGAAAAATCCATTTGGAAATTCAAAAGGAGATTTTTTAAAAAAGAGATACACATGAACATAAAATTGTAAGGGAAGGCATGATCAGCCACATTCGAATTTTTGCTACACTGCGATCGTTTGGATTGCAAAAGGGGGGTTGTGGTTGCAAGAGGAGTGATTTTCGCTAGTTCCCCTGCAACAGGTGGGGAAAGGTAAGGATAATCCATGCCACTGGTCGAAAATCCTGTGGTATCCAAGCCAATAATTTGCAGTGACGGATGTTGTTGCTAAGAGCAGTTATAAAATTAAATGCTCTGGCCAGTTTGAATTTTGAAATTGTTGTATCATGTTGACAACCGGCTTAATTAGTATCACATTTGTTGTTTTTAAATAATGTGTTTACAAGAAAGTGACAATCATTTTAGTTTGGATTTTCCAGGCAGAGTTTTGCCCACAAATTGTATTGATCTTTCTTTTCCAGTCTTGCCCATTGTCATTAAAGTTATAGTATGTTTTCCTGGCTGCCTTTCAATTTTGCCTAGACAAATTTGAATTTGTTATTTTGAAAACAAGTTATGCATTTCAAGTGTGAAAGCAGTTTAGAAAATTAGATACAGCTTGACAGGGCCTATTGAAAACAAGATGAGGACTGTCAAAGGGAGAACTATAAGATAAACATTTACTGAGCAAATGGAAACTGTTTAAAAATTAATCTTAATGTAGCTTTTCATTAAGGGATGGGGTTCAGATCCAGCGCTTCACCTCCACTCTTCAGTAATCCCTCTGAAATTAAGCATATAATTCAAATTGCAGATCCTGCAGAGATCCGTTGTGTTTGTTTAGGGCTATTGGCAACATATGATTGCTTCCAATACCCTCCAACTATTTGTTAAAAGAAATGCATGGTATCACATCCCTACCACAATTAGGCTTACCAGGTCCCTCTTGTCCTTTGGTGGGAGGTTTTTAGGGTGGAGGTGAGGGGGGATCGCACGCGCGTGCACGGCCGTGCCAATGCGATTACATCACTTCCGGCTGTAAAATGCATCACAAAGAGCCATTTACCACTCAAACTCCCAGTTTGAGTGGTAAACGGCCCTTTGTGATGCGTTTTACAACCGGAAGTGCTGCATCTTAAAAGGCCTCTTGCGATGCAGCACTTCCAGTTGTAAAGCAGAAGTGACGTACTGCTGCGGGCAGGTGTGTGTGCACGCATTGCCCGCCAACCCTCAGCTGGTTGGCGGGCAGCCAGGTGGATTGGCGGGGGTTTGCCCACCACCACCTGGCACTTGGCAACCCTAACCACAATATATGATCTTGACAACATACACTTCCCAGTCCCACAGATTCAAACACAGATAGGGTCCCTCTTTGCCACTGGTGGGAGGTTTTTGGGGCAGAGCTTATGAAGGGCAGGGTTTGGAAAGGGGAGGGACTTCAATGCCATAAAGTCCAATTGCCAAAGCAGCCATTTTCTCCAGGTGATCTGATCTCTATCAGCTGGAGATCAGTTGTAATAGCAGGAGATCTCCAGCTAGTACCTGGAGGTTGGCAACCCTATACACAGAGGAAAGTCCCAGGATGCACAGGGGCTTGGCTCACTGAAAGAGGCACTTCTGCATATGGGCTAGTGTTGCCAACCTCCAGGTGGTGGCTGGAGATCTCCCATTATTACAATTGAGCTCCAGGCAACAGAAATCAATTCACCTGGAGAAAATGGCCACTTTAGAAGGTGGACTCTATGGCATTACACCCCACTCCCCTCCCCAAGCCCTGCCTTCCTCAGGCTTCACTCCCCAAAATATCCAGGTATTTCCCAACCTAGAGTTGGCAACCCTGCTATAGGCTCTCTTGCATGCATGAGGCTGCCCCAATGCTGAAATGAATGGGGAAGGCGTGTACCTCCAGGAGCCGTGCACATACTTCAAAGGAATGTTACACTTTCATTTTAAAATGAATGGAAAAGAAAACAAATGAACCCCATTTCTTTTGCTTTTTTTAAATAACAGAAACAAATGAGAAAACCAAAACAAATGGGAAACTAATGAAAAAATCGCAGTTGCTTCATTTTTCATACTTTCCACCCATTGCTTTCCATTGGCAATGCAAAGCACCACGATGGCGGCATTTTGCATGGGAAAAAATGAAAGATGTCAAGATATTTCAGCTCCTGATCACTGATCTCTTCCATTCCCTCTGGTCTGACCTTAAGCCTGTCTGTTCAGGGCAGCCAAGAAGATTAAGGGGTTGGGGCACCTTTCCTCTGGGGAAAGGCTAAAATCGGAGACTTTTCAGTTTGCCAAAAGATGACTGGGAGGCATGGAAGAGGTCAATAAAATTATGCATGGAATGCAGAAAGTGACAGAATGAACTTTTCTCTCCCTCCCATAATTAGGGTTGCCAATCTCCAGGTACTAGCTGGAGATCTCCTGCTATTACAACTGATTTCCAGTTGATAGAGATCAGTTAACCTGGAGGAAATGGCTGCTTTGGCAATTGGACTCTATGGGATTGAAGTCTCTCCCCTCCCCAAACCTCCCTTTCCTCAGGCTCTGCTCCAAAAATCTCCCACCAATGGTGAAGATGGACCTGGCAACTCTACCCATAATATTAGACCTTGAGGAGATTAAATTAAATTCATGGGTTGTTGATGCTTCTTTACTCAACAAGTAATTGAATTGTGGAATTTGATGCCAGTGGACGTAGTGTTGGCCATATACATACAGTAGATGGCTTTAAAAGGAAATTAAATTGATTAGTGGAGGACAGGTCTATCAATCACTACTAGCCATGGTGACTAAAGTGAACCTCCATATCCAGAGACAGTAAACAGCTAGATACTAGCACTGGGAAGGAATATCAGGATAAGGCCTTAGCCTCTAGGCTCTGTTTGTTGGCCCTCCAGAGAAAATGTTTGGCCACTGTGTGGAACAAGATGCTGGATTAGATAGACCAATGGCTCTGCCAGTATGCCAGCATCTACAAGCAAAACATTTGTCTTCTACCTAGTTCACACAGCACCAAACACAACACAGTAACAAGCAAACGGCAGCCACCGATTACATAGAATTAAATCAAAACTCTTTCCAGGACTGTGAGCCAGCACTGTAATTGATGTAAACGAAACTTCGGAAAGATGGTATTATCAGCGCAATCCTCTTTGGTGGCAAAATCTGTAACTCTGCTTGTTGGTAAATTTTCCTGTCACTTATATATCTGCCTAGATGGCTCCTTGGACCTCAGCATTCCTCTCTCATCTACAGTCTTACCCCATTCCAATGTTTTCATCTGACGCTGCAAAAATCAATTCACTTTTCTTTCTTCCTGAGAAGCCCTGATCCCGGAGACAGCACAAATACACTCCCATGTGTGACAGTGGCTTGTGCAACTGTGATATGGTTGAAGAACTCCTGCCACAAACATAAACCCAGGGGAAAGACCAACACGTTACAAGGACTTTCTACCACTAACAGCCCATTCCGAAAGGGGGACCCGACGGCTCGTCAGAGCCGACGGGACCCCTACCATGCAAATTGGCATGGACAGCGGCATAGGGCGACTTACGCCGGTCCCCCTGGACTGCTGCAGCAGTGTGGCTCTTGAATGCCACCGCATCCTCCTGCCTGTATTTCCTGGGCGTTTTTCCCCCCGCCAGCATCCTGGGGGCAGTTTGAGGATGTGTCCAGGGGCTGCTGTGAAGGATCCTTCTTCCCTTTTTTGAACCATCACAATTTTTTCCCTGCTGTTTCCAATAACTGTGGTTTTTAAAAAAAATCTTTTAAACTCCACAGCTTGTCACCTTTATTTACGTGAGGAGAAAGTTTCCCTTTCCTCCCCCCCCAGGTGAAATTGAGAGGCTTAGAGTCTTAAACTGATTTTATAATAATTAATAAAAATTGAAGTTTATTATTTAACAGAGAGGTAGTTAGATGGATTGTTTTTCTTCAAGAGAGGCACAAAGCTTAGTTGGTTAGAAGCAGTTCAAATCTTGAATGGTTACAGGCACAGTATTTAGTTCTCAGTACAGTTTCAGGAGCCCCCTGGCACGAAGCGGTAAGCTGCAGTACTGCAGTCCAAGCTCTGCTCACGATCTGAGTTCAATCCCGACAGAAGTTGGTTTCAGGTAGCCGGCTCCAGGTTGACTCAGCTTTCCATCCTTCCGAGGTTGGTAAAATGAGTACCCAGCTTGCTGGGGGTAAAGGGAAGATGACTGGGGAAGGCACTGGCAAACCACCCCGTAAACAAAGTCTCCCTTGTAAACGATGGGAAGTGACGTCACCCCATGGGCCAGGAATGACCCGGTGCTTGCACAGGGGACCTTTACCTTTTTTTCTTTTTTTTACAGTTTCTTCAGGTTATTCAGTAAAATACTCAGATGTTGTTCAATATAGTCATATACTCAATATACTCAGTTTATCCCAGCACAAAGAATACCAGAGATTTGCCCACCTCCTGTGGAAAACAAATCTTTCCCTCCAGACCACTGAATCAGGAGTCTCCCTATTTCAGGAGCCACCTCCCACTTAGTGACTGAAGAAAGGGTTATCTCTCTACCACAATCTTCCCCTTGTCACCACTCAGGTTTGGTTTAAACACACTAGGTAATATACACAGGTTCTCAGAGTCTCCGCACACAGACAACCGCACAGTTCAGGAGCTCAGAGCTAAAAGGATCAAGAACTTCTCTCTCCCTCCAAGAAGACCCCCATCAGCTCACCAGACTCTGCCCACTGCCTGCTCGCATTGGCTGACAGAACTCCTTCATCTCAGTGTTTATATTTAACCCTGTATCTGTATGTAGGCAACTCCCAAACCTCTTTTAGGCTCAAAAAGTGCCATTTTGCAGACGTCGAGATATGCCTGCAAAATCAGGGCGCAGCCCCATGGAACTGAATGGGGAGTTCCACTGAGTTTTGAGAATAAAATAAATTTTAATTCTTTTTTCAGCTTGCTGCGCTGGCAGCAATGTGCTCTGGCGACAGCAGAGCTGCGCCGCTTCCAACTGCCATGGAACCACCCCCACCCTCACTCAGGAATGGGCTCTAAGTGGTTTCCATATGTATTGGAGATGAAATGACAATTAGATGTTCATGTTGGTGCTCTCAGAAATTAAATTGCTTGGTGCTCTCTATTCCCTATTTTATACGAGTCTGGATTGTGTTCACTTAAGCATTCAAGGAGACAGAATGGCACAAGGTTCCTTCCCCCTCTTTTTATTCATTTGTATTGGCCCATCTCCATATAAATGATAAATCAGACTTTAGCATATGCTTCCCGAAGTTGCATTATTAGACCCCACTTCCTAGTGTTGATTATTGCCTTTGACTTCAATTTGTGGTTGTCTCTGATTGAGTTATACCAAGAAAATGATCTACAGATACAGCTTCTTTACAAACGGCAAAGTATAGCTGCATACAAATGTCTCATTTGCAAAGCAACTGGATTTCTGAGGTTAGCTACCCCTCCCCATCAGTCACTGCTAATAATCCCATTGGCAGAACACAGGGACAAAGTGAAGGATTGCTGTAACTTTTTCCAATTATTAATTATGAAGACAAGTAAGGTGGTTGTCGCTTGTCTGCATGGACGCCGTGAGGACATGATTGTTTATTGCCTGTGGTTTTGTTTACGGCACACCAATGTGATTAATAAGGTATAGGAAACCAACGTCATTAAGCCAATGTTTTGCGCTAATGATAAAGATTAGCACCTGTGTGTGATGCTTCACTGTCAGGGACTCATTTCAGATCTATCAAATAATGGCAAAATCATCTCATTCCATTTTGTTTGAGACATATCACAGTTCTACAGGGGACACAGATTTTTAGAGAGGAAAATATAAAATGAATGAAATATATTCACAATGCATACTGGGAAATAAACCTTTGACTAATAATCCCCTACCTTTCCCTACCCCCCAAAGACTAAGATAAAATAGAGGCCTTTGTTTACCTACGATGCAAAATTATTTTTTCGGTTGTGGTAATAAAACTTTATTGCATTAAGAAGCAGCAATAAGTAACGAACCTTTCTAAGAAGAATGAAAAATATATCCTAGTTACATGCAGAGTCTCAATTCAGGAGCACAGCTGGAGAACGGAATTTTATAAAGCCAACTTCAATTTTTTTGCCATTGGCAGGAGGTTTTGGGGGCAGAGCCTGAGGAGGGCGGGGTTTGGGGAGGGACTTCAATGCCACAGAGTCCAATTGCCAAAGCGGCCATTTTCTCCAGGTGAACTGATCTTCATCGGCTGGAGATCAGTTGTAATAACGAGAGATCTCCAGCTAGTACCTGGAGGTGGGCAACCCTAATTAACAATGAAACATAAGGTACCATTAGCAGGGCCATAACTACGGAGGGTGAGGAGGGCAGCCACTGCCCCTGTGGCATGCAGAGAGGGTTGCAGAAATGCCTTTCCTACAGGAGGAGCGGGTGCCTCTGTGCTGGGTATTCTACCATCCTCTCTCCATGCCACAGGGGCAGTGGCTGCCCTCCCCCCACCCCACCCCCAGTTACAGCCCTGCCATTAGGGAAATGGCCCCAAGTCACAGCACCATTCTTCTGCAGTGCTTTCCTCAGAGAGATGTTCTGGGATCCCAATCTTTCCTAGTCATCAGCCCCTCCTAACGTTTTAGGAGACCTATGAGAATCATTTTATATTTAAAACCGTTGGCTTTAAATGCCGGGACATTTATTATCTCTTCTGATTTTTCTGTACATTTGTTATGCTGGTTTTAAGGGTTTAAGGGTTTATCGCACTTGTATGATGATGTTAGGTACTTTTGTGCACTACAGGTTATCCATTTAAATAATGCAAAAACAAATTTAAATATTCAAATTTTTGAATATTTAGAGGGGTAGGCTTTCTTAATTCACATGGAGCCTTTTAAGTCCACTGAAATCAATAGTGTAAAAGGAAGAAGAAGAAGAAAAAGAAGAAGAAGAAGAAGAGTTGGTTTTTATATGCCGACTTTCTCTACCACTTAAGGGAGACTCAAACCGGCTTACAATCACCTTCCCTTCCCCTCCCACAATAGACACCCTGTGAGGTAGGTGGGGCTGAGTGAGCTCGAAGAGAGCTGTGACTAGCCCAAGGGCACCCAGCTGGCTTCATGTGCAGGAGCGGGGAAACAAATCCAGTTCACCAGATTGGCCTCTGCCGCTCATGTGGAGGAGGGGGGAATCAAACCTGGTTCTCCAGATTAGAGTCCCCCCCCCCAAACCACCGCTCTTTACCACTACACCACGCTGGAATGCAGAACTCCAACTTGAATGGACTTGGAAGGGTCCAAGTCTGCTTATGTCTGCAATGTTATTACTCTATAGAACACCCTCCCCCCTTCAAAGAGTACCTGTGGCATACATTTTAGGGGATGAAGTGTTTGCAGTTGGTAGATACACAAGCACAGGCATAAAGGGGGAAACGGTAAATTGCAAAGTCGAAAATGAACTGTAAGAAGCGCAATCAAAGGTATACAAGATAAGCACATGACATTCATCATAGCAGTTATAAGCAACAACAAACACCCGTTTGTAAAAAAAAAATAAAAAAAAATAAAAACCAGAATCCCAGCTGAAACACAATTGGATAACCTAAACATTCCTGATAAGTTACAGCTGAAATAAAATTATGAGCTCCTTTCCCATCACAGACTTGTCAATTACTTCAGCACATCTAGAAATAATTTGCAGTCAATTGTAACGGTCATTGTGCTTATCTTGAACGCATTTGAGCTTTGCATGGAAATGTCACAGGCTGTGACCTTGTGTATTTCATTGTTCTGACCCATCTATTTATCTATTTTTTTCTCTGCATGTCATATGAGTCTGCCTATTGAGGACACGCTTCATTCATGCTCATCATAAAGACCATGCAAAATAGTGCTATCATAAGTCTTTGTATTTAAGGTGCCGCAACACTTTGCCAGTGACTAATCTCTGCTTTTTATATCTCAGAGATGTAAAAAAAAAATGGGAAAGTGACATCTGAACTTAACCTAACAACTCATTCCTGAGCATTGCAGTGGCCGGGGACGGTGTGGCCACGGCGCTGCTGTGGTGTCTCCAAAGAGGTTTCCCAGCTGCTGCAAGGCTTAAAACCCCCTTCTTAAAAAACAAAACAAAAAGAAAAAATGGGGGGGGGGTCCCATTGAAAACTGCGATGCTGCACCAGGAAAAACCTGGCGCAGCATAGCTGTTTCTGAAGAGGACGTTCTCTGGCTGGAAGGGGTTAGGAGGCAGTCTAATGGCAGCCCCACCCCCGGAACACCCCGGGAACACCTCCCAGGACGCCGGCACAAGCACTTGCTCCAGCAGGACACTGGCGGGAGGCCAAGCTGGCGTCCATGGGCCGCTCTGCTGCAGCAGTCCTGGGGAGCCAGCGCAAGTGACACTACGCCAGCGTCCATGCCAGTCTGCATGGCACAAGTGGCATGGATGCCGGTGTAGGGGGCTGGTCGCCTCCTAAGCCCATTTGGCCCCCAGGCTCAGGAAAGAACTGTTAGATTTTTACATTTTCACAATTGCTGATTATTGGTATTTCTGGTTTAAGTGGTGAAATCCAGAAGCCCTAAGACCAATAGGTGCTTGGCCATTAATTTTTCTGGGAGGTAGACTACATTTACACTGTTCTCAAAAAGTAAAAGCCACGCTATAATCTTGGCTTTGTGAATACCAAGCCCAAGGCAAGATGGAAAAGAATCTGATACTGCCAGCATGTGATAAGTTTCATGTTGATGTTCATTGCTATACATTTAAAAAAACCTCAATTAAAGTGTAAAAAAGGTTTTTTGTTGCAATTTCTAGAGATTAAAAAAAACGGTAATCAGAACAGTTAATGCAAGTATTGCTTACATATTCAAAATATCCATAGACTGCTTAATTGACACAGTTTTTACTGAAGAAGCCTTTTAGAACTCCTGAGGGTTAGAAGTGGTCCATTGTTAAAACTGGGAAGAGCCTTGCGCAGCTATGAGAAGAACTCACCATTTCCTCCAGAAGAAGAGTGACAGAATTTAAAATGATAACAATGATCAGCCACATCAGTGTTCAATAGTGTCATAAGAAAAGGGACAGTCTGAAAAGGACAAGGTAACCAGAATAATGGTTCACACTGCAACAAAATTTCATGGGTGCTTTTAATGCACAGAACTACCACTAATGCCACAGGGGAAAGCAACACTTCATTAGTGCCTGTACTGGCCTACTCTCCAGTTGAGATCTTCATCCCCCCGCCCCCCCATGAAGTAGCAGCTACGAACAGGGCTTTGTTAATGGTTGCACCCTGTCTTTTGAACGCCCTTACCAAAGAGGTTCGTCTGGTGTTTGATTGGTTGACATTCAGATCAAAGCATTTTACTTCGACCCACCTTTAAACTGAGATTTGTCTCATCATTATTTGGTTATTTTAATATCTCTTATGGTTTTATGCCCTCACCTGGAAAGCCCAGGCTAGTATGATCTCACCAGATCTTGGAAGCTAAGCAGGGTCAGCCCTGGTCATTATTTGGATGGGAGACCACCAAGGAATACCAGAGTTGCTATGCAGAGACAGGCAATGACAAACCACCTCTGAACGTCTCTTGTCTTGAAAACCCTATGGGGTCACCATAAGTCAGCTGTGACTTGATGGCAAAAAAAAGGGGGGGTTATGCGACTTTCCACCCTGTTTTACGGTGGTTTCCTCCTGTTTTATGCATTTTAAAGTTGTTCCTGACCTTGGATATTATGGGTTTTATTAGCTACTGTGTTTCTTTTCTATTGGGTTAGTTTTATTTTGGTTGTTTCAAAATGACTTTTAATTGTTTTATTTACTTTTTTGTGTAGTAAGCCACCTTCAGCAGTTCACTAGAGAGGCAGCATATGCCTTTTCTGAATAAATGTATAAAGCCTCGCCCTTTCCAATGCTTACATGACAAACAGCCCATTCCTGAGCCTGGGGGCCGAATGGGCTTAGGAGGTGCCCAGCCCCCTACGCCGGTATCTGTGCCACTTGTGCCATGCAAAATGGTACGGACGCTGGCATAGTGCCACTTGCACTGCCCCCCAGGACTGCAGCAGCAGAGCGGCCCTTGGATACTGGCTTGGCCTCCCACCGGCGTACTGTCAGTGCAAGTCCTCACACCAACATCCCGGGAGGCCTTTCCAGGGCGTTAGGCAGACTCCTAACCCCTTCAATAGTGCTGCTCCGGGATTTTGCTGGTGCAGCATCGCTGTTCTCTATGGGGCTTTATTCCCCCCTTTTAATTTTTTAGTTAAAAAATGCCCCCTTTTTTCTCCTGCAGTGGCCGCGAAACCTCTTGGAGGCGCCGTGGCAGTCCCTCAGGACGCTGTTCCCGGCCGCTACAGGGCTCAGGAATGAGCGGAATGTGACAGCTATATTTATGGACTATATCCAGAATGGTTTTTATTAACAATGTAATTTGGAATAGAGCAGACCAACTGGCAATCATTCATCCCAGAGCTAAAGATGAGATGTGAAGGCCAGATAAAAAAATGAGATGTTTACGTAGGTTCCAGTTAAACTATTCAAATGCTGCAGTCTAATTCTGGATTAGAACAGGGTTGCTATCCAATTTACAGAAAAAGATTGTGCAACTTGATTTGCCTTGGTTTAAATATGACGTCATAGTTCGATAACTGCTTGTGCAAAATGATTGATGCTGTGTTTGCCCTCACCTTACCCTTTTGAGCCAGGTCACAAGTACAATTCTTACAGCTGGGGAATTTTCAGAGAATTATGTGCCCCAAACTGTCCTTGAATGTGTGGCAGAGAAAGGATTTCAGCCAATGTTTTTGAGTAGCCCCCTATGATAGCAGAAAAAAGAGGGGAATGAAATCCAACCTAGAAAACAGAAGCTGGGTACCCAAGGTTGGGTGGGATAAATAGAATATACGGATAATGAAAATATAATTCATTTAAAGTGCTATGTCAAGATAAAAATTATTTTAAAAATGTTAAAACAGCACAATGGCATTTCCTAAGGTTGATACCTATAACCACATGCCAGGCGTGTTTTGGCCTGTTTGGCCTTCCTCAGGGTTCAATTGAAACCCATGTAAAACATACACAAATTTACAAATATATATACATATACAGACAATATATATCAGACCAGGCATATATATAGGTTGTATAATATATTACCAATTATACAAACATCTGGTAAGATTGTCTCAAGTTGTTATGCTGGGCTGTATATGTCTCCCATATAAAATGTGTGCAATTATCAACCTGGTAAAACAATGTTTAAGTAGCCCCCTGTTCAGTCACGATTTGGGTAATCCAAGCGTGCATGAAAGGAGACTGTGCTAGGCATGCTTCTCCTGATATGCTCGGTCACCATTTTCTGCGAATGCACATATATCTTACAGCATCAGTACATGTAATCAGAAATCCAGATATTTAACCGTATGCATCAGACACACGTTGTCCTTTATTTATTGATTTTATAGGGCTGGTTTTTAATTGTTGTTTTTAAATATTTTAAGTGTTGCTTTATTGTACATCTCATTGTTGTGTAGGCCACTCTGAGCTAGGGTTGCCAACTGCCAGATAGTAGCAGGAGATCTCCTGCTAATACAACTGATCTCCAGCTGATAGAGATCAGATCACCTGGAGAAAAATGGCCACTTTGGCAATTGAACTCTACGGCATTGAATTCCCTCCCCTCCCCAAACCCTGCCCTCCTCAGGCTCCACGCCAAAAATCTCCCACTGGTGGCAAAGAGGGACCTGGCAACCCTACTCTGAGCCGGGCTTTTGCTGGGGAGGGTGGGGTAGAAACATGATTAAACAAAATAAATACATACATACTAAAGCTGAAAAATACATGTATTGCCCTATTCACATAAAATGGTGATTGCAGCGGCTGCAGAGGAGAGCAATGAGTATGATCAGGGGCCTGGAGACCAAGACCCATGAGGAAAGGCTGAGGGAGTTGGGAATGTTTAGTCTGGAGAAGAGGAGGTTGAAGGGGGACATAAATGATCTCTTTAAGTATGTGAAGGGCTGTCACTTAGAGGAGGGCAGGGAGCTGTTCCTGTTGGCAGCAGAGGATAGGACTCGCAATAAGGGGTTTAAATTGTGGGAGGAAAGGTGGATGGATATTAGGAAGGGGGAAATTTACACTACAAGTTGTTCAGCAGTGGAATCTGCTACCTGGGGAGGTGGTGAGCTCCCCGTCACTGGCAGTCTTTAAGCAGAGGCTGGACAAGCATTTGTCAGGGATGCGCTAGGCTGATCCTGCATTGAGCAGGGGGTTGGACTAGATGGTCTGTATGGCCCCTTTACAATTCTATGATTCTATGTATTGGGAGGGTCTTGGGTAGTCCACCCTCCCATTACACAAGGTTTGAGCATCAAAAGGAAAACAATGCTTCAGTTGCCCATATCCCTTAACATGCTGGCTTCATTAATTGGGATGCTAATCAGTTGTTTTTCACAATAGCCCTGTTCACAGGCTATAGGGAATGCACATACAATTTGTGCACTGTGTCCACTTGATTTTAGTTTATACATGCATTAAGACAAGTCACAGCTGACTAATGTGAACCCTGGAGGGTTTTTTAAATCAAGAGACGTACGGAGGTTGTTTGCAATAGCCTGCCTCCACGTAAGCTGAGAGAGTTCTGAGAGAACTGTGACTGGCCTAAGGTCACCCAGCAGGCTTCATGTGGAGGAGCAGAGATTTGAAGCCAGTTCTCCAGATTAGAGTCCACCACTCTTAAGAAGAAAAAGAAGAAGAGTTGGGTTTTATATGCCGACTTCCTCTACCACTTAAGGAAGAATCAAACCAGCTTACAATCACCTACCCTTCCCCTCCCCACAACAGACACCCTGTGAGGTAGGTGGGGCTGAGAGAGCTCTACGAGCAGTGACTAGCCCAAAGTCACCCAGCTGGTTTCATGTGGAGGAGTGGGGAAACCAACCTGGTTCACCAGATTAGCATCCGCAGCTCATGTGGAGGAGTGAGGAATCAAACCCGGTTCTCCAGATCAGAGTCCACTACTCCAAACCACCGCTCTTAACCACTACAGTACACTGGCTCTCTATGTCAATACATCCTGTAAAATGCAGAGTGTCTAACAATAGATGAAATTCATAGAAACAAAATTAGAAAGGGCTTCCAGTGCAAACTGCATCTGTGAAATGAGTCAGTAGGTCAAATAGACCCCCCCACACACACACACACAGTTATTTCAGCTTGGAAAAATGACATGGGAGGGAAGGCTGCCTCTCCTCTCCTCTCCACGTCTCACTCTTGAGCTGAATTGGGCCCCAGTGCACTCAGGAATACCTGACATCATGTATTTCTGCAGGAAGGACACAGTCAGATTGGAGGCCTCAACTAATATCACAGGCAACATTTAGTTTGACCCTATGCAGTCCATGTGAACTCAAACAAAAGTCCACACATTATGCAGGTAACTGAATTCAGCTATATCCTGGTCCAGTCAGTCAACAGAATCGGGTATGTTAAGTCTGCGTGGGGGGGAACACATGAGGTCAGAGATGGAGTTCCAACAGCAACCGCTTTATTAGGTGAACAGGAAGAGAACTAACTACAGTGACCAGACCCCTGCTTATATGCCCGCTTGGCTGCCTGCATTCACTCCCCCCACAATCAAGGTGGGGGGGGGGAAAGCCCAGTAACCAATCAGAACATACCAGTCAGGAGCCTTGGGGAACTCCAAGCTGCCCAGGGTTCCCCCTGATGCAATTACAATTGTTGTGCAGTCAGGGGTGGCGACGTCCTCTGCACCACCTGCAGAAGGGTCGGGACCGGTCCTCGGGGCTCTCGACTTCCGATGCCTCAGCTCGCTTGCTGTCCACGGTGGCTAGGGCCACCGGCATCTCCAGGACGGCAACAAGGTCGGGCAAGTTCACTGAGCATCGTCACAGTTGGTCTATGTGCCGCCGCAGGACTTGCCCTTCCAGAGTGGTAACCCTATACGAAACTGGCCCTGTCGCCTCCTGGACTGTGGCAGGGACCCAGGCTGGGCCGGTGCCATAGTTGCACGCATAGACTGGGTCTTCCTGTTCCAAGGACCTGGGGGCGGTGGTGGCGGACTCCCCGCCAGGGGACTGGTCCAACATCAGGTCCGGGTGCAATCAGTCAAGCAGGGTCTTTGGCCGGTGATCATCAGGAGCTCGGCGGGACTCCGGTCCGTGGCTGTGTAGGGCGTGGCATGCTGGGTCAAAAGGAAGTTCGCCAGCCGTGCATCCCAGTCCCCGTAGACCAGTTGCCCCAATGTGTCCTTTGTTGTACGCACCATTCTTTCTGCCTGACCATTGGTGGAGGGGTGGAATGGCGCGTAGGTCACGTGCCGAATGAGGTTCCATGCCATAAAGTCCTGGAACTCGGCGGAAGTGAATTGGGTTCCGTTGTCCGAGATCACCATGTCCGGCAGGCTGTGTGTGGCGAAGAGCTGACGCAGAATCCTGACAACCACCCGGGCAGTCATGAAGGTGACGGCTACCACCTCCAGCCACTTTGAGTAAGAGTCCACTACGATGAGGAAGGTTTTGCCCTGAAACGGCCCCGCGAAGTCAATCGGAACATACCGGTCAGGAGCCTTGGGGAACTCCAAGCTGCCCAGGGTTCCCCCTGATGCAATTACAAGGAGCTTCTTCCCTTGATTCAATCACCCACACCCACATGTATACATAGCAGGGTATCCCCAGAACTTGTAGGATAAAGAGTTACAGTATGTATTTTTTTCACTTTCAAGAATTCCTTGTTTCCTTTTTTGCACTTCTCTGGGTTTAGTAAAACTGCAGACAGAGGCAGGATTCCTCCTCTGATCAAATTCATGTTCACTCAGTCCCATTGTGCCCTTAATGACAAGCCTGGAAATCCCACTGACTCTATTGACACGGCTTGCATTACCGTGTAAGTGAAATTAGAGTATGAGCTAATGTCTTCTCAGTGTTCTTCTTTTTTTTTTTAGCATAAAGATCACAATCGATTTTTATCCATTTTGTGGCTCATATAGCTGCGTAGAATAATGGTGCCATGGCTCAGATCTTCAATGTCCCATTTTATAGGAAAGTGCAACTTTGTGTCAGAAAATAGAACAACTTGACGTGCGTGACAGTTTTCTATCTGCTCAGAAAGCCCTTCTTAAATCTAAATCATGTTACATTCGCTCCATAGTCGGCCAGGATATTTTCAAAAGCACAAAGGGGAATGGGCATCTATCGGTTCTTACAAACCACTTTCCTTGATACTTTTTGAGTGGCAAGGGAGAACTCTATCAGGGAGGAGAATCAGACCAGATGCACTCAAGAGATTATCATAGATTCAGAATTAAGCTTGCCGAGCCATTTTCTCATGTTTTGGACTCCTGTCAACCAAAATAGCTATCTATCTCTTGGGAGTGGGGAGGCTCCCTGTCCCCTCTGCAACCTTGGTATCATTCTTTATGGCTTCAGAAGACATGACTCCAGTTTGCTTGTTGCTCCTGGACTTCAGAGACACAGACTTGGGTAAGGACTGCTTTCCACATCACTCCCATCATGGTGTAGGGCTTAAGAGCGGTGGTTTGGAGTGGTGGATTCTGATCTGGAGAACCAGGTTTGATTCCCCACTCCTCCACATGAGCGGCAGAGGCTAATCTGGTGAACTGGATTTGTTTCCTCACTCCTGCACATGAAGCCAGCTGGGTGCCCTTGGGCCAGTCACACTCTCTCAGCCCCACCCACCTCACAGGGTGTCTATTGTGGGGAGGGGAAGGGAAGGTAGATTGTAAGCTGGTTTGAGTCTCTCTTAAGTGGTAGAGAAAGTCAGCATATAAAAAGCAACTCTTCTTCTTCTTCTTCCCAGTTTGTGCCATAGCTAGCTCCTTAAAGAGTTCTCCATTCCTTCTAAAAGATATCATAAATATGTCCCCCATAAATGACTGTACTTTTAACCCAACGAATAAGGCACAGGCTCTCTCCGGGTAAGAGGCAGGCTTTGTCCTTCTTAGAGACATGTGCTTGTTTTCTTGACAGTGTCCTGGCCTGTAGACAAATTGACAGCAAATGATTGGAACTGATGTGACTCCTGCCATTTCGTCCTCTGTTCAGCTCAACTGCCCTTACACTTTAGTTCAACAACTTGCTGTTTCCCGCTGCCCTTTTGACCCAGGCATATTCATTCAACTGAGCTGAAAACACAGAACTGGCATATTCAGTCAAGCTGAGGAGAACACAGAACTTGTGCACATGGTCCCCACAGCTGTGACGTCCCATGAGGAACATCTGTGATCATTACCAATGACAGTTTCAGTGCAACCTAACCCTAACCTTGGAATGACAAAACCCATCTTCAGGTCTCTTCACATCACAATTGTGTGCTCTGCCGTTGCACATTTTCAAAATGTATCACCAGTACCATGGGAGAGTTTGAAGAGTGCCACTTTAAATAGCCCCATTACCTCAATGCAATTCATAGCTCATGTGACCTTTTGGATAAGTACCCAGTTAAAATGCTTGCCTGTCTCTCTAATCAAGATATATTCGAATTCACCTCCCAGAAGTTTAGACGGGCTTTTATCTGGAGGTTTGGTCTTTTCACTTTCCTCCATAGTGTATTATACTGATGTCTGGAGTGGCAGAAACCTCTTGGTACAGTTCTTCAGTTAAAATCTGGTAAACTCATTGTTCCAGAGATAATTAAGTAAGAATTTCATCCTTCTCATGGATTATAAACCATAAACTTCCATCTGCAAGGGAGATCCTTATCTCTCTTTTCAGAGAGGTTCACTCTAAATAATTAATCTCTTCTGTTCAGGCAGGTCAAGGTCACAATTTGAATGCCAACCTCAATTGTTAGGTAGTTAATGAGTGCACACATTAAAGGGCTCCACTCTTAATTTAAGACTTTTCCAAGAGACAATCAGCTCCTCATTACCTTCATCTAATTAGTGTACATTTTGTGTGCGCGCAAGTATAACAGGCCATAGCAGAAGCTATGACTAAACTACAACTAATTAAAGCCAGCATGGAGTAGTGGTTAACAGTGGTGGACTCTAATCTGGTGAACCGGGTTTGTTTCCCCACTCCTACACATAGGGTTGCCAACCTCCAGGTAGTACCTGGAGATCTCCTGCTATTACAACTGATCTCCAGCCGATAGAGATCAGTCCACCTGGAGAAAATGGCTGCTTTGGCAATTGGACTCTATGGCATTGAAGTCTCTCCCCTCCCCAAACCCCACCCTCCTCAGGCTCTGTCCGAAAATCTGGGTACATATATATATATATACACACACACACTAAAAATATAATTTATTAGAAGCGCTAAGTAAAGGTTAAAAATATTTAAAAACGTTAAAATAGCACAATGGCATTTCCTAGGGTTGACCTTAGTAACCACATACCAAATGCATTTCGGCCTATTGGGCTTTCATCAGTGGTTAATTAAAACACATATTCAGCCTGCACACATTTACAGAAATAAATAAATAAATACATATACAAACGGTTCTAACCCAATCAGGCATGTGTATAGGTTGTAAAATCTATTACCAGTTACTCAAACATCTGGTCAGATTGGTTCTAGTTGTAATACTGGTTAGCATATGTCTCTCATATACTATGTGTGCAGGTATCCTAGTAGAGCAGTGTCAGAAAATCTCCAGGTATTTCCTAACCCGGAGCTGGCAACCCTACCTACACATGAAGCCTTCTGGGTGACCTTGGGCTAGTCACAGTTCTCTCCAAACTCTCTCAGCCCCACCTACCTCGCAAGGTGTCCCTTGTGGGGAGAAAAAGGATAAGCAATTGTAAGCTGGTTTGAGACTCCTTAAAGGTAGAGAAAATCAGAGGATAAAAAACAACAACTCCTTCTTCTAATTCATGTCTGTCAGTGCTTCAGAGAGCCAAATGAAATATGACAGCAGTGGTCCTGTGTGTCAGAACTGGGTTTCAGCCATTACCTGTAAAGCAGGAAAGAGCAACGGGGAATGAGGAAACGGAACTCTTCTCCTAACCAACGCTTTCCCTATCACTACTTCCCAGCTGCCTTTCCCCCAGTGTTGCTTTGTGACTGGATATAACCCCTGCCTGGAGGAAAACAACTAGAGAGATGTGCTTTCAAGGGAAAAGCAGAAGCTTGCAGAAGGATTTAGCTCCTCCCACTCAGCAGTGCCACACTTTAAATCTCTCCAAATAACCCATCACCCCACCTTACAGTGATGTGGTACACTGCCATCATGACTAGCTGCACTCTCAACATGCACCATGACCACCAATAAATGCCCCATCGTTTCTTGCAGGACATCCAATTTGCTATCATAATGGGAGCAGACGGGTCCATTTCTGATGATCATAAAAAGCCTTGTGCCTTTTTAGTGGGGAAATTTTAAATGCCTGAAACGAAGTGAAACAGTTTAAATATTAGAAAAGAGCAAGAGTCCAGTAGCACCTTAAAGACTATCAAAAATATTTTCTGGCAGAGTATGAGCTTTCGTGAGCCACAGCTCACTTCTTCAGATACAGCTAGAATGACAGCTAGTTTAAATACAGCTAGTTTAAATATTGGGCTTTGAAAAGCCCAATGCCTGTATTTTATTTTTTGGTAGCTGGAATATATTATAAGAGTCTAGAAAAAGGAATGGCAGGCTGTCTTTAAAAAAAAAAATCCAGTAGTTCATTGAGACCATCAGCTCATATGAACTGGTACACCTGACAGGACATTGTCTGAGTGTAACAGCCACAAGCCCCTAGGCACTTGCTTGTATGGTCAGTTTCATGGTTCACTGACAGTTGTGTTGCTGTCGTGGGGTGATACATGCTGCTTTTTCCTATTTCTGACTATGTTTTTCAATCCCAAAAGGCAGCCCTGTTTGTTTTCCTCTCCAGCGCTGCTTTCCCTGGACGTCCATTCAAGACTGGTAAATGTCCCCCATCCCTGAAACCCTATCCAACTTCCTCCCTTTTCTCTTAGTCAGCTCTTGTATACTTTGTGTGCGTATGTTCATTGCTTAAAATAGATTTCTTGTTTTACAATTTTTATTCTTCAATAAAAACCAATTTTAATTATACAACTGCCTGCTCATTTGAGAGTATTCGCCCAGGGTTATCCTGGTATACATAGGTTGTAGATCCCAGTTACCTTCTCTCGCTCTCTGTCTCCAGCTAATTCCCCCAACTAAAGTGGAGACTGCCTACTTAGGGTAACAAGTTAGCCATGTGCCATATAAACAGCTGCCTTTTGTTGCTGTTAAATTTGCATTTGATCCACTGTTTTCCCTTTTGCTCATTCTCTACTCATAGGACAAAACTAGACCAAGGTAAGAATTGCATAGGAGTTTATACAGAAAGGTAGACTAAACTAAAGACTGTCCAACTGAAGACAATTTAAGGGTTTCAATTTGCCTTAAAGTTTGGATACTTTAGAGAGACCGGAACACAGGCAATCTGTTGGATAATGCAACCATTATTTCAAAACAGCACCATCTTTCAAATCCTCCACATTTACCACCCCTTTTATATTTTAAAAGCATCCTGTGGAGTATTCTTTTCAATCAATCAATCTAATGAGCAAAGGTAGATTGTGTTTGAAAATCCTTGCCTGGGTTCAGGTTGTTTATCATTCTCAGGATTCTCTAGGTGTGATTGCCATCTGGAAGGTATAATTTTCCATTCAGAATTACTTCTCCCTCTCTTAACAGTGTTTTCCAAGTGACTTTCCTTTCTAATGACTTTCTCTTTCTTTAGAGCTTATTTCAGCAGGCTCTAAAAAGGCAAATTACGTTGCATACTTAATTCTGTTCCCAAATATTATTCATTCATCACTGTTGCCAGACCAGTTTTGAAAGAGCTACGTATTCACTGCTTCCGAAAAATATACACCAATTATAAATACTATTGCCAACTTAATTTGAATGTATATGGAATTAGAGTAAGAGTCCACAGTGCCAACACTGAAAGTTCAATTTTTGCTTTGAAACAGGTAGAGATTTTGGGTGTGCTTCCAGGATTCAAGGACTGGTACATTTCATACTAAGATTTTTAAATCTATAAAATCTAAGCAGTGAAGCATCACAGCATGGGTTATCTTTCTCAGGCAGGGCTGTCTTAACGCATGGGCACGCTGGGCAGTTGCCCGGGGCCCTACAAGCATCGGGGCCCCATGCTAATCTATGTATGTTGTGACTTGCTGTAAATAAATAAATAAATACTATACTAAACTATAAATATTATAAACTGTGTTGGGTAGGGTATTGGGCAGGGGCCAATTGCCAAATATTGGCGGGATGCAAGCCAAGTGCCCTCCTACAATCAAGGCAGCCAAGGCCAGCTGTTCAATAAGGCAAGGTCAGTTAGATGCCTCAGGAAGATTTGTAGAGGTGGTAGCCTCTGCCTCTACCGGTATCCTGCCCCACTGTCACAGCATTCCCACGCAGGAACTGGAACACCTCATGATAAATTTTCCTAGTTCACCAGGAGTCTTTGCAAATGACACAGCAACCACCACATGCCCAGCAGTACTTCTTGAACTCTCATGAGACACAGGCATTTGGGAAAGCCTTGTGGGAGGTGGCCATGCTGTGTTAAAGGAAAACTTGGAATTAGAAATGAGGAAATTAGATGTTCTGGCTTCTGAGTGAGGGTATGGTGTAGGGGGGAGGATGGTGGCAGCAGCATGAGATAGTAAAGAGGGGAATGACACCCTCAGGTATCATCCTTTGTTGAGCTGTCACAGAAGGAATTCCTACTAGCAGATAGGAAATGCCTCCTCAGTGCTAGGATTACCAACCTCACTGTGGGGCCTAGAGTTCTCCCAGAATTACCACTGATCTCCAGACCATAAACGTCACTTCCCCTGGAGGAAATGGCAGCTTCATAGAG
Source organism: Euleptes europaea (assembly GCF_029931775.1). Lineage (NCBI taxonomy): Eukaryota > Metazoa > Chordata > Lepidosauria > Squamata > Sphaerodactylidae > Euleptes > Euleptes europaea. The sequence continues at coordinate 76,553,676 of NC_079316.1, forward strand.
TAGACTCAAAGTCATAACATCCTCACTGAGCTCCCTCCCTTACCCAGACTTTGCCTTCCCAAGGCACTGCCCCCAAATCTCCAGAAATTTCCCAAGCTGGAGTTGTCAACCCTAGTGTTCTGAAGCACTAGGGTTGTGAGCCTCCAAGGGAGGTCTGGAGTTCTCCTGGAATTATAGATGATCTCCAAAAACTAAGCATCGGTTCCCCTGGAGGAAATGACAGCTTCAGAGGGTGGGCTTTATGCCATCACATACCTGCTGAGCTCTGTCCCCTCCCAGGGACTTCCCCCTAATCTCCAGATATTTGCCAAGCCAGAGTTGGCAACCTATGTACTAAGGAGGCAGAAGAAAACTGAGATTACTTCTTTGCTTTAAAGAAGAGAATCTTTTTTGTTTTCAGTTTCCAAAGAAAGGTGAGGGATTGCTTCCTGTATGGTCACAGGTAGTGGCTGCCTAGAGATCTAAGAAGTCTATATCTATCATCAAGTTGTGCCTGGGATGAATGCAGCTCTCAGCTAGTGAGGGACAGAAAGAGAGACAGAGAGTGGGGATCTGGATGCAGCTCTCTCTGGTCCTAATCCAACACTGCACCACACTGACTCTCAGATATATGACTTCGTTTAAATATGAATAACTCTAGGGGAAAGGGCTGTGGTTCAGCGGTAGAGCATCTGCTTGGCATGCAGAAGGTCCCAAGTTCAATCCCCAGCATCTCCAGTTAAAGGGACCAGGCAAGTAGGTGATGTGAAAGACCTCTACCTGAGACCCTGGAGAGCCGCAGCCAGTCTGAGTAGACAATACTGACTTTGATGGACCAAGTGTCTGATTCAGTATAAGGCAGTTTCATGTGTTCACATGTGTTCATAAATGTCTACAGGTATTAGAATAATTAACACTCCTCAATTGAATATTCTAAGATTAAAAGCTCAGTCTGCTGTTATTTCAATATAACAGCTATGTGAACAAAACATTTTACAATAAATTCATATCTGCTGTGAGAATGCTGAGTGGCATCATTGCTATTTGCTCCTTTCACAAATTTCTGCATTGCTTAGAAAACTGTTTGACTTTGGCAGCCAAGAGACACAAGAGATGTATGTCACGGTTAATGATTGCTCCAGAACCTCCAGCTCTTTCTAGCTGGCTCTAGAAAGATGTGGTTACAATTCCCAAGCATGATTTGGGATGAGCTTTAGGAGTGTGCTATTTAACAATGTCTTGAAGAGTTTAGTTCATCATCATCAAACCTTTATTGGCATAGAGAAGAGTTTAGTTGTCTGATCTCCTTATTAATTGACCTGTTATTGTTGAATAGCATTGCTAACATTGTAACATTCTATCACTCTCCCCCTAGTATACCAGCAAATATTAGCCATGCAACACTACACTGAAACACACTCCAAATACCTTATCACACTATTACAACATAATAGTAGCTCAATGTGCTCTGTGATGAAGTAATAACAACATCCAGACATACTTCTCGTGAAAGCAGTTGCTAGCCCAAGAACTTTCTATTGCTTCTGTGCTGTTTGATTATCGGACTACAGATGACAGTTACAAATTTTCATACAGAACCTGACACATCAGGGAATTGCAATTATAGCAGCAGGCTAACAGACTTTTAATATGTTGTTTTGACCAGCTGATGGGAAAATGGATATTTCATCTCCCTGGTGATTAACAGGGAGCCTGGAAATAAGCATATGCTACCCTTAGAACTTTATCTTCAAAGAAGAGGGAAAACAATGTTGGCTTTGATTTTCAAAGGCACTCATTTGCTAATTGAGACTGGCCATGGACAAGTTTTAATTTATTCTTTGCTGAAGAGACACTTTTTGGTGGATGGCATCTTGTTTGCTAGAGAGGCCTAGAGCCAGAATGAACTGGTAGACTAACCACAGCCATTACACCATCACTACCATGCATCCCCACAGGCAATTCTCCCCTTTTTTTGTTGTAACTTTTAGGGCAGTGGTCCCCAACATAGTGCTGAAACAAATCATGGTGCTCACCAATGGGTTTTCTAATGCCCATTAGCTACTTGCCCAAAATGTCAGTTCTTCAATGCAAATAGCCAGTCCTGGGTTTTCTCCACCTCATCGGAGCAGGAGGTTTTCTGGAAACACCCATTCAGAAGCAGCTGATTCCACTGTAGGAGAACAACTGGCTTGCAGCCTGCCAACATTTTATTATTGGCCCCACTATCCTATGACAGCCATTTTATGATGGGGCTCATTCCCCATTCTCAACATTCTGGAGATGCCCACAGGATTAACAAGACTGGGGACCCCTGATTTAGGAACATTCATAGGCAAGGCAATGTCATCAAGTAGTGCATTTTTTCCACCTTCACAGAGAACCATACGATGAGCTGGGGTGGGATAGAATGAATAATTTACTACAGGGATGATCTTTCATCAGCATTGTTTCCACATCTGTTCCCACTCAGACATCCTTTTGTTGTTCATAAAAACCCTACTTGAGCAGACAAAGAATCCATCTAATCCAACATCCGGTTTTGAACAACAGCCAATCCAATGATCCCAAGAAAGTCCTCCAAAGGCAATAACCCTTTTTTGTTGTCAACCCACCCCTTGGGAATTCAGAGGTATTTCAGAAGCTCTGAAATAGTACTTCCTTTAGTCTTTTCTGAAGCTAATGAAGAAGAAGAAGAAGAAGAGTTGGTTTTTATATGCCGACTTTCTCTACCACTTAAGGAAGAATCAAACCAGCTTACAATCACCTTCCCCTCCCCTCCCCACAACAGACACCCTGTGGGTAGGTGAGACTGAGAGAGTGTGACTAGCCTAAGGTCACCCTTCTAGCTTCATGTGTGAGATTGGGGAAATCAACCCAGTTCACCAGATTAGCATCCACCTCTGATGTGGAGGAATGGGGAATCAAACCCAGTTCTCCAGATCAGAATCCACAGCTCCGAACCGCTGCTCTTAAGCACTACACCACACAAATCAATCAGACTGACCCCAAGCTCTAGCCCCAGGTTCCCCAATAACATATATAATTTGATAATGTCACCTACTTAGCTCTGTCCTCCCTCCCCCACTTTTTTAAAGAACCCAACTGCTTTAGATTGTCCTCATAAGGAAAGAGCTCTTGATCCCAAGTTGTAGAATTTTCCACATTGTGGAGCTCTGCCTCCCTGCCCCCGGAGGCATAGTTAGCAACATCCTATTGGCCTCCAGAGAGCCTTTGAAACTTGACTTTTACTTGCTGGGCTTTATATCTCTGACTGCTGCTGCTCTTAACTGATCTTTATTGCTGTGTTTGTTGGTCCCTACCACTATTTTTATTAGTGCTTCAATTGGTATGAAATTATTGCTCTTAAGCATCATTTAGTTTATCATTTATTTTACTCGTATGTTGCCTTGGTTTTATTAGGAATAGCAGGGCAGGGTATAAATCTCAGCAATAAATAAAATTAAGCTCTCCCCCCCCAAAAAAAGTCTGATGAAACAATCTGTTACTGCATGTGGCATACTTCTAGTGTAAAATGCTTTGCACCAATGAATGACCCTACAAGCTTTACCATCATGGCAGATGCAGGAGCACTCCTATGTTTCATCTGTGTAATATTAGAGGGGATGCGGATTTGGCAGGGCTTTTTCCATTTTAAACACTACATAGCACATGAACACATAAAGCTGCCTTATACTGTATCAGACCCTTGGTCCATCAAAGTCAGTATTGTCTACTCTGACCGGCAGCGGTTCTCCAGGGTCTCAGGCAGAGGCCTTTCACATCACCTACTTGCCTAGTCCCTTTAACTGGAGATGCCGGGGATTGAACGTGGGACCTTCTATATGTCAAGCAGATGTTCTACCACTGAGCCACATGGGATACATGATCACAAATAGTGATGAGCAAAGTTTCCTGACCTCCGTTTGGAACTGGGCTTCAATAAACAGCTTTTTGTTGAAGGGTGAGGAAGTCAGCAAACAGCTTCGTTTATTTTCCAAGTTCAGTCCCAAGCATCAGAAAAACCCATAGTATCCATTACTGCATTAGTGGCGATGCCATGAGTAGTGTTGCCAAACTCCAGGTGGGGCCTGGACTTGTCCCAGAAATTACAGCTAATCTCCAGATGACAGAGATCAGTTCCCCTGAAGGAAATGACAGCTGTAGATGACAGAATTCTTGGCATCTGAGCTCCCTCCCCTCTCCAAATTCTGCCCTCCCCAGGCACCACTCCCAAATTTCCAGGAATTTCCCAAGCTGGAGTTGGCAACCCTAGACATGGGGTTTCAGAGCATTTCTTCCTTTTAGCCCCATATCTGCCTCAACCACACTTACCTAGTTGTGGCTGCTGTGGTAACAAGCAGGTGAGTTCTCTATCCTGCTTCCTTTCCATCCATCCCTTTCCCCACAGTACCATACCATATTTCACCCACATCCAATATTCTTGAAAAATGTAGTCTTCATTTCCCAGGGCTCCTGGTTGTTCAGACACTGCCCAAAGAGAGGAAAAGAGAGGGAAGAGAGGAAAAGATGGGGAAAAGAGGCCCCATTACAGAATGCACAAGCTGGGTTTGGGGTCCCCACCCCATGTAACAGCCAGATGGACATTATGAGTTCTCCTTAATTTCTGTGTGTATGTAGGATTGCGGGGGAGAGACTAGGGGGCATGGGGGGCAGCTTTTGGTGATATCATGTCTCTCTAGGAATCGCCAAAAAACTCTATAGTTATCCCTGGATGCAACGTTACACTGTTGTTGCAATGGCTTTTATTTCCTCTCACTGCCATTCCAAGCAGCAGCAGGAAATAAGAGGCAGGGGATTCCCTGCTCCCGCTGTGGGAGTGGCAACCCTAGTACATGGTGCCTGCCTAGTATTGGGACAGTGGCCCATGTGGAGAAGGTGCTTTAACATCTCTCCCCCCCCAACCATCTTCCTGGCAGGAAACAACCCTAGGGGGCACTGTTAGGTTAATTTGGAAACTTATGGGTTTTCCTAACAGGTCAAATAGTGCCCCCCCCCCCGCCAGGACCTAGAGTTATGGTGAGGGGAAAGAGGAAGGAGAGGCCCAAAAAAATCTGACAGACTTGAGAGCTCAAGAAGAATTCTCGAGTTGTACTTCTTTCTCAGATTGGAAGAGAGCATTACGAGCCACCAAAATGAGGGGACATGGACTTTGGCAGCAGTACTAATTAGAAATTGAGGTGGGGGTACCCAGAAAAACAAGAAAACAAGTGTGGAAGACAAAGGGTTGCCATGTGAAAGTTTCCATGATTCATGCCCCCGCCTTCCCCCAACGGCTTTCTTTTACTGCTTCTTTAATTCTCTGCTATAAAATGATAACACTTGCATGCATGGGTAGAGGCACCGTTCTACGGCAAGACGAATCCTGTGTTTTTTTGACCTTTCCATATCCTGGCACACAAGAATGAGTCAACCAGCAAAGTGCTTGGAGACCATTCCATCTTCACGTTTATGCTCTAATTTCTGCTAGCTTCCCTGTAGAACATAATGTTAACTTTCTTCTGCAAACTCTATCAGCAGCCAGCAATCTATCACTTCCATTCATATACAGAGAAATTTTTTTCCAGAGACTGTAATCAAAAGCAGTTCCTTTACTTAATAGGCATACAGAGCACAAGGGCAGTAAATAATACTGTCTTTCAGTGCAAGTTGGTATAAGTAATCAGAAGCCTGTTTTGTACTTTTTTTATAGGAGTATCATATAATTTGGCAACATGCATACATTGGACTTTATTGTTATTTAAACCCAAAGCTGACCATTTCTGAAATTGGTTTAACAACTGGCCAATATAGCAGAGCAGCAATAGCAAAGCCCACATCATCCAGGAGCACAGAAAGTGCTCCAAAAGAAGGATAGTAATCTAGAGGAATACGACTATTTATCACCTAAATGTGGGATTTTGCTGATGGGAGATACATACCATATTAGATAATATTACCCAATTTGGATTCTATTAATTCTTTATCCGGCACACCATCTGAAATTACTCTCCAGCTTGGCTATTGCAAGAACCACCACATTTTTCATTACTTCCGCTCTCTGGTTTGCACTTTTGGGCACAGGAGACAGATATGAAATATGGACGCTGTGAATTTCTCAGTTAACCTGTTCAGTGGACAAACTGACCTTGTTTGACAGTCATGATCAGACTGGGAGCTCATCAGAGGTATGTTTGGTTTGCATCACACAACTCAAACAACAGCCAAACAAGTTTGCAGCTGCCTGTTGTCAGAAGCTGACACACAGCTGATCAGGGATCAGCTGGGATTTGGGTTATACACCCCACAGCAAAATAACTACAGTGGGGTTGCATAATAGAGTTCTTCCCTCCCCTTCAAGCTGGGCAGGAATTGGTATAATGCTTTTAATCTCTGCATTGCAAAAGAGACAGGAGAAAGAGTTAGTTTCTCTCCTTTTCTCTGCAGCCCAAGTGAACAGCCTGGGGTAGGGTGAAGAAAATCACATGGGGGGGCCTTCTGATGCCACCCCTCCCTAAATCTTCTATAAGTCAGCAAGTCTCGCAGGCAGCAAAGTTTCCAGGATCAGAAGAACCAGACTTCCAGCTCTTGATCCCCCTCCCGCTAATAACTTTGCTGAGAACAGAGTATAACTTCCCCAGCAGGAGATCAGAATCTCCCAGCTGATGCCTCATCCTGATAGCTGCAAGTATTCCATTCCTGCAAATAGACATGACAGGTTGCAAACAGCCAAAATGCCCATCGATTAATTGTCGGCCTGATCGCCACTGATGAAGGGAAATGAGCCAAACTAGCAGGTGCTTGAGCATCCCTCATATGAAATACTGCTGGCTTTTATATTATCAGAAAGAGAGCTTTTAACATATCTTTCTGAGCCCCGAGGCGCAGAGTGGTAAGCTGCAGTACTGCAGTCCAAAGCTCTGCTCATGACGTGAGTTCGATCCCAACCGAAGTTGGTTTCAGGTAGCCGGCTCAAGGTTGACTCAGCCTTCCATCCTTCCGAGGTCGGTAAAATGAGTACCCAGCTTGCTCGGGGTAAAGGGAAGATGACTGGGAAGGCACTGGCAAACCACCCTGCAAACAAAGTCTGCCTAGGAAACGTCAGGATGTGATGTCAACCCATGGGTCAGGAGTAACCCGGTGCTTGCACAGGGGACCTTTACCTTTTATCATGTATCTTTGTCTCAGTAGCCCTCATTAAAAATGGGTCTCCTTTTTGTACCCAGAACAGCCTAATTGTTTGCATAACCCCTCTTTTATTCCACTTCAAGACTGTTACTCTTTGCAGATTTCTATCATGCCCAACATCTATTTTCTGTTTGTTTTGTTTTTACTTTTACATTCCAGCCTTAAGAAGAGTTCTTGCAACTCTAAAGCTTGCTTCTACGTTGTGATTTAGTTGATTCTAATAAAGGTACTCCTTACTGTGGCTTCACACGTTGTCCAGGGGCTGTCAAACACCAGTTTTCACATGGAAACCCAGTTTTGCAGGATCCATTTTGAAATTAATAGGTACATCCATAAATCTATCAGAGACAGATAGTCCTTGAACAAGCTAATTGAGGTATTAAAGTCATCCTTGAAGGGTCTTTGAACACTGTTCCTTTTCTGGAAAATATGCTTGAAATCAAATTCTGATGTTTCAGGTAGTACAACATTTTCCAAGGGCACTTTGTAGCTGATTAATGCCCTAAAAAAACCCTATGGAATATTTCAATCTGGAATCGAGGCTAATTTGTCAAATGATTGCAATGGGAGTTAACCAGGTCTGTTTTACAAATTATGTTTTTAGGGATATCTAAGATTTTTTTAGTACACCTCAGTTGTACTGTGTGAATAAATGAGTTGAATATGCTTGGAAATGCACTTATCATAGATATACACTCATCATGAAAGCTGAATTCTTGAGTTTATACTTAATAGCAAATCTGGATTTGCTGCCATGGGCTTTTCTACATATGAAGATTGCTTCAGGAAACTATGGTCTCTCAACCAACACCGGTCTCCCAACCAACTCAGCACACACTAGATCTTTGCTACTAAGATGCTGAAAAAAGCTACTTTGTTTACTTTACCATTTTCTTTCAAGTTGAACATCCCACACCATCACTTTGATGATTTCTTTATAGTTTTAAATTAGGAGTATTTTGAAGAGAAGAAGAAGAGTTGGTTTTTATATGCCGACTTTCTCTTCCAGTTAAGGAAGAATCAAACTGGCTTACAATCACCTTCCCTTCCCCTCCCTACAACAGACACCCTGTGAGGTCGGTGGGGCTGAGAGAGTGTGACTAGCCCAAGGTCACCCAGCTGGCTTCATGTGTAGGAGTGGGGAAACAAATCCAGTTCACCAGATTAGCATGCACTGCTCATGTGGAGGAGTGGGGAATCAAACCCAGTTTTCCAGATCAGAGTCCCGGTTCTCCAGATCAGTTCAAACCATCGGTCTTAACCACTGTACCACGCTGGCTCATACACCACGCTGGTTTGGCATCTGCTCCATGGGTGACATTCACTATGAGAGCTCACTGAGTAGCCACCGTTGGCACATGGGAACAATTTGCTCGCTTGCATTGCATGTGCCTTACAGTCATAATCTGCTACGCTACATGTTGGTGGTCATTTTAAGCCTGAATAGCAGGTGCCATTCCTCAATTAGCAGCAATCATCATGCAAGTTGTGAAGAACTGCTGAATTCCAGGGAGCTGTTCTGGCCTGGGGGCCACCTGATTGACAGCGGTCGAAATCTGGGAGTGGCTGTTGGATCTGTAACAGTTTAGAACTGAGAGAGTGAGCTGAGAGTCAGACAGAGCTTGAAGCAGCCAGGTAGAGCTGTGAGCTGTCTGGAGAGGATTTTCTCCTCGGGTGTTTAAATCAAAGGAACACTGTTTGAGTTGTCTGATCAAGACAAGGTCAGCAACTGGTTATTAATGAGGACAATATCTCTAACTGTGAAGAGTGCATCCTAATAATTAAAGTGGGAAGCAGCTCCGAAGGAAAGAGTCATCTCTAAACCAGAGAGGGAAATCACTCTGGTGAAGGGAATGACCTCTAAAGGGTTTAGGAGAAATATCTCTGGAGTCAAGAGTGATTCCAGTCCAGGTTAAGGAATAAACTGGTGAAGTGGTTTTTTGTTTGTTTGTTTGTTTGTTTTTACAGTTCCTTACTCCTAAAAACTAAAGAAACATTGTTTAGGGCTGCACTGTAAGCAGCCTGAGGCCACCTAATGAGTTTGTGTCTCAAGCGAAATCAGAACTCAGGGCCTATGATCTCCAGCCTATAGTAACCGTTGTAGTACAAAGCATAAATGATAATAACCTCTTATCTCCTAGCATTTCATTGTGGAAAAAGCAAAGAGGAATAGTCCAAAATCAATGAAATGTATGCAATGAAAACTCAGGAGTGAGCTTCCAGTCTTTCCCTCCGCACTCCAAGTTTGCATCAACCACTTAAAGTCACTTTGTTCAAATACAAAGGAGGATACCAAAATGCCCTGTGTTTGTTTCGCAAGACTGATTAATGCAGGGTAAGGTTGTATCTGTATGTGGGGAAATTGACTGCATGTGGTTGCTGCAAGCTCAGGGGAAGGAGGGAAAAATGCCCAGTCAAGGAAGAGGGATAGAATCTATACTTCACAAATCCACATGTGAAAGAAGGGTAAGGGTAGGGTTGCCAGCCTCCAAGTACTAGCTGGAGATCTTCTGCTATTACAACTGATCTCCAGCCGATAGAGATCAGTTCACCTGGAGAAAATTGCTTTGGCAATTGGACTCTAGGGCATTGAAGTCCCTCCCCAAACCCTGCCTCCCTCAGGCTCCACCTCCAAAACTCCTGCCGGTGGCAAAGAGGGACCTGGCAACCCTAGTAAAGATAGAAACAAATATTTCACATCCTAAACTGTACAGAAGGGTAGTAAAAGGATGTCAAGGGATAACAATTCTTTATTATGTTTTCTTCAAAATGTGCCCACAGAATTGGTGACGGAAAGTGCCATCCAGTGGCAGCCAACTTATGGCAACCCCGTAGGGTATTTAAGGCAAGAGATGAACAGAGGTGGTTTGCCATCTCTGTCTCTGCATAAACAACCCTGGACTTCCTTGATTGTCTCCCATTCAAGTTCTAATCAGGGCCGACTGCTTAGCTTCTGAGATCTGATGATATTGGGTAGCCTGGGCCATCCAGGTCAGAGAACCCATAGCATTACTCCCTGCTATTTTGAAAGCAATGGTTAAAAGGCCATGGCTTTAACTATATTTCCTCATAAATAAGATCTGCCAAAATACATGGGACATAAGAATAAATGTATTTGGGCCTGCAGTTGCGAGCCCATTATGGAGGGGAAAGACGCAGCACTTCAGGGACTGTTAGGTCTTCTATGCATGGCTTTTCCCCTCACCGTCACTCCTCCAAAGACTTCGGGTTTTTGTTGTGATTATGCATGCTGTTTCCGACCGTCAGAGGTCGCCTCAATCTCCCCCTGCATTTCCCCGTGCTTTGCCCATGTTTTCAGGGACCTGTTTTATCTCAAATTTGAAAACACGGTCAAAACGCGTGGAAACGCAGGGGAAGAGCGGGGCCACCTCTGATGGTCAGAAAAGGCATGCATAATCACAACAGGGACCCGAAGTCATAGGAGGGGTCACTGCAAGGGAAACATCCATGCACAAAAGGCCTCTGTTAAACAGGTGGTTAGCATCCTTTCACTCTTGCTTACTTCCCTCGCACTCCTGTAAGCAAGGGCTACGTTTTGCAATTACAGTCGAAAGCAATGTGTGATTCTCGTATCCCTTTTTAAACATTCTCCTTCTATTCCAGTTGAAGCCATAAATACACATGAACAACGTTGGCTGTCAGACAATCACCATTTCTCTGCATCACTCAGGTTTAATTTTCAGTATGCGCTCTAAGCCCAAACTACTCAAGCAAGTTGGAATAGATAGAATCAGAGGAGGCAGCAAAATCTATTTTCTGCTTCATGAGATACAAGCCTCTTGCATTATTTTTAGGGTTCCTGTTGGGTCCTGTGTTTATCTCTGAGAGTACAATAATTCTGTAATTTCTGGTTTTCAATGTTCTTCAATATTTTCACTCTAATCCTCTTAATGCCAGCTGTAAGTGTATTAATTCATCCAATATTGTTGCTATTGTACCAATTGGCTGCACCTGCAGTATTGTGTATCCTGCCTTTGTGATCCTCATATGATACTCCCCAAAGCCCTCCAGAGAATATCACCGTTTGTTTATGCATCTGACCATTTCTCCCCAATACATATGCTGCTATCAAATAGTGCTGCTTGGTAAAAGAACTGTACAGGTTAGCAAAGGTATAGAGAAGTGATATTCAGTGGCTCAGGAGCCTCATGTGGCTCTTTGACATGCTACCTGTGGCTCTTCCCCAGTGTGTAGGGTTGCCAACTCTGGGTCAGGAAATACCTGGAGATTTTGGGGAAGGAGCCTGAGGAGGGCAGGATTTGAGGAGGGACTTCAATGGGGTATAATGCCATCGAGTGCACCTCCCAAAACAACCATTTTTTCCCGGTGAACTGATCTCCGTCGAAGGGCGATCAATTGTAATCCCAGGAGATCTCCAGCCATCACCTGGAGGTTTAGCTGAAGAGAACAGCACTATGACCCCAGGTCATATAAATAAATCACACAAGGTACTGGATGCTGAACCATTATATTGTGAAGCCGAAATGCCACTCTGAAAAATACACTACACTACTACTAAACTATCTATAACTCATCACAACTATGAAACTATAACAACATACATATATAATATGATCAGTACATTCTTATATGCATAAGACTGGAACATAGAAATTGGGACTCCACTTGGCATATTTACAATGACAGTTCAATCCAATGTCCATAGGTATATCATAGGATAGTCCCGTCTGATGATGCGATATATCATTCCCTCTTTGCTGCCGCAGCTTCCAAGATTTAAAGGGGCAGTGCTCCCGACGTCGTAAAAGTAGAATGCGGCTTGGGAGTGTGGTTTATTTATATGACCTGGAGTCATAGTGCTGTTCTCTTCAGCTATACTTGACACAGCACAATCACATTTTGTGCGGATTTTTGATCACCTGGAGGTTGGCAACCCAACCAATGTGGCACCCTTCTTATGTTCCAGAAATGTGGGCAAGGTTGTTGCTGAGGAGCACGTGTGGCTCTTACTTTAAAATAGCTGCTGCTGTGATAGATTAGAGGACAGGTAAGCTGTGAACCTTCTGCCGGCTTTGTGCTAGGAATGGAAGTTAAGGACCTGTCCTCTCCATGAACCTCCCCCCAATACACACACACACACACACACACACACACACACACACACACATCTTTTGCAGCCTCCACATTCTCATCCAGCATAGGGTTGCCAACCTCCAGATACTAGCTGGAGATTTCCTGCTATTATAACTTATTTCCAGCCGATAAAGATCAGTTCTCCTGGAGAAAATGGCCGCCTTGGCAATTGGACTCTATGGCACTGAAGTCCCTCCCCTCCCCAAACCCTGCCCTCCTCAGGCTCCGCCCAGAAAACCTCCAGGTATTTCTCAACCCAGAGCTGGCAACCCTATCCCAGCACCAGGGCAGTTGCCGGGAGAGGAGCAAGTTTCAGAGAAGAGGGAGTAAAGTCACCACCACCATGACAGCCACCCACAAAAACTGCAAGCTGGCCACAAGGGGGGGGGCTTTGCATTCCTTTCCCCACAGCCAGCTAGCCCTTTCCTGGGTACCTTGGCAATCTCACTGTCACCTAGGGTTGCCAGGTCCCTCTTCGCCACTAGGGCTGTTGATTCGGTTCGGCCCGAACTGAAAATCAGCCGAATTTCCCCTGATTCGGTGGGTTTTAGTTCGGGAGGAACCGAACTCAAAACTGGCGGGCAACCGGGGGGGCCGAATTCAGCGAGTTCAGGAGTTCGCGAATAAATCCGTCAGTAAGCAGCATTCTCCTCCCCCGGCCAATCGGTGGCCAAGCTGGGTCTTCTTCTGGCCAATCAGTCAGGATTGAGTACTGGAGGAATCAGCTGATGTGCGGCCCGGCCAGGGAGAGAGAGAGAGAGAGCGAAATCCTCGTGTGTGTGTGTTTGGGGGGGGGGGTGTGCTTGTGCACATTTGCTCCTTTCTGTGGCTGCAGGGGGCGTATTTTTTGGGGTACAGACACAAAACTTTCAGTGGAGCTTCAGATGAAACTTCTTAAGATACCCCCCACGTTTTGTAAACATTGGGTCAGGGGGTCCCAGATATGGGCTCCCCCCTTTTTCTTTCCATGGCTGCAGGGGGCGCATTTTTGGGGGTACAGACCCCAAACTTTCAGTGGAGCTTCAGATGAAGCTTCTTAAGATACCCCCCAAGTTTTGTAAACATTGGGTCAGAGGGTCTCAAGATATGGGCTCTCCCCCTTTTCCCTCCCCCCCTTTTCCATTTATGTGGCTGCAGGGGGCGCTTTTTTGGGGATATAGCCCCCAAACTTTCAGCATAGCTTCAGACAATTATTCTTAAGATACCACCCAAGTTTTGTAAAGATGGGTTCAGTGGGGGCAGAAATATCGCCTCCCCCCCTTTTCTCTTTCCGTGGCTGCAGGGGGCGCATTTTTGGGGGTGCAGATCCCAAACTTTGAGCGGAGTTTCAGACCAGTGTTCTTAAGAGACCACCCAAGTTTTGTGAACATTGGGTCAGGGGGTCCCGAGATATGGGTTTTCCCCTTTCCCCTTTTCCCTTTTCCCTATTGGGATGAATGGATCAGCCGATCCTGTGTGCATCTTCTCCAGAGCAAAACGTCCCGTGCCTAATTGGAATCATCTTGGATTACAAGTCCTCCCCAGCCTCTCCTGATGGAACAGAAGACAGCCACAGTAAGACCCCTTTGGGGGCTTTAATCTATAATTTTTCTCCTGTGTATGTGTGTGTGTGGGGGGGAAAGCAGAGTCTGTGTGGGGGGGGAGCAGTTTCTGTGGGTGGGGGGGAAGCCAAAAGGGGCTTTCGTCGGTTCTGCCTGGGGTGTGTGTTCCCCCTCAAGTCTCTCGCTCCCTGGTTTGAGGGGGGAGGTTTCAGTTGTGTGTCTTCTGGTTTTCCCTGTTGCAAAGGTGTTGTTTTACAAGGTTGTGTTGCTTTGCAAACTGTTGTCGGGGCTGGGAACTTTGTGCGTGGGCGGCAAGCTCTGCTGAGAGATGCACATTAAGGATGGGGGGACCCCTTTCAGGGCCCATATCTCAGCCCCCCCTGACCCAATCTTTACAAAACTTGGGGAATCTTTCAATAAACGTCCTTTGAAGCTCTGCTGAAAGTTTGGGACCTCTAACCCCAAAAATGCCCCCCCAGAGCCGCGGAAAGGCACGGTTGTGTTTTTAATGGCTTTATTCGGCCGAATTTTTTTTTCCGAACTTTGAATTCCCGCCGAATTGAACGGATCCGAAGTGGGGGAGTTCGGACTTCAGCATATCCCGAATCTAAACGGGCCGAATTCAGCCGAATCTGAACTATACCGAATTTTTTTAAATTCAACAGCCCTATTCGCCACTGGTGGGAGGTTTCTGGGGTGGAGCCTGAGGAGGAGGGTGGGGTTTGGGGAGGGGAGGGACTTTGATGCCATAGAGTCCAATTGCCAAAACAGCCATTTTCTCCAGGTGAGCTGATCTCTATCGGCTGGAGATCAGTTGTAATAGCAGGAGATCTCCAGCCAGTATCTGGAGGTTGGCAACCCTACTGTCACCTGACCTGCTACGCCTCATGCTAAGATCGAGCAGGAAGGAAGAGAGAGGAGTCCTTCCCCTTACTTAGGGTTGCCAGGTCCCTCTTCGCCACCGGCGGGAGGCTTTTGGGGAGGAGCCTGAGGAGTATTTGTTATCCGTTAAAGTATCTGTTAAAGATTCTTCAGTACTAGCATTCTCTATGTCAGCTCTAGCGAGTTCCATCAGTAATGTTCAGCTATCAAGCTAACCATTGATTTAACAGGGTATATAAAACTGCAAAGGTTGTAGCCAGGATGGAGATTCACCGAACAACTGGATTCATATTGCAATAATTTGAGTCTTTAATGCGGCTTCTGTGATTGCCAGTACAGAAGGAGAATTGAAACGGTTCAATAGCAAAACATGCCCCTTCTGTTCCAGACTTTTCTGTGTAATCCTTCTAAAATGTCCTTTTTTAATACAGATGTTTCTGCTCCAGGTCACACTGAGGTGTCACCAGCCCTCA
The DNA here is from genome assembly GCF_029931775.1 of Euleptes europaea. Lineage (NCBI taxonomy): Eukaryota > Metazoa > Chordata > Lepidosauria > Squamata > Sphaerodactylidae > Euleptes > Euleptes europaea. The sequence continues at coordinate 76,568,854 of NC_079316.1, forward strand.
GATAACTATCCCCAGGCTACACTTCCCTCAGTCTCCACATGTGTTTTTCCTCCTCCCTTCCGCCTAGTCTCTCTCCTCCCTGCTTTTCCAGTTCACAGGGAAGGGAAGAGCCTGTAAGGAAATGTAGATTGTAGACTCAGCCGTCCCTCTACAGGGCGTTATCTGTTCTGCTCCAATAGCTAGGTGTAAGAGGCAAGCGGTGGGGGAGGAGATGGTAGGGTTACCAGCTGAAGGCATTTGGGAGTGGGGGGCATTTGGGAGGCAGACACTGGGGAAAATGACATCACAGTACCAGTGACACTCTAGGAATTCCATTTCTATGGGGGGGAAATCCCCAAATCCCTATGGTAGTAGGTACTCACACATAAATGATGTCACAGCATCTTGCCCCCACCCCCACACACACACTTTTGCTAGGGCTGCTCAGCTGAGTCAAGGTGGAGGCAGAGCGCAGGGGTGGATGATTGTGTGCTGTAGGGGGGCAGTGTGGTATGGGTAGGAGATGGCCACATCTCTTTTTAACAGTATTGCAGACATGTCTACCTGTTCTGTGTATGGAAACGCAAAACGTTTACAATGAAAATGCAAAGAAAAGCACAGTTGTCATGGGAATAGTTTATATACATGATTCGAAATATGTTAAGAAACAAGCAGTTTTGTTGATTCCAAAAAGATCACCATTTCAGGTACGGAGGGCAGGGAGAATGTGTGTATGCTCCAAGGTACAATCCCTGCTTTTTAGCTACTGTCCTTGTTAAGTCAGTGTCTCTATTTTTGCTAGGGGAGGAGAGGAGAAACGGGAAGTGTTATGTGCTGCTGCTCCGTATCTATCATCTGGCTGCATGCCATTATTTAGTGAGGCTTGGATGTTGAATCAGACAATTCCATTATGCATGTTTTTACTTTTGACGTTATGGTTAGCAGCCTTGGGCATCTTTACTTAGAGGGAAAGATAGCAGTATAAATATTGTAAGTAAGCCTCTAAAAAAAGCCCTCTCCCCCCCTCCCACCCCCCCTCCCGACTTCATCTCCAATGATTCCTATACACCCAAGCACAGCCTCTGGGGTCCGATTTTCATTTGTTGAAAATCATTTGTTGAAAATCAGGGCTTATCTGCATGTAACATGTTTTGCCCTGCAGAAGACACACTCAGAGAAGATGACATGCAAAACACTTCCAAAGGGATCGGGCAAAGGAAGCGAGAACCCCTGAAGCAAGCATCCAAATCAAAACTTCAGCTGCGGGTTTCCCCCCCAACCCCAAAGGAGGCATACTGCGAAGGAAATAAAGCATTTCCTAGATCATACTGACGGTGGAGTAGTGAAAGGTTTACACATCCATTGTAATCTGAGATATGTTTTCCTTAGATTATTTCACTGGCTGCCAGTCGTAAATAAGAGTTATGCAATCCGTTCATTAGCCATGCAGCTCCGCTACTCTCCAGTTGTTTCTGAAGATTAACATTAGGTATGTTAACTAGACCATCACAGAAAGTCAAAGGGACCCTAAAGCATTTATTTCTATGTTGAACATGGAAGTAGCTTTGTGCTACTTTGTATACAAAAACATCTATTTGATCACAGTTTAAATGGGAGATGGTATTATGGAGGACCGTCATTTAATGGCTTTTTAAATACTGAGGGAGTCACTAAAACTTAGCTATAGGATGCACTGTTGCTATATCTTTCCGTTATCACAATACATTTGTCCCTTATCACAATAAATAATATTCCTATTCAACAGTGATGATAAGCTAAGAGTTTTCTATAAATCAGACCGCAGGCATTACTTTTCAAAACCACAAGGAATGCCCGTGGTCTGTATTATAGAAGGCTGATTTTCTTTCCTGAAACAAGCTTGTAGTATGCAAGCAGATAGGCTAGACCCTTCCCCTTTGATATGCAATTTATTAAACGTGTGATCTGCAGTCTGAAGCTGTATAGCTCGTTTCAGCATCTCATTCTGTTGCACGTTTAGACCATGCCCTGTACGTAGAGTAGGGTTGCTAGCTGAGCACCGGCAACCAGTAGGAAGTGCACAGGGTAGGGTTGCGAGGTCCCTCTTCACGACTGGTGGGAGGTTTTTGGGGTGGAGCCTGAGGATGGCGGGGTTTGGGGAGGGGAGGGACTTCAATGCCATAGGTAGGGTTCCCAACCTCCAGTTACTAGCTGGAGATCTCCTGCTATTACAAGTGATCTCCAGCTGATAGAGACCAGTTCACCTGGATAAAATGGCCACTTTGGCAATTTGACTCTATGGCGTTGAAGTCCCTCCCCTCCCCAAACCCTGCCCTCCACAGGCTCCACCCCAAAAATCTCCAGGTATTTCCCAACCCGGAGCTGACAACCCTACGTTTGGAACTTCCTGGTAATTGAGTCACATTTCTTGTGTTCTTTTGTTCATGTGTGGGTGTGTGCGTGGATGTGTGCATGTGTGCATGTGTAGGGCGGCCACATTGCCCATTTAGGTGGGCAACCTCCATCCTCTGCCATGTGGCAAACCTATGTTTGTGTGTGTGTTTCCAGGGTCATGTATGATGAAGGAATGTGCACCTACTTTTAGGGTTGCCAACCTCCAGATACTAGCTGGAGATCTTCTGCTATTACAACTGATCTCCAGCCGATTGAGATCAGTTAAACCGGAGAAAATGGTTGCTTTGGCAATTGGACTCTATGGCATTGCAGTCCCTCCCCTCCCCAAACCCTGCCCTCCTCAGGCTCTGCCCCCAAAACATTCTACCGGTAGGGAAGAGGGGCCTGGCAACCCTACCTACTGTCCATAAGAAAATGCAGAAGTACAAGTTTCTTCTTGGCACGTTGGCCCAGAAGCCCACACAGGAAGGTGCAGTTAACTTGCATTTCCTTTTCCAGTGCTTCTCAATAACATGCAAAGTCATCAACCCCCTCCCTTCCCCGCTGCCAGGTCTTTGCTGTCACTATTTAGCAGTTCCGCTTAAATGAAATATGACATTTTTGAAGCAAGGAAGACTATGTAATCCATTTGTAATTGCAGCGAAAATGAAGCCAGGTAAAATTCAAGCTCTTCTTGACACTCCCGCAAATTGAGATCATAGGGTGGGAGGCTTTAGCGATGGAACATGCCTGTCCCTCAGTAAATTCAAGCTACTGAATTTACATGTCATTAAAAGCCAGATATGCTTTATTTGGGGGAAAAGTCCGAAGATCTATGAGAGTCAATGAATTGAAACGGCGCCATTGTTCTAACAGTCACTGCTGCTGTCCCCGCCCTGCTGTTCTTCACTCTAAAATCAATTCATTAGCTTTCCTAAGAGGGAATATTATTCTCAAAACGTGACCGATTAATTACGACCTCCAAGAGCATACTGAAACCATTTGAAGAAGAATCATGGAGATAAATCACATAGAAAAAAGAAAAGACTGCATTCCAGAGACAAATGCAGAGCGAAGGTAGTGTTGCCTCTCGGATGTCTAAAGGTCAGATAGGAATTATCCCCATTCCCCAATATTTACTATATAAATTATAGTCAGATGAAACAATTATCTATTGCCAAGATAGTTTATCACAGTAGGAACTCCAGCTCGTCCCTCAGATAGTTATGAGAAGACATGGCAATTGCTCTACATCACACCTAGGGGTCCCCCCGCCCCGCAATTCGTGGGAATGCCACAGGATACTAATTAAGCTGACTTTAAAGGCTTAGTTCTAAAGAGAATGTCTTACAAGGTTTGCTTTTCAGCATTACAAATAACCCGCAAAATATGGGCAGAATTTCTTGGCTCATTTGTGACAAAATGAAAATGAGTTTATTCTTCATTTACCTAGAAAATGTGCTTATTCTTCATTTACCTAGACACAGAGTGGCTGTGAACAGGCCAGAGTTGCTAAAAATTTCTCTCTCCTTCTCTTCCCCAGGGGAGATGCTGCATCTCATTTTCATTGGAGGGTGAAGCAGCTTTCTGCTCAGTGTGTGAAAGGCATCACAGTTACTTGGGTTGGTCTTTCCACCTTATGCCTAGAGCCTAACAAAAGCCCAGTACAGACAACAGCCCCACATGTTCACTGAACACAAGGGCCATTTATTATTGGTAATTAGCCACACAATCCCTGCAGAACTGCCCTGGGGCTTCTTTTGAGTTATTCGTGATTTTTTTAGTCCTTCAGGGGTCACCTCATGGTCACCCTGCACTTTCCTGCAGTTTCAGGAACCTGTTTTATCATGAATTTAAATTTTGCCTCAATCTCAAAGCGAAGCTAATCGAGGCAATTTCCGTAAATTGTCTCAGCCTCAGGTTTCTCTTCCCCCACACATTCTTGTTTGTCCCGCCCTCATTCATGCCCTCCCAGGGAAGCAATTTTGGTCAGGAGTGTTAAGAACTTGGGAAGGGAGTCAGCTCCCCCCTGCCAGGCATCTTCTGTCATCAGTTTCAGCAGTGTCTTAACATTTCCAGGAACAGAGAAAATCAAATGAAAGAATCCCACGGCTGGGATGACGAGGAGCTTGGCTGGTGAGGCAGCGGCGGCTAAAATATTAATAAATTAAGTGTTTTATCATTAAAACAGCACCAAAAAACAAAACAAAAAACATTGTGGCTCAACACGGAGACTTCCCGCCCCATGGTCGCCACCACTGTCTGTTCCCCCCTGCCTCATAGGTGTCCTCTCTAGTGTCCAGAAGCCGAAAAGGGACGCTGGGCGACTGCCACCGTGGCTCGCTACCTGCTGGCTATTGGTGCCCACTGGCAGCCAATTAATTGAATAGTGTTTTAATGGGGGAGGGACTCTGACAGTTCACATTTTCACAGTGATTTCTTCATTGATATAATTTACGCCTGCTAGTCCTGGAATTTCTTCAAGGCAATAAGCTCCCATGCATTGGGTTTTGAAGATTCGGATCAGAAAACCGTGTGTCTGCAGAGCGGCAAACCCTCCAAAGCATAAATGGCCATGGGGAGAGAGTGGGCCTGAGCTCAGTGGCCCCCTGCTCCCTGCCTCCATGTGATTGCCTGGTCATCTGCAGGGTGCATCTGGGCAGAAGAAGTGGCCGCACTTACAACCCCTCCCCATGATCAGCAACACTACTTTCCAAACATTGCTGATCATGGAGAAAGAGAGCTCATGCAACCACTTCTTCCATGCAGTCACCCCTGCAGAGGGCCAGGAGATTGTGCGGAGGCAGGGAGTGGGGCCACTGAGCTCAGGCCCAGGGTTGCCAACTGCAGCTTAGGAAATTCCTGGAGATTTGGGGGTGGAGCTTGGGGTGAGTGGAGATTGGAGTGAGGTCAGCCGGGATGTGATTCCATAGAGTCTGCTCTCTAAAGCTGCCATTTCCTCCAGGGGAATGGATCACTGTCATCTGGAGGTCAGTTGTAATTCCTGGGTAATAGGGTTGTCATCCCCCTGCTGGGGGCGGGGGACCTGGAAGTGATATCATTGCATCGCCAGCAACATGGGGATGCACTTGTATTTAGATCAAAACTCTGTGGTAAAAATGGCTTCTACCATAGAGCTTTTGCCCAAATACCACAGTGTCTCTGCACTGCCGGCAACACAATGATGTCACTTCCGGCCTACACCAGCATCTCAGCATTGATACCAGCAATGTGGCAATATCCCGTCCAGTGTGCGCTGGAAGTAATGTCATTGAGTCACCAGCAATGTGGGGATGCACTGATATTTGGGCAAAAACTCTATGGTAAAAATGGCTTCTACCATAGAGCTTTTGCCCAAATACTAGCTTGTTCCCACATTGCTGGTAATGCAATGATGTCACTGTGCTGTGTGTGCTGGAAGTGATATCGCCATTGTTACAGTGATGACACTGAGACACCTGCTGCCAGTAAGCCCCCACTTTCTGGTTGCCTCTCTATTGGAGAACTCCAGGCCCCACCTGGAGGATCACAAACCCTACTCAGGCCTGCTTTTGCATCCCACATATTCAGTGAACATGTGGGACTGTTGTCTGTACCTAACATAAATGTACATATTGTAAATGTTTTCTGCCTGGACTGTTAGTTTAGTACTACAGGTTGTATATTTGGGATAAGATCATCATCATCCACCTTACCTCCTGCTGCCTGATAAACCTTTATCAAGTACATATAGGGTACATAGACATGCACTGATGGGAGAAGCTACAGACATTGAATTGCATTCTCATGTCTTTGTTAAAGGCACAGGAATTCAACCCCCAAACCATGCTGGCAATTCTACATCCACTTCACCAGCATTGCCTTCCCTTTTGTTACCCAGGTTGAGTACTTGATCTGCCATTCCCCAACTGTAACTCACAGGTCATCCAGTAATGAACGCTGGAAGAAATGGGTGATCCTCTTTCCCAAATCACTTCATACTTGGACTTTGATAAGTTGTGCTTTGTGCTGATAATCTGGCATGTAACTGGGGTTATCCTGAGCCTGGTTATGAACAGGAGAAGTTGGAACTCCATGAAATCCCCAAGTGGGCGCACTATGGACCAACCTGACTGGCTCCTATTGCTGTCTGTCATAGTGGTGGAAGGGAACATGAAAGCATGTTAGCCAAAATGCTCGGTTATGAATATTTATATGGGGGAATTAGCAAATCAATAACCAGCAATGGGCATAACTGCAGGATCTAAACCTGTGTCTACCAGAGTCCGTACCGTGAGCCTCAAAAATAAGGCAGAGGCAGTGGATTTGGTAAAAAGGTGTTTACTTGATTATATGTCCACACACAAACAAAACAGATTCTTACAAAACACACACAGAGGCTAGAGAATAAAAGGTGGTTGAGACATTTGCCAATGTGGCAGTTTTCCCTTTTAAGGGGGGGGGGGTGATACTGCACCTGGTCCTGTAGAGGGGACATCCGAGGTTCCATGCAGCTAAAAGTAAGAGAAAAATGAGGATGGGGGTTCCCGGGGCTTGACCAGCAAGGCGGGAGGAAAAGCGTGGCAGAGCATTGCTCCACTCAAACAGGCAGAGTGGCAGCAAGTATGAGAGGGGTGGGGGGAAGAAGCTGCCTAGTATAAACTGGCATTCCCAGATATATCCTTCTGGGGGTGGGGGATGATGGGATTATCTCTCGTGGTTCCCACTGTGAACAAAAGGTGTGCAAAACCTTAATGGTCGGCTATTAGGGTGTGACGATGGGCAATTTAGACAGGCTAGTCTGAACCATTGACTGAGCACATTCCAAGAGGATCGGGAGGCTTCAGTAGATGGGCCCTCTGGTCTAAAACAAAAGTTTGCTCATTGTTGCATGGGTGACACATTCCTTTGATGCCTGAGGTGCCTGAGGTGTGATCTCTGGCTGCTGTTATCTCAGAGGCTTCCGATGAGTCGTTAGTCATGCAGATGGGGGGGGGGGAAGACTGCGTACATGTCAGGTCGTCTCTTGTGAAATGATTCCCTCTGGTTCTTTTGGCTGGGTAGTACGGGGGCCTCTGTCCATGACATCTGGGCTTGACTCCCGTCTAGAGTGGCGGGGACACGTGTCTCCAGGTAGCACAGGCTTGGAGGAGGGCCACTGCTTGGCTACAAGCACTGCGTCAACCAATCAGCTAGGCCAGCCAGTTAACTGGTGAAGTCCTCCTCACTTCCCCTGTACCTAGGCTTACCAGCTGCCTGGTTATGGCAGGCAATTGCCCACCAATTAACCGGGCTGCTCGCCACCCCTCAGCTGGCCGGTGAGCGGAAGAAGGCCAGCTGAGGGGAAGTGGCAATCCGTGCATGTGGCGCCCACATGGCACAATAACGTCACTTCCAAGAGCCAGCGTGGTGTAGTGGTTAAGAGCGGTGGTTTGGAGCGGTCGAGTCTGATCTGGAGAACCAGGTTTGATTCCCCACTCTCCACATGAGTGGTAGAGACTAATCGGTGAACTGGATTTGTTTCCCCACTCTTCCTCATGAAGCCTGTAGGTGTCCTTGGGCTAGTCACACTCTCTCAGCTTCACCTACCTCACAGGGTGTCTGTTGTGGGGAGGGGAGGGGAAGGTGATTGTAAGCTGGTTTGAGTCTCCCTTAAGTGGTTGAGAAAGTCGGCATATAAAAACCAACTCTTCTTCTTTTTCATCCCACCCCAGCAAAGCTCCTGCCAGTGGGGTAGGAAGATCTGGCAACCCTACCTGTACCTCTCTTGTTTTACCATGCACCTTGGGCACACTGGGAGATGTAGCTCCCAGCATGTTCAATATTCAAATGTTCAATATTCAAGTCAAGGCTGTAAACAATATAAAGGTTTATTACCTCTAGGATTGTGTGAACTCATCCTGTTCACACTTCAGAAAACATTTAAACGTCTATATCTATAATGAGATTCAAGCCTTTGTTTAAAGCCAATCATATTCTTCAGATATTTGCTGAATCAGTAACCAGGCACTGAAGTAACACCTGGTGTGATGAATGTATTTCATACAAAGGTCTGTACTACATTATAACTGTTGGTAATGCATTTTTTGGAGCTACCTGACTGCTATTGAGCAATGGTCCAATTTTAAATTCTCAAAAAAGAGGAAAGTTAGGCAGAAACCTTTGCAGCCCTTTTACATCTTGCCAGTTCTTCAATATTATCCATTTTTAGGGGTTGCCTTAACTTGTCCTTTAGGAATAGATTTTCCTCCAAATAAATTTTAAGGGGGGGAAATAACTATGAGCACAGCTAAGATACTTTGCTTTCCAAGACAAATAGTGTTAAATTCATGTGTAAACCTGTTCTGCCATAGTAAACTGTATAAATCACTATCCCCTTTTCAGAACACTGTCATGGAAGGATGTTTCAGACATTAAACCTTTACTGTAGCCAATAGTTTTGTGTATGCTGTAAGTACACGTGGAGCTTCTATTTGGAAGAACCTCCCCATTATCTTTGACAGAGTCTCTGTTCACACAGACATGGCATTATTGATGTGAACTGAGAAGGCCTTGCAGCCTAGATCTGTCCCAATCACATAGAAAGTGGGGTTTGTTTGTTTTTAAAGTGGGGGGCATGGCTGATAAATGTAGAACCCTTCCAACCCTGCAGATTGCATCTTCTCAAGGGTTACTTGAACTGCTTTTCTCTTCAGCCAAATTAAACGAGAGTCCAGGAGCACCTTAAAGGCTAACACATTTTGTCCCAGCCTAAGCTATAACAGAGTAAACTCGGCTACTCCTCTGGAATTCTCCTAGCAAAGATTCTGATGTCAGATGTTTTTGTCAAAAGCAGTGGGGAAGATGAGCTGCAGGGAGCCACAGGCAGTAGCAAGAAATCAGAAATCCTTCCCTAAATGCTCTTTAACTGTCACAGTTATCTTGGCCCTGCCCATGGGCATATGCTCCATTTGTCCTTCTGCTCACCAGGAAGGGTCCCTGTTTTCTGGTTCCTGTCTTCCTTTGAACATCACTGTCTCGGTTTTCTCAGTTTTTGCTTTGCAGAGAGGCCTTGTTAAAATGTTAGCGTAAGCTGATGGAGTTGTAATTCCTCAGGGCTTCTCTCCTCCCCCAGAGCCTCTAAGAATCAAACCTCTCAGTACAAGGTATGCGTGTTAAGTGCTGTCAAGACACGTCTGACTTTTGGCAACCTATGAATTGATGGCCACCAAAATGTCCTAGCATTAACAATCTTGTTCAGGTCTTGCAAACTGAGGATCATGGCTTTCTTGAGTGCAAGGAAGATGTACCTAATATCTACTGCATATCTGTGTCAATGCATTCCCATTAACACCAAGACACCCTGCTGTGCACAGCCTAATTCACACACTGTAGTCACTGGTGTATTGTGAACTAGGGTTGCCAACCTCCAGGTAATAGCTGGAGATCTGCTATTACAACTGATCTCCAGCCGACAGAGATCAGTTCCCCTGGAGAAAATGGCCGCTTTGGCAACTGGACTCTATGGCATTGCAGTCCTTACCCTTCCCAAACCCCGCCCTCCTCAGGCTCTGCCCCCAAAATCTCCCGCCGGTGGCAAAGAGGGACCTGGTAACTCTATTGTGAACTCAATTGTAGGATAATCATGTTGCTGCAGTAGGCCTTAACCCAGAGAACTTTTCATTGGGTGAAGGCCATTACAGAATTAATGAATACAGGAGGCTTCAGGGGATCTATGTGCTGGGCTGGAGTCCCTGCCTTCTGATCCCCACTACCAGGGGGTTCAGTCCTCCATGTGGATTGGAAGTAGGGTTGCCAACATCCAGGTACGAGCTGGAGATCTCCTGCTATTGCAACTGATCTCCAGCCGATAGAAATCAGTTCACCTGGAGAAAATGGCCACTTTGGCAACTGGATTCTATTGGGGAAGGGAGGGACTTTGGGAAAGGGAGGGGCTTCAATGCCATAGAGTCCAGTTGCCAAAGTGGCCATTTTCTCCAGGTGAACTGATCTCTATCAGCTGGAGATCAGTTGTAATAGCAGGAGATCTCCAGCTAGTACCTGGAGGTTGGCAACCCTATGCATGTGCAAAAATAAAAGAGGGTTGCTGTGATGCCACCGATGATAACGGCATCCTCCCTTGAAAATCCTATTTAAGGCATGTGCAGAAGAAAATAAAGGGATTCCACAACTGTGAAAATGCAGAGGTAGGGCAGACATGCAGAAGAACTATGCCCAAGCCAATTCCAGTCCTTGTGGATCAATTGCCAAGAAAATCAAGGGTAAGTTGAGCGTGTGGAAAATCCCCCAGTGTGACTCCCTTACTACTGCACTAGACAATGTGAGGCTGTTCTTGCACTGATTAATACATGGCAAGTCTTTTTTAACACAGACCTGACTACTGTATAAGACACCAACAAACCAAATCAATTTCAGTGACCAATGGTTCTTTCTTACCCTGCGGTGTTTTTTGAAGCTTGACTTGGCAACTTTTGTATAGAAAGGTCACCATAATTTGACTTTTCCAAGTAGACCTTCATGGTAGACAAGTAGGGTTGCCAGGTCCCTCTTCCCCACCAGCAGAAGGTTTTTGAGGCGGAGCCTGAGGTGGGCGGGGTTTGGAGAGGGGAGGGACTTCAATGCCCTAGAGTCCAAAGGCCAAAGCGGCCATGTTCTCCAGGGGAACTGATCTCTGTCAGCCGGGGATCAGTTGTAACAGCAGGAGATCTACAGCTAGTACCTGGAGATTGGCAACCCTATAGATAAGTCACTGGAATTTAATGCCATGTGGTAAGGTCACTATTTACCAACTCTGGGCGGATATTCATTTTCAAAGTTTTCAGGATGTGGTAAATAGCATTTAAAGCACATGAAAGTAAATGCATCAAATAAAAAGTGGCAACTTTCCCGCATCAAAAATAAAGGAACCCTGTCTACATTTTTATTGCAAATTTTAATATTACTGTTCCTCCTTCATCAATTTGGATATTCTCCTTGTAAACTCTCATGCTCTCCAGAGAGATAGCTGACATTTCTGAGAATATTTCAAATGTTGAACACACTTTGTATCCCACAACAGATGCACAACAATAATAGTAAAAACTTTGCTTGGTGAGATATGGGAAATATGAATCTTAAATAATGTCTTTGAAGTACCATTCGTCTTTACTAGAAACAAATCACATCTTCTATGCGGAGCTTATCCTGTCACACAGTTCAAACTAGCAGTGGCCATAATACAGCGTTTTATAATGAACATTGTAAATGTAAAATTATGTTTCAAAAGCACTTGTGAAAGTGTCACATTCTTGAAGAGTTAGTTACCACGTTCACATTGTTGTTTCCCTCAAGAAACATAATTCCTTCCAATAAACACTAAAATCATCAACAAACATAATAGGAGCAATAGGAGCTCTGCGTGCTACCCCGATTTGCGATTTTTTTTGCCCCGGTTTCTAAATTATGATACTCATATTTCTGAAGAAATCGTTTCATTTCTACAATGTTATCTTGCTCTTATGAAGCATGGAATGATAAAACTGCTCGACAGACTACCTTAGGGCAAGAGTCTACATATTCTATTGGTGTACATTTTATCTATGTTTGAACACTTTTCCTTTGAGGAAATTAGATCTGCTGCTCCAGATATGGCCATTTTCAGCACTTTTCTTTTCTTGTTCTTGTTCTTACAGCATATTGAATAGTGGATTGGGCTGCCCATTCCTAAAGGGGGGGCTAGATCCATGGCAGCCAGGAGCGGTGGAGCCGTGCCACCTCCTCTGAGGCTTCCCAGCTGACATGGAGGGGGGGAAAGCCTTTTAAAAAATTAAATAAGGGGAAATGGGGGGAAATTCCCCATTGAAAAAAGGTGGTGCAGCCATGCCGCTACTCAAGGGGGCTTTCCCGGCTGAAAGGGCTGTGGAAGCTGCCTAAGAGTGGCTCCACCCTCAGGAATGCCTAGGGTTGCCAGGTCCCTCTTCGCCACCAGTGGGAGGTTTTTGGGGCGGAGCCTGTGGAGGGCAGGGTTTGGGGAGGCGAGGGACTTCAATGCCATAGAGTCCAGTGGCCAAAGAGGCCATTTTTTCCAAGTGAACTTATCGGCTAGAGATCAGTTGTAATAGCAGGAGATCTCCAGCTACTACCTGGAGGTTGGCAACTCTAAGAATGCCCCCCACACACACACTGGCGCGGCCATTCTCTTCCAGGATTTAATTCACTAGCGCCAGGTGCCGGCGGAGCTCTGGTGCTCCCAGACGTCAGAGTATTTGACCCGGCACCAACGTTTTTGCAACTTCATCCCATGATAAAGCGGCACCTATGCTGGAGCTGGGCTATGCCGGCTCCTATGGAGATCCCCCCCCCCCCGGTTTGCAACCTTAGTGTTAGGCGATCTCATGCACAAATGCTATGGAATGAGTCTGTGGATAACTATGGGCTGCCTCACATATGCAAGCCCAATTATTTTAAAGCCATAAAAGAATGATTGTGCATATGTGAATAGTCCACCATGGACGGACTTCACAGTACAGATAAGGTTTTCATATCACTGTAAACACAATACTTTTCAATGGAAGCAATGTTCTGGTACAAAGAAATCGAGATTTGTTCATGCATGTGTGAATCAGTGTTTGAACAGGAGTACTGCCAGCATAATGAGTCAAATCTGAATTGCAATGGCAAGAACAGAGGGAAAGTATTTTAGCATTAAGTAGTTATTTTAATGTTCGCATGATGCTGGAGAAATTTCAGGTCATTTGTGCACCTATGTAGAATGCCCACCCTTTTGAGAACCCATGTCACACTGTCTGTTTTTCTGGTCAAGTACATTCCTCCACACGTAGTATTTCACATTTAAAAATAGAGGCACCATTTGTAATCGCAACACCTCCGTTTGCACACTAAGGATAATTGACATAGCAGTTCCCATAAACACACACATATACACCATTATATATTACTGAAGGCTCTTCTCTTTCTTTATGATCTATTAACTCTGCAATAGTCTGTCCTATGCCGGCATCCGAAGCAGCAGCTATAAGCAAATGGACCATAACAGTGTCTTTAAAAAGAAAAATAAGAATATGTAATAGAGGGTTTACTCACACAATGGTTTCTACTTATTATAAAATAGCTGTATCTCAGATATATTTAGCATAATTTTCTGTTTGTGGGGATAGCAGGAAAGCCCTGCATCAGCATTCTGTGTTTAAATGGCCATGAGTGCATCAACTTAGCCATAGTCTAATAGCCACATTAAAAGCAAAGAGAGTGCTTTTACCTCCTAGGAATGCTCCGGCAATGGGGCTTCTTCTCTCTGTTTAACTCCTTTGGTTTTTCCTAAGCTATTCAGTTCCATCAGGCCTCTAACCTGCCTCCATTTTGGTTCAGGTTCCCCCTCCCTCTGCCCATCACCACCAGCAGTAACTCAATACTGTGACCAGTTCCCCTCAGCATGTCATATCATGTCAATAAACAAGTTTCTATGGCAGCGTGGTATTGTGGTTAAGAGTGGTGGACTCTAATCTGGAGAACCAGGTTTGATTTCCCACTCCACATGAAGCCTGCTGGGTGGCCTTGGGCTAGTCACAGTTCTCTCCAAACTCTCTCAGTCCCACCTACCTCACAAGATGTCTGTTGTGGAGAGGGGAAGGGAAGGCAATTGTAAGCCACTTTGAGACTCTTAAAGGTTGAGAAAAGCAGGGTATAAAAACCAACTCTTCTTCTATTCCCATGACAAAAAGAAGAGGAAATGTATGGTACCTAGTCTCATAACTACTTCTTGGAGAAAAGACTCTTCTCACGCAGTATTTTTTCATTAGATCATTGACTGAGGTTTAGTTATAAAAGGAACCTGCTACACCAGCCTTTGTCAAAGTAAGCATTTCCATCATTTTACCTTATAGTGTTTTATTATTTTGTAATGGCCATTGGCCATATGCAATAAAACTGAACTGAACATTTTACCTTTCCCCCCCAAAACAGTTTTCTGTCATCATGACTTGTTTTAGACCATTAAGAACTTCCTACCCATGTCCCTTCTTCTGATCAGACCACTATAGATATGCTCGAACACACTATATCTTTTAACTTGTTGGTAAGTTTTCCCAGGGCTCCAAAATACCCATGCCTCCCCTTCCAACATTCAGATTATACGCTTCCCTCCTCCCTTCTTCCCAAGCCTTGAAAGCAAAAAATTTTTCCCTACAACTGGGGCCAGTATAAGTTATCTACGTGCATTTTTAAACCACCCATATCTGTGCACTGGCAGAAGTCCCACTGACCCTGGCTTCTTTTCCTTTGGTTTTTTTTTTCTTTCCAGACCTCAGGACTACTGCCTTGAGAATCTGACCTTTGCTTTGGCCTGCATGAATGAGTAACGACAATCACATCTGCTTTCTCTCTTGCTGCACCTCTTTAACCTCTTGAGTGGAGTAACCTGCAAGTATTTGGATGCTTGCAGTGACTGCCTCTTTGCACAGACTACTAGCATTGGGAATTGACTAGGGTTGTGTATATCGATAAACCCAAACTGAAAATAAACCTGAAATAAGCCATTTTTGGTAATTTTTGGGTGTACCGAATACCAAAACCTGGGGGTCTGTGCGAAGCCAAATAGGTGATTCCCGAAAAAGCCAAATAATTATTCAGCTTTTTCAAGTTAAGCTACTCGCTTTTGCTCAGAGATACGGCTCTGTGCTTTCTCCCCTTTTTCTTTCTTTCTTTGACTGGTTTTGTTAGGGCCCCATAGTTGGGGAGGAGGAGGAGGAGGAGGAGGAAGGGTTGTTTTTTATATGCTGATCTTCTCTACCTTTTAAGGAGAATCAAACCAGCTTACAATCACCTTCCCTTCCTCTCCCCACAACAGATACCTTGTGAGGCAGGTGAGGCTGAGACAGCTCGGAGAGAACTATGACTGGCCCAAGGTCACCCAGTTGGCTTCATGTGGATGAGTGGGGAAACCAACCTGGTTCACCAGATTAGAGTCCGGGTTCTCCAGACTAAAGTCTACCACTTTTAACCACTACACCACGCTGGCTCTTTCGGTTGTGTGCACTAGGGCTGTTGGGGGGAAAAATATGGTAAAATCCGGATTTGGCAAAATTTGGCCTGTTTTAATTTGGGAAATGCAGAAGTCCAAACTCCCCTGCTTCGGATCCATGGAATTCGGCATGAGATTTGAGTTCTGGGAAAAATTCGGCTGAATAAAGCCATAAAAACTACATTCCATCCATTCCGTGGCTGCAGGGGGGCATTTTTTGGGATAGAGCCCCCAAACTTTCAGCATAGCTTCAGAGGAGCCTTCTTGCAAGAACCCCCAAGTTTTGTAAAGATGGGATCAGGGCCTCCCAAAATATGGGCCCCGAAAGGGGTCCCCCCTTAATGTGCATTTTTATTCCATTTATAGCACACATTCAAGCCATTCCATGGCTGCAGGGGGCGCGTTTTGGGGGGTACAGCCTCCAAACTTTCAGTGTAGCTTCAGAGGAGCCTTCTTGCAAGAACTGTAAATATTTAAGCAATTCAGCACAAAACTGTAGTAGAGCAAAGAAGAGCAGAGATGGAAAAGAAAACATCTCAAACAATCTAATCTGATCTCTTTCTTACACACAGTAGCAATCAATGATTCAGTCACTCATATGCAGTTCAATTGTGCTAAGAGAAGCAGACTCTGGATTCTAGAACCCTTACTAAATGAATGAAGACTGAGTGTAAGCCACCTGCAATACTTGTTGCAGAGGCAAAAGAAATCTCATTGCCACTTTGAATTATATAGTCAGTGAAATGTCAAAGCCCTCCCCAAGCCACTGAGATGGTGCCATGACTGGCAGATTGTGGAAACACTGAACATAAAAATGCCGGTCAGGACTATTCTCCCAGGTCAAAATTCTTCTGGTTGAATGACATCCCTGTCATGCATAGATCAGCAGAGGCTAAATCACTGCTTCCCTTGCTGTGCAGGAAAATGAAACCAGTCAGCAAGGTGCCAGAATTAACTGTCAGACTGGAAGGTTTCCAAACATTCCTGAACATAAGAAATATTGGTTCTTGTAGGTTATTCGGGCTGTGTAACCGTGGTCTTTTTGTTCCTGTGCTTCAGAGTGCTTTTTACCCAGCTTCAGCCGGGGTGTCAGCTGCATCCATTCCTGGTTCACACAGATGACCACACAGTGGACCACATTGGTCCATGACTTAGTTTCATCTCTACAGTATCCTAATGCAATGTGCTCTGTTTGGATTACCATTGAAGAGTGTTCAGAAGCTGCAGCTAGTACAGAATGCTGAGGCAAGATTGCAGGTTGGTTGGTTGGTTGGTTGGTTGGTTGGTTGGTTGAGGGCTGTTGTCATATAGAGTGGACTATTGCAATGTGCTCTACTTGGGGCTCTACCCATGAAGATTGTTCAGAGGCTGCAGCTAATGCAGAACTCTGCATCTAGACTGCTGGTTGGGCCAGTTATCAGGAGCATGTGACCCCGATATTACAGCAATGACACTGGCTATTGATCCACTCTCGAGCCCAATTCAAGGTGTTGGTTTTGAGCTTTAAAGCCTTGCATGGCTTGGTAACATGATATCTGAAGGACCATCTTCTACCATATGTTCTTGCCTGGGAATTAAGATCCCAGGGAGAAGCCCTCTTTCCATCGATCAAAGAAGTTCGTTTGGTGGGCACACGAAAGAGGGCCTTTTCAGTGGCAGCCCCACATTTTGAAACTTCCTCCCCAGAGAAGTGCACCCGGCCCCCTCAGTTCTTATCTTTAGGAGGCAGTTGAAGACAGTTTTATTTGGGACCACATTTGGTTAAGTTTACTAGCAGTCCTGAATGGTGGTTTTAAATTTTGGTTTTTTTCTTTTATTTTACAAATTTTATTTATGTTGCAAGCTACCTGAAGCAAGGGAAGGAAGAAAGACAGCTAATAAATGTTTTTTAAAAACAGATAAAAAATTTATGAAGGGGTATTTACAAACTTATTTATGACTGGGTGGGGTTTTGTTCAGATCTTGATTAGTAAATTTCCTATAGCATACCCCTAATTGATATTAAAACAGCATGTTACCATCCCATTTATGGTGTAATGGGTGAGAGCAGTGGTTTGGAGCGGTGGACTCTGATCTGTAGAACCAGGTTTGATTCCCCACTCCTCCACATGAGCTGCAGAGGCTAATCTGGTGAACTGGGTTGGTTTCCCCACTTCTACACATGAAGCCAGCTGGGTGACCTTGGGCTAGTCACACACCCTCAGCCCCACCTACCTCACAGGGTATCTGTTCTGCGAAGGGGAAGGGAAGGTGATGTAAGCCGGTTTGAGTATTTCTTACGTGGTAGCGAAAATCGGCATATAAAAACCCACTCTTTTTCTTCTTCTTCATATCTTATATCTATTCACTGGGCCTTTTTAAATACTCTGAATGAAGTGCAGTGACCGGTTCTAAGTTAGTTGTACTCCAATTCTTTATTGTCACTTTGGTGATGGAGTGGAAGCAGGTAAGGGGCAGCTGTTTGGAGTTCACAACTGGCTTCAATACATATAAATTAATGTATGCTGCTCTTGTGTACAAATATGCTGTTATCAGGAGCATAAAACTAACCTACTCTCTGCTCTCCCCCCACTGTGTCCTCAACTCTGCTCATATTTGCCCCAGGTACTGGCAGTAGAAGAGTTGTGTAAAGGTTCTGCTGCTGGCTGCCACCACTAGGATAACCAACTGATGCAACGGCAGGATTGGGGCATTATGGGTCCCACCATTGCAATAGAAGTCGTATCGCACCAGTAAGTGCAGGTTGGAGACAGGATCACACTGAAAGGCCGCTAAAATCTGCAAAGTGAGTATTGAGACTGTGGCAGAAGGTTGTGGCTCAGTGGTAGAACAGCTGCTTGGCATGCAAAAGGTCCCAGGTACAATCACCGGCATCTCCAGTTAAAGGGACTAGGCAAGTAGGTGATGTGTAATACCTCAGCCTGAGACCCTGGAGAGCTGCTACCGGTCTGAGCAGACAATCCTGACTTTGATGGACCAAGGGTCTGATTCAGTATAAAGCAGCTTCATGTGAGACCTTCAGCATGAATACGCCCTGTTTGTTTCCCAAAACTTTTTTCCCCCAGAGAAAAGAGAATAAATCTCTTTTAGTGTACTGGAGCTAAGTACATTTAAAAAATAACTTTGAAAATGTTAATACAGAGTTCTGACCAAACAGAGAAACAGATGGCTCAGGGGATTAGCAAGAGGAGATATTCAACTGCAATGTGCAGTTTTTAAAATGGTCCAAGATTTGAAGATAATTTGATGGCCTGAATGAAGTGACGTCCTTGGTTCTCTACAATGGCCTGGTTGTTAGCCAAAATTCTCGATTAAGAATTATTATATGGGGGAATTAGCATTCAATAACGGGCACTGGACATAACCTGCAGGATCTAACCTATGTCTATGGGAGTCCAAACTGTGATTCAAAGAATAAAGCGGAGTCAATGGTTTTAGTTTCAAGGATTTACTTATTACTCGTATGTACACAGACACTCAAATAACATGTACACAACAACACAGAGAGCCTAGGAATTAAAGAGAGTAGTATAGAGATGTTTGCCAATGTAGCAGGCCCTCTGAAGACGGGTAATACTGCACCTGGTCCAGAAGCGGAGATGTCCGGGGTTCCGTGGGGTAAGATACTGGAAAAGCTGAAAGAAGAAGAGAGGTTCCCGGGACTCGACCAGCAAGGCGGGAGGGGAGCATGGTCAGGCTGCGCAAGACCAAACCAACAGAGTGACAGCAAGTATGCAAGAGGAAGACCTATGAACCACGGAGACCCCAGTTATACCTTTTCCTGGGGGCGGGGTGATGAGATTACCCCTTCGTGGTTCCCGGTGTGAAACAAAATGTGACAAAAATACTAATGGTCGGCTGACAGGGTGGGGCAAAGGGCAATTGAGACAAACTATTCTACTCCTATTGATTTGCGCAATTCCGGGAGAACTGGGAGTTGTTCGTAGATGGGATTTAACGAGCTGGAACAAAGACGCGTACAGCTGGGTCCGGGGTGCGTTGTTTTGCATAGCCGGGGGAGTGATCCTCCGCTACTGCTATCTCGATGCTTTCCGATGGGCCATCAATCATGCAGATGATGCTGGGAGAGGGGGGGGTATATTGGCAACAATTACGTGCTTGGCAATTTCCAGCGAGATGGCTTCTGCTGGAACGGGTGCACAGGAAAATGGATTCCCTCTGGTTCACAGGAGGGGTTGACCTGGCCGTGCTTCCTTGGCTGCCTGTTTCGCAGGACGGGATAGGAGCCCTTTCAGTGACGATTCGGGCTGGCCGTCACATCTGGAAAGGTGGTGCCATGCATCTGTTGGGGTTGCCATGACCAGACCGGGAGATTGGCAACCCGTTTGCTTACACGGTGTCCATATCAGAAAGGCCACCACAACAGATGACACTCAATATCATCACAGCACAATCAAAAAGAGGTCAAGAAGCTGGACAAAATTTACTTCCAGACATGCAGAAGTGATCTTTTCATGTCAAGTATAAGATGCCTTGGCTGGGCATCCAGTGGGGACTCTGCTTTATTCCTATAATACTTCAACTGCTCTATGATTGAAAAGGAGTATGTTCTCCAGAGGTCTTATTCTGGCCACCTGAGGAGCCTAGTCATTAAATAGGATTTCCAAATCCACTGACAACATCTCCTGAATAACTAAGCCTCTCTTTCTTTCTGGGTAATTCAATATATTGATTTCTTACTCTCTATTTCATTGTTTTTCAGTCAGCTGTATGCGAAGTTACATTACACTCAAAATGTTTAACGTTTAAAGTCCCATGCAGGTTACAAAATCCTCAGAGACAGCCAAATTTACTCTCCAAAGATTTCTGTTCCTGTCCATAATTTCTTTTATCAATTTGGCAAGGAGATTTTGACTCAGAGGTTAAAAAAAAATGATGTGAAAAGAAGGGAGACAAAAAGATTTTGCAGTTATGCAAAACAAGCAAATCTAAGCTAATTAGACATGAATAATATGGAGAACAATGGAATGACATAGTTCTCTCTTTGAAACATAGATTATGAATTTCTTGATAATTATTGTTGTCTAACTTCAGTCGATAGAGGTTTATGCTATAATAACAAGAGCTTTATTAAAGTAAATCAAGAAGGTCTTTTTACAACTTGGGAATATCCAAAAAAATCTAGAGAATCTTCTAAAAGCTGTAGAAAAATCCTGGGTTTGAGAATTATAGGAAAAAGGCAAAATCTTCTAAAGAGAAATGATAGAAAAAGTATTTCCCTCTGATCTTTTGTAAATCTCAGAAATATAACTGTAAGTTGTTTAAATCATTCTCCCCATTTTGGAAATAATAAGCTTCTGAATGCTGCTGCAGTCGTCTTGTTTGTGGGCTTCCTAGAGACACCTGGTTGGCCACTGTGTGAACAGACTTCTGGACTTGATGAACCTTGGTCTGATCCAGTATAGCTTTTCTTACATTTTTTATAAATCTCTTATGACAAATACCTTCATTTTCTAGCTTTGTGGGATATAGGTATGGTTGCTATTGCTTCTTTCTTGCATCTCTTTCCAACATCTGTTCAAAATTCCCTATTGAAATGAAATAAGAATGCAAATTTAAACTATTGTCTTATTAATGTTATAAAGTTACACAATTTACTGTCAATCCAGAATGCACATTTCCCAGCACAGAAAACTGAATCGACCCAATATTAATCTTTTAAATTTAACTCAAACCAAACCAGCTTTGTGGAAGGAGACCAGGCCCCTGTTTGATGGACCCTTCTCCCTACCCTCTACTCTAGAAGGTATGAAAACCATTATTTGTTTAAGATTTTTTATTTCACCTTTTCTCCATGGGATTCAGGGTGATATTCTCCTCTCCACCCACCAAATTTTCAGGTATTTCCCAACCCAGAGCTGGCAACCCTATCAATTAAAGAGCCTAAATTAACTTGATATCACGATCCCCATTTCTCGTCCCATGCTGAGGGAGAGAGAGAGACTAATTGTTTGCCAAAATGTTTATTTAGAGTTTTAATTTTCTCCTTCTTTGTACCCTTTACTTATTTTGCCTCAGTAGAAATGAGACACCAGAGGCTTCTCCAAGTTAACAAACAAGTAACAGAGATTTATTCAAGGATGGATTTGGGTAGAGCCTGATGAGGGTGCGGTATGGTGAGGTAAGGAGCTTCAATTGGGTATAATGCCATAGAATCCACCTTCCAGAGCAGCCATTTTCTCCTGGTGAACTGATCTCTGTCTCCTGGAGATCAGATGTAATAGCAGAACATCTCCAGCCACCATGTGGAGGTTGAAAATCCTATTAATTGGTTTAACCCCTGACCTGAATGGGTCAATCTAGCCTGATCTCGTCCAATCTCAGAAGCTAAGCAGGGCTAGCCCTGGTTAGTACTTGGATGGGAAACCACCAAGGAATACCAGGATCATTATCCAGTGGAAAGCAATGGTAAACCACCTCTGTTAGTCTCTTGCCTTGAGAACCCTACTTGGTTCCCATGTCCGCCGCGATTTGATGACACTTTACCCACACAAGTGATTCAAAACCAATTTCCTAATTTGGTGTGGTCATTTCAAAATCTGATACAAGAAAGGGAAGTCACAGTCTTGTTCTTTGGAATAATCAGGTTTACACAATGGTAAGAAATATCTGTGAGGGAAGGCAGCATGGTATAGCCTGATTTTGTTCGATCTTGGAAGCTAAGCAAGGTTGGTACTTGGAAGGGAGACCATCAAGGAAGACTCTGCAGAGGAAGGCAATGACAAATTACCTCTGCATCTCACTTACCTTGAAAGCCCCTTGCTGCGGTCACCATAAATCAGCTGCAACTTGATGGTACTTTACACACAGAGAGACAAGAAATGCCTAAACTGGAGGCCTAGACTTGCCTGTACTCCACTGAAAATTCACTTTCATTTTGAAAGTCGTAATTAAGTGTATTCCCAGTACAGAATTTTAAAAACCCTGTAGCAATCATGCTTGTAAATTAAGGGGCAAAGTACATCCCAAAAGGTGGGATGATTTCCAACTGACAGCATGAAAGCAACTGAAGGTCAAATTTGACCCTGAGAATGTAATTAAAATTAAAGAAAATGATTCTATCCTGAGAGAACCCAAATGAGTAAATTACATTAATGTTTCTATGTCTTCAGCACATTCTCTCGATTGCCAGCAATATGTGAATCTATTCCTGCATAAGAAAACGGATATATTTAAAGTTGATAATTAGAAACTTTTGTGTGTTAAACCTTGTTTACCATTAATCTCTTTGGCACCTGCAAACTTTCAGAAGGATTACTTAGGACTATCTAAATATGAAAGCAAAGTCTGAAATGTGCCCACCGTCTATGAATCCAATAATGCCACACACATTCAGATGGGGAATTCCTAATGTGAAATTTATATTATCAAAGTTGAGCCAACATTGATTTGATTTTAAATTGAAAAGCTTACAATTAGACTTCAGATTATGAATGAACTGTTTATACAACCTGTACACATCGGCTATCAAGGGAAAAGAACTGGTTATCTGTGCCCGGGACTACTTCAAAGTCATGAGACTGACAAGCAGAGATAAAAAGATCCAGATATTAACATGTATCTTGGAATCACTTATAAATGCCTACAGGAGCTTGAACTTGGCTGTTCGCAGAATGATATTATAATCTGAAATGACCTCATCTTATAAATTGCAGTTTGTCTCAAGAAAAGTCACTCTCATTCTTTCTTGCTCTTTATCTCTCTACCCTTAATTCCAACATGATTTGATAAACATTTTTTTCTACCTCCCAGTGTGTAAAGCACTGTCAAGTCGCAGCTGACTTATGGCAACCCCACCAAGGGGCTCTCAAGGCAAGTGATTAAGCAGAAGTGGTTTGCCATTGCCTTCCCCTGCAGAGTCTTCCTTGGAGGTCTCCCTTCCAAGTACTGTCCCTGCTTAGCTTCCGAGATCTGACGAGATCGGGCTACACCATGCTGCCTTCCCTCCCAACCTAGTGTATAGCCATAGCTTAATGCTGTCCATCCTTCCGTTTCTTATTAATAAAAATTACACCCCACCTTCTCCTGCATTCCTTGGTCATCCAAAGGCCCAACTGCTTCTCTGGCTTGTTTCCTGCTCCAGATATATATTTTAAAATGTCTATTGTTTGTCTTGATGCTTCAGCAACCTGCTTCTCAAATTCTCCTTTTGCATGCCTAGTTATTCACTTCACATTTCTTTTACCAGTGCCTGTGGTCCCTTCCGTTCAGTTTATTGGGACCAACATTCCACTTTTTAAAAGAAGCCTCTTTATTTTTTTATAACTTCTTTGATTTGCATTGTTAACCATTCTTTTAGACTTGGCAGTGCCTTTCCTAACCTGGGGAAAACATTCTATCTGGGCTTCAATAAGTGTGATTTTAAATCACTTCCAAGCATCCTATGGGGATTGGACTCTCTTGTGTTTCCCTTTCAGCTTCCTTTTAACTACCGTATATACCCGTGTATAAGCCGACCCGCGTATAAGCCGAGGTGCCTAATTTCTCCCCAAAAATGGGGAAAAATTAGGCACCCGCGTATAAGCCGAGGGTCGGCTTATAACCCCTCCCCCCCCCGCAGGCTTACCTGGGCTCCCGGCAGCAAGCGGCGCGGGCCTGGCAGTGGCGGCAGCACGACCAGGCGAAGGCCGGGGCAGCCTCCCTGCAGCAGCAGAAGGCCGCCCCAGGCCGCTCTCGGCCGCGAGAAGCGGCGGCGCGGCCGGGTGAAGGCCGGGGCAGCCTCCCTGCAGCCACCCCAGGCCGCCCCAGGCCGCTCTTGGCCGCCAGAAGCGGTGGCGCGGCCGGGCGAGGACCGGGGCAGCTGCCCCAGGCCGCGCTCGGCCACCAGAAGCGGCGGCGTGGCCGGGCGAGGGCCGGGGCAGCTGCCCCAGGCCGCCCTCGGCCACGAGAAGTGGCGGTGCGGCCCGGCGAGGGCCGGGGCAGCCGCCCCAGGCCGCTCTCGGCCACCAGAAACGGCGGTGCGGCCGGGCGAGGGCCGGAGCAGCCTCCCTGCAGCTGCAGGAGGCCGCCCCAGGCCACTCTTGGCAGTAGGAAGCGGCGTGGGCCCGGCGGCGGCGGCAGTAAGTTCCCCCCTCCCTCCTCCCTCCTCCCTCCTCCCCCCTCCCCTCCCCTACCGTATAGACCCGCGTATAAGCCGAGTTCGGCTTTTTCAGCCCTTTTTTGGGGCTGAAAAACTCGGCTTATACGCAAGTATATACGGTATTCCCCTCATTTTTGTAACGTTCCCTCTTTTGAGATCTTACAGGTTTGAACTTTAGGAGTAACTTTCCATTGAAATGAATCTCCTGCCATTACAACTGATCTCGAGACTACAGAGATTCAATGCCCTAGAGGAAATGGCAGCTTTGGACAGTGGAGTCTATGGCAACACATCCCTGCCAAGCTCTTCCTCCTCCCCAAACTCCACTATCCCAGAGCTCTGCCACCAAACTCTAAGGATCTCCCAATCTAGAGTTGGCAACCCTACTTACAAACCTTGCAGAATGATGGGCTTTGCTGATGGGCTCTGAACCACTTCTGGTTATCAAACCAGTTACCAAACCAGTGAATTCCCTTGCTCTGCTGCTAGAACCAGGTGGGCTGAAAGAATTGTCCTGTCCACGACAACACAGCAGAACATGAGGAGCCATCTGGTAAGATGATGTCTGCATAAGTATGGAGAGATCTCTTCAACTGCAAGAGATGAAAGGGATTCCACTTGTGTCATTATTTACCACCTCCATTTCCTTCCCACCTTCTAAGAAGCTCCCAGTTTATGTTCAAAACAACCCTGCAACATACATACATTTACCAAAGTCCATCACAGGAGCTTTATTTCTGAACTGGAATTTGAAGACGGGACTCCCTAGCTTCAACAGGTTCAACACATCATCTAAAACAGTACACTGACTTGTTTGCTGCTGTTGCCAGTAGCAACATGCAGTGCAATCCGCCTTTTAACATTATTTTAATATACTGCAGACTGATAAATGCAAACAATCTGAAAAATCTTTTCATACCTGCAGAGGAGTCTACCCAGGTTTTATTACGTACCAACTATTTTCCTCTGTAGAATCATCTTCATTTCTCACACAGGCTTGCCTGAGGCCTTAGTACACATTTATTAACAGTAATATTTTCTGAATATTGCTCAACCAGAATGGAACTTTTCAATAATCTACCTTGACCTACCTCTTAAAACATACCATAGTGACACACAGCATCTGATTCATCTCAGCATCTTTTAGGCAACAATGCTTAAAGTGTTCCCTCAGATATTACATCACTGATCATGTAGATCAGCTTCACAACAGTACTTATAAAATTAGTACAAGTGATACAAAATCTATGCAGATTAATTCATTAATGAAATACTTTCTCCAGTAACTTTCATTAATAAGGGTGTATTTACCAAAGTCTGCACCAGACTCTCTCCAGTACATTTTTAAGTATTTTGCCCAACAAAATAAAACTCGTTTCTATTAAAGACGTATTAAGCATCTCATTAAGCTCTTCTCTATCCCACTCAATGTGGGCTTAATTTTAATGGGCACACTGTAGAGACTGATTATGAGCAATCCCACCCCATCTCAAAACTTAGTCCAGCTAATGCCGTCTCCTACACAAATCCAGTGATACTAGGTTAAGGTTGTCAGGTCCCTCTTCGCCACCGGCAGGAGGTTTTGGGGGCAAAGCCTGAGGAAGGGAGGGACTTGAGTGCCATAGAGTCCAATTGCCAAAGCAGCCATTTTCTCCAGGTGAACTGATTTCTATTGGATGAGGATCAGCTGTAATAGCAGGAGATCCCCAGCTAGTACCTGGAGGTTGGCAACCCTACTCCCAAGACCAACTGAATAATCCCAAACTACCACAGTCAGGGGTGAGAAGGCAAACACTAAGCAGAAGGCCAGCTACCTTAGGCAGAAACACCTTAGGTGTAGCTCCAACTACCCCTCTCCCCATTGGCCAGAATGCAGAAGACCTTTAACAATACAGTTACATGCCTTGTCCTTCCTTCCTCTCAAGAAAGGCAAGGCCGAATGAATCCCACATTCCTATTTAGGCGGGGAGCACAAATAGACTGTTAACCAGGGCATGAGAAAGCACAAAACTCTCACCATCTGTTTGCTATACTGTCAGGTACAGACCTAACTGTCTTACTTGTTTTGAGCGACAACCCAGTTTCTCTGCTCAATTCACACGTACACCTCTCTGTCTACCTGGCTGGTTGACTCCCCTGATACTAAAAGAAGTCAACTGGCTGCTGTTGTGTCTCGAAGAGCTACACAGGATTGTAAATATTTAAGTGGGTGGGGGAGAGAAGCTGCTTCCTACAGAGTTTACACCTCCTGCTAGTGAGTAGACTTCTCTTTGCAGCATGCATGTTTAATGAGCTTCTCTTGAAATAGCTGAAGCTCCGATGAGCTCCTTGCAAGCTTGAAGCCAAAACCAGAGTTGCTCAGCAGAAGTACTGCATGCACAGTAATGAAAAATAATTAATGGCAACAATTGATCAAACGCTGAACGTGTCAGCACAGGAAAAAGGGCTTCTTCAAATGACAGGATGCAGAACACTCTCCAAAACAAGCACTCTTTGCTCTTATTTTATGCAAATGAAATGAAAATGTCATTATGCTTCCAAATAAGGTGACTAAATGCTTTTTTTGATGCACTCTTTTTGTCCTCCTTTCACGTTCCTCGGTGGGATAAACAACAGGATACAGGACAAGCTCATATCCAAGTAACACACACAAAAATTGTCAGATGATCAGGCACCTGAGTTATTGTTATCTATTTTTATAGCTCTCTCCATCCTGAAAGTTTGGGGCAGGTAACAAAATAAGTATCAAAAACTCCACTAAAATGAAGTTAATTGAATAGAACGCAAGCAGGGGGAAACGGTGAAAAAAATCTCTCCCTAGCTTCTGCTCAGTTACTCATGGCTTCAAAGTGAAGGCTGTCTGTCACAAGGCTCCAAAGGAGACAATGTCGCTGTAATCTAAATGGGAGTGTTAGCAGCCCTGGGGCATTAAGGAGATAGCTCCTCTTCTAGTGGGAGCAGCGGGTGCACCGCTCCAGGTGCCCACCTTGGAGAGATGCCAAAGCCTCTTCATTACGCTGGGTTGAATCGAATGACTGTCTTCCACTAAGACTTCCTGCAGGAAAGAAAAAGTCCATTGGAGAAAGACCTCTACTCCTCAGACTTAACAGAAGGGAGTCGCTGGAAACAAGCCATTACACCAAAGGTTCAGGACATAATTTATGATTGCCTGGTAGGTCTTGGTTGCCAGGGATACGTGATAGCATTTGCACTGTACATCTATCCTTATCTGGCTGCAGTGACTTGCCCCTCCCCTTCCCCATCTGTCTTATCAAGAAAAGAATTAACTCATCTAACTCAGGCCAGCAGAAGAGAAGTGGCAACTTGTGAACATACGTGAAGCTGCTGTACACTGGGTCAGGCCATTTATCAGGGTCAATCTTGTCTATTCAGACAAGAATCTCCAGAATCTGACATAAAGGTCTTTCACATCACCGGAGCCTTTTTAAATGGAGTTGCACCAGAGAGCGAGAACCTACGGCTTCCGGTATGCGAAGCAAACATTCTACCCCTGAGCCATGGCCCCATCCCTGAACTTTCCTTGCAGCTCACTGAAAGAATGGAAAGCAAAAAATAGATACTCCATCACCACCATGGGCTGACAACATGGTGCAGTTCCCAGCCATTCAAGGAAGAACATAGCTGCATGCGTGAGCAGGAGTGTGCTGTGACGAACTGCCAAATGTGCTGCATTTTCAAAAAATGTGACCCTTTAGCCTAACAGTGTGAACCAAGCTCCTTGCAACCCAGCAGGCTGTAGGGAGACCAAGGAAACTGAAGCCAACATATTACTATGATATGAAGAATTTAAGGAGGGCCGGCTCACAAACATAGAAATGATATTGTAGAAAGTGTAAAAAAAGAGAGGCTATTGGTAGTTTATTCCTAGTAATATTTGTTTATGTATGTATGTATGTATGTATGTATGTATTTATTTATTTTATTTGATTATACCCCGCCCTTTCTGGCAAAGCCAGGCTAAGGCAGCTGACAACATATAATACACATGCATATCGTCTAAAATTAAAACATACAATGACAATGACAATGAAACCTTTAATGGCATAATTATTATTACAGTTGCTACAAAATAATCATAAAACCTAATAATAATCAAATGAGCACAAAAATCAAAGTTTGCAAGCTTTTGAATTTTCATCACATCCATCAGGAAATTGGCAACATCCACAGTAATCTTTGGAGCAGAATCATTTAATAGGAATTGACATTTTGCTTTATTGGATAGATAATATTTTGAATGTATCCAATTTTTAAGCCTTTTCTCACGGGATATTTGGTATAGGGGGCAATCCAGCAGTATATGATCAATCGTGTAAAGGGAATTGGTCCCACAGGAACAAAGCCGTTCCTGTATTGGTATTTGATGATACCTTCCATACAACAGAAGAAAAATTGGTTTTTATATGCTGACTTTCTCTCCCACTCAAGGAAGACTCAAACTGGCTTACATCAACTTCCTTTCTCCTCCCCACAACAGTCACCCTGTGAGGCAGGGAAGGCTGAGAGAGTGGAAAGCAGTGGTGGGATTGTAGCCCTGAACATGCCAGCTATTGATGGTGTTCATGCGGCAGCGTTTGAGGAACTCTGTTGTGACCTCTGTACTTACACCAGCCACAAAGAAGAGTGTGTCTACAGGGTGCTTCTTGGAGATGATGTCCATAACCTTGTTCTGGGAAGGTGCATCTTGACACTGATCAAGGGATCTTCACTTGAGTATACTGTTATTCATATTCTGCAATTCACATGCTTTCACTGCCCCAAAGACATAATTCTGAAAAACCTGTTGAGCCTCAAAGGGATCATAGATGAAAAGGAAGATGAGCACAGCATTCTCAGACTGAGAGAGAGGGTGACTAGCCCAAGGTCACCCAGCTGGCTTCATGGGTAGGAGTGGGGAAAACCAACCCGATTCACCAGATTAGCCTCCTCCATTCATGTGGAGGAGTGGGGAATCAAACCCGGTAGAACTGTCGATTCGGTTCCATCCGACATGAAAAACAGCCGAATTTTCCCCGATTCGGCGGTTTCCAGTTTGGATAGAGCCGAAGTCAAAAAAGGCTTCTGAATCTCACCTCTCAATGCAATCAGTAGAGTTGTGCCAAGGCTCTATGGTGGCTTAAAGGCCCATAGGATGCTTAAGACATCTCCAGTCTTGTTCTCTTTTTTTTTTTTTTTATATAAATTTTATTGGGTTTTATACTAGAAATTTTCCATTGCATTAAACAACATCTATGACAATATAAAGTTTCAATTCTAACCTAGAGTTGTTATAATTCCATAACATATAATAAAGAAAAAAAAAGAAATGGAAAATTTTTGACTTCCCCTTCACCTCTATCTTCCTCTTAATAAAAAGTTCATCCCGTCGTAGTTAATCTAATCTTAATAAACTATCAATACCATATATAAAAAAAACCATAATCTGTTAGTAAATATAATTATGCTTAATCATTATAAAAAAGACCAAAAATAATCCTCTGGATCAGATTAGAAAATATTCTTCCATTCTTCCCAATTTTAACTCATATTCACAATAATGCATCCACGCCCCCCATTCCCCCAGAAACCGAGCGTCATTTTCTTCATTTAGAATAGCTGTGAGTTTTGCCATTTCTGCCACTTCAAACATTTTAACAATCCAGTCTTTTTTCTCAGGAATTTCTAACCCTTTCCATTTCGCTGCATAAAGCAGTCTCGCAGCTGTTGTGGCATAAATCAAAAAGGTTCTTTGTGTTGATAAGTCGTCTGGAATCATACTCAATAACATCATTTCTGGTGTTTTGGGTATATTCTTTTGTAGTATTAGTCTCAATTCATTATAGATCATGTCCCAAAAGTCTTTAGCTTTGTCACAGGTCCACCACATGTGATAAAAGGATCCAATTTCTATGTTACATTTCCAACAGATAGGGGACATTGTTTTATAAATCTTTGCAATTTTCTTAGGTGTTAAATACCATCTATACATCATTTTATAAATGTTTTCTCGCACTGACTGTGCTTTTATTCCTTTTAGATCTTTGGACCATAGTCGTTCCCATTTATTTAAAGCAATATCATGTCCCACATTTTGAGCCCAATCGATCATAGTTGGTTTAATCGTATCCTGCTCACAATATATTGTTAAAAGGAGATTATACATTTTAGAAATCAGTTTTGTATTATTATCTAGTAAAATCCTTTGAAAAGAAGATTTTTCTTTAGAAAAACCTTTTTTAGCATCTTGTACAAAAACTGATTTAATTTGGTAATATTGGAGCCATTGTAAATCATCCTTAAGAAGTTTAAAGTCTTTTAGTGAGCATTTCTTTCCGTCCCAGTTAATTAGATCTTGATAAGTAATAAATTTGTCTGGTCTAAGTGGGCGCAGTGTTAGCATTTCTTGAGGCGATATCCACATCGGTGTTTCTGGTTCCAAGATGTGTTTATATCTCATCCAGATACGAAATAGAGAGGACCTGATTATATGATTACGAAATGTTGCTTGTAACTTAATTTTATCATATCACAAATAGCCATGCCATCCACTTAAGTTATTATAACCTTCCAAGTCTAGCAAACGTATATTTGACAAATTCATCCAGTCTTTTAGCCATACTAAAGCTACCGCTTCAGCGTAGAGTTGAAAATTAGGCAGTGCTAAACCTCCTCTAGTTTTTAGATCCACCAAATATTTATAAGCAGTCCTTGGTTTTTTCCCTTGCCAGATGAAGTTTGAAATGTCTTTCCTCCAAGTATCAAAATATTTAGTGTGTGATATTATTGGCAAATTTTGGAATAAGAAGAGCATCCTTGGTAAGACATTCATTTGAATCGTTGAAATACGTCCCATTAGTGACAATTTTTTATTTGACCATATAATCATATCAGTTTTAATCTTACCCCATAACTTGAGGTAATTGTTGGTTATCAAATCTTTATTCTTTGCAGTAATCCAAATTCCCAGGTATTTAACTTTGTTGGCTTTCTCCCAACCAGTATATGATATAAATTCCTGTTGCTGTGTTTCCGGTAGATTTTTAAATATTATCTTTGTTTTTTCTTGATTCACTTTAAAGCCTGATATTTTCCCAAAATCGTCCAAAGTCTCCCGAAGTATATTCATTGACTGTGTTGGGTTCTCCAAAATTAACAGTAGGTCATCCGCAAATGCTCTCAACTTAAATTCATGTTTTTTAATTCTTAACCCGCGGATGTCTTCCATACTTCTTAGTTTCACACATAGCGGTTCCAACACCAGCAAAAATAAAAGTGGAGACAAGGGACATCCCTGTCTGGTCCCTTTCGTGATTTGGCAATTATCTGACATTGATTCATTAACCAAAATTTTAGCCTGTTGGGAGGTATAAATAGCCGATATACCTTTCTGAAAACGATCTCCAAACTTCAATTTATCCAAAATCCGTTTTAAAAAGTTCCAGGAGACCATATCAAAGGCTTTTTCTGCATCCAAAAATACAAAAGCCACAGTTTGTTGGATATTCTGGTCATAATATTCCAGTGAGTCTAGTAAAATTCTTACATTGTCTTTTATTTGCCTTCCTGGTATGAAACCTGCTTGGTCTTCGTGTATAAGATCCTTAATGAATTGTTTTATCCTACATGCCAAAACCGAAGCAAAAATTTTGTAATCCACATTTAACAGCGACATAGGTCTATAATTGGATGTTTTTTCTGGATCTCTTCCTTCTTTAGGTATCAATGATATAAATGCATGTGACCAAGTCTCCGGGGATGTTCCCTCATCCAAAATTGCATTGTAAAGTAAGCCAAAAAATCCAACTAAATTGTCACTAAATGTTCTGTAAAATAGTGCAGTAATTCCATCTGGTCCAGGTGTTTTATCCGTTTTTTGTCTCAGTATTGCTTCTTGTATTTCTTCCCTTGTTACTGGAGCTTCAATACATTCTCTCTGGGTCATTGACAAAGCTTTCATCTGTATTGAGTTTAGAAATTTATCTATTTTCTGTTTTGGAATATTTTCTTTCTGATATAACTTAGAATAAAATGAAACAAATTCTTTCTGAATTTCTGAAGTTGAATAGACTGGTCCTTTAACAGTTTGGATTTTTGTTATAACCTTTTTTTGGAATGCGTCCTTCAATTGTGTTGCTAAAAGTTTTCCTGGTTTATTTGCATATTCAAAATACTTTTGTTTAGCAAGTTTCAAGTTTTTATTCATTTCCTCCATTATTACCAAGTTTAATTGATGTTTAGATGCAGAAATCTTTGTTTGAATTTCTCTTTTCTCCTCTTCCTGTGTTACCGTTACCAATTTCTGTTCCAAATTTTGTAAATTCCAAAGTAAATTGTTTGTAAATTGTAATTGAGTCTTCTTCCAAGCCGAATGTTTCTGTATCATAAAGCCTCAGAACAGCTTTGCATGCATCCCAAACTGTATTTAAAGAAGTTTCCCCATTAAGATTAATTTCAAAAAAGTCTTTCATTAAAACCTGTAATTCCTTATGTATCTTGTTGTCTTTTAGAAGTTTATCATTCATTCGCCATCTAAATGCTTGTTTATTGTTCCAATCAAAAGTAACAGGATTATGATCAGAAAAAGTTCTGGGTAAAATATGGATTTTGCGTAACTGAGTGAAAATTGATTTACTGGCCCATATCATATCGATTCTGGAGTGTGAATCATGTCTCGCTGAATAAAAAGTGTATTCTTTAGCAGTTGTATTCATTGTTCTCCAAATGTCTTGTAGTTCTAATTCTGAAGCCATAGTAAAGAAAGTTTTAGGTAAGCATCCGTCATTGATGTCTTTTGCTTTTGATTTTTTGTCCAATGATGGGAGAATAACTCCATTGAAATAGCCCATCAATAAGATTTGATCTTTTGCGTGTTGGGCTATCAAATCATGTAGATTTTCATAGAAGGATTTTTTCCCTTCATTAGGTGCATAAATTCCAACCACTATTGTCCTTTGTCCCAATATTTTAGTTCTAATAATTACAATTCTTCCTTCATTATCTTTGTATAATAGTTCTGGACAAAGACGGGGGTGGGCATAAATTACCACTCCCTTTGTTTTAGTTTTAGCTGAGGCAATAAATGCTTGTCCAAGCATCTGTTTCTCCAAATATTTTTTATGCTTTGAAGCTATGTGAGTCTCTTGTAGACAAATTAGGGAGTATTTATATTTCTGTAGATATTTGAAAATTCTAGCCCTTTTAGTTTTCTCATTCAGTCCATTTACATTCCAAGAAATTGCTTTTGCCATAATGTAGTATTTTTAACAGAGTAAAAAGTCTATAATTTGGTACCTCCTTCTGCACCTTTTGCCTCTTCTTCTTCCTCTTCTTCTTCCTCCTTCTCCCCAGATAGTTCTTTAAGGTCCATTTTGTACTTTCTCAGAAATTTCCCCACATCTGCTTGAGATAGAATTGTCGTTTTCACTTCCTTGTAGGTAAAAGCCAAACCTTGTGGCATGATCCAACGGTATTTGATACCATTAGCTTTCAATGTAGACACAAAATCTTTGTAGTTGTTCCTCTGTGAAAGTAGATGCCTTGGAATATCCTTCAGTAATATGAGAGGGGAATCTCCTGCTGACACTGGATTTTCATAGTGAATCTTCATAATCTTATCTTTAACTCTAGTGTCATAAAACACTATCATCAAATCTCTTGGCTTAGATCTCCTCATTCTAGCAGGTAATGGTATCCTGTATACTCTGTTAATGGCTTGTTTTAATTCTTGTTCATCTATCTGAAATAAGTAGGCCAAATTTGGTAGTGCAGTTTCTTTATTGTCTCCCATCATGTCTGGAAAGTTGCGTATACGAAGGTTAGTCTCTCTCACTCTCATCTCCATCATTGCCATTTGATTTTTTGCCGCCATCTGATCAGTTTGTATTGTTTCAATCTGTTTTTCTTGACTTGTTAATTTTTTCTTTGTATCCTTATGCTCATCCATCACTTTCTTAATTGATGCATCCATCGCTTGCATATCTGTCTTCATGACAGTCTTTTGAGTTTTTACTTCTTTCAAGTCTCCTGTAACCACATCCAACTTCTGATTAATAGCTTGGGATGCTTGACCAAGATTTGTCATCATAGAAGTCAACTGTGCCATCTGTGTAGACATCTGTTCAAACTGTTTATTTGTTGCCTCTGTTTGTTTAGTTAGCATGTCCTGTAATTTTTTTTCCATGGTTGAGGTTTGTAATGATTCCCTTAGTTTAGTATAGGCAGGGCTGTGTAGTGAGCCAGAGCGGGGTCGAGTTCCCGACATTTATATTCAAAAGAAGCTGGTAAAATACATGTCCACAGACAGGGCCTTTAAAGTACTAATTAATAGATAATGATTCAAACATCAGCCTTATAATTTTTTCGGGTTGAAAAGAGTCGAAATTAGCTCTAAAATTGCGTTTTAAAGTTTTGAAATACCAGTGAGTTTTTTCGGTCGCTCTAGGTCGGGCTGATCAGGAAGTATACAGGAAGTTACTAGTGCCGTGGACCTTCTACCGCCTCTTCTCGATGGTTGTTCCTTCAGGAATGATTTCAGAGTAACTCGAGTGCGACGCGTAATCAGTCCTACGACTACTTCCTGTTGTTTTAGTTCCGATGATAGAGAGGGTGTTATAGAGGGTCTTCCGTTCCAGGCACTCCCTTACTGCAAACGTGGCAGGATATTCTTTTCGCCGGAAAATCAGGAAGAAAAATCACCCTCCCCTTCCCTTGGACCCATTGGTGATAATTCTTGTCAATCAAAAGGTATCCTTCCGACTCTTTATTATGGTTTAGGCTGATCGGATTGATAAGGCTCCTGTCGCTAATCCCGATGGCTAACTCAGATCAAACTTTTTCAGTTCGGATTAAGGAGGAGTGGGGGTCCCAGAAATATTCTTATCAGCCCCCCGTCTGTTCAAGTTTCCAGTAGGTAGATGAAGAGTTCTTTTGTACTCACTTGGGTGTCAAGAGGTGAGGTTCTTTTCTTTATGTAGTCCTTATGTTGGTATTAAGGTGGTGGAGGGTGGAGCTTGATGCCTAAGTTGCGTTTTGGCGAATTCCTTCCCTAGTGCCCTCGCAGGACCGGCGTCCAGGACTCCGAGGGGCTTAAAAAAGCCCCCTCAGAGTACCTAGGAGGTCAAACCGCGTTTGCGGGCTGCAGGGAGTTCCTGTTTTCCAACCCACTTGCAAGGGTCGGATTGGGGTATCTATGTACCCCAGAAGTAACGCAAACTTGGATTTCTCCCAGGACGACCTGGGGAAATGGAGTGCTCTCCCCAGCAGCACCACCGGAAGTCCTCCAGTCTTGTTCTCAACCCACTCCATCTTTCCTCTGTTGGAGCTATGCATGCCACCATTATGTCAATCATGATGTCCTAGTACAATATTGTAGACCTGTTCGTGTCACTTATGTGATGAACCAGTGCACAAATCATTTTATTCAGTCTTCAACACTAATTTGCCAGCTAAGTCGGGACGACAGTATCCATCTTGACACACTGTACAAAAGCTGAAATGCTATATCAAGCACCACTTCCCTTTTTTACCCATAGAACTTCTAGATCTAGATCATTTTTATTTAGGGTGGCCAACTCTAGGTTGGGAAATTCCTGGAGATATTTGAGTGGAACCTGTGGAGGATAGGGTTTGGGAAAGGGATGGATGTCAGCAGGATAATGCAATAGTTAGGGTTGCCATCCTCCAGGTGGAGGCTGGAGATCTCCTAGGATTACAACCGATCTTCAGGCAACAGAGATCAGTTCACCTAGCCAAAATGGCTGCTTTGGAAAATGGATTCTATTGGCATTATACTCTGTTGAGGACTGTGCCCCCCCAAAAGCTGCTCCCACCTCAGCCCCCCCCCCCAAATGTCTAGGCATTTCACAATTTGGAATTGGCAACTCTACATAGAGTCTACCCTCCAAAGCAGCCATTCTTCTCAGGGGAAATTGAACCCTGTAGTCTGGAGATCAGTCGTAATTCTGGGAAATCTCTAAGCCCACCTGGAAGCTAGCAATCCTACTCTTATTTACCCTGCTTGTCCTATGGCTTGCTAGAATGGAACACGGCTACTTTTATCCCCAAGTTGTTACAAATGAACAGTTTTTACTGTGCTTTCAGGGTAATTCTGTACCCAAAACATTCAGCAGGTGCTGGAAACCTTCTGGAAACCTCATCTTCCCACCCAAAATTAGTGAGGCCCCTCTCTGGATTTGGGAGCTTAAAATCACTTCTCATTTTTCCAATGTCAGAATCAACAGTTCTTCCACATTTTGCTTTCTGTAATTTGCAAGCTTTCGTATTCTGTGGGATGGAGGCTGATGGTGCTTGGCTGTGATGGCTCCCACACACCTCACATGGGGGTAGGGACCACCGGCTTGCAGTGACATATTGTATCTACCAGCAGCTTCTGCCCACTTTGCCAGGTGGGAAGCCACCAGCCCACTCAGACTTTCCCCAGTGGCTTTAATGGCCAATCCACCCCGATTGCTGTTTAATGCTTTTAAACTTGTGTTGTGAGCCACCAAGAAAGGCAGTGTTTAATTAAAAAACAAAAACAAATGTAAACAAATATTTTAAAAACTGGAAAAAAGCATTTTAAAAACTCATTTCCCCAGAAGAAACGATGCTATTCCTTTGAGTTATTTATGTTTTATGTAGCTTTTCTGCAAGAACATGCAATAACTCCAGCAGGAGTAATCTTTTTAAAATTAAAAAAATTAAAAATTAAAAACAAAACCACTTTCCAGGAGGGAAAACAAAATTGGGGGGGGGGTTATGTTGCTTAAAGGAATTCGCAGGATGAAGTGGAACCTTTTAAAATGTGGTTTTATTGTTTTATTTTTAACTCAGCCATAGAACACTGGGCATTATTTTAAATAAATAAGAAACTCAAAATATATTTTTTTTTTCCTTCTGAGCAACTGAGGTGCCTCTTTTCCTGCACAAAACCACCATAAACATTCTGGAGTTCTCCTTTCTGGCCAGAAATTAATTGAAGTAGAACCCAAGGCCCATCTAAACAATAGATTAATGGTGAATTGATAAGGGGATATTCATTTATCCCTATCCAAAATGCATCTCTACCAGTTCCAGATCCTCTGGATGACTTGTCACTTACTCGGGTTGCTGATATACCGGTATATATCAGCAGCCTGGACCTCCTATGTAATGGCTCTCCATTTTCTCTATACAGATATAGCTAGCTTTTCTCATTAGGTGGGGATGTCTCATTTCCAAGTGAAACGTTAAGGAAATGGACAGAAAGTTTGTGATTTATTCATAACACCTGGAAATATGCATAACCCTGTCACCCGGCCCTTGTGACTAAACATTGTGAATTGTTAGTAATAGAAAAATATAAGAATAAGAACAATCGAATTGAGTTCAGGAGCTTTTTACATACCTATAATGAACATCTTCCTTAATAAATAGTAAGTTACACCCTTCCTACTAAGCCAGCCACTATGGTTATACTCATACTATCTAAACTGGAGAGTTTTTTCCCCCCAGGATCAATAAGAATAACAAGAATGATACTAGCAACCTTGAAAAATCCATCCTGAGCCAGGGGAAATCTTGAGCTGTGATGTTTCTTTCTCCTGAATTTTCCAATTGTACAAGAAAAATAATTATTATAAAACCATTTTTCACCAAATTCTGGAGTGGGGAAAACCTGCACTCCAGGAGGGGAAGTATTTTCATTAGTTCTGACCTTTGTTCAAGATGAACATCAACTCTTGGAGACCTTACCTTTCTCAAACTCCCTTCATTAGACAAATGACAAGCTCCTGATCAGATCACCTGGGTATTCCCTGACAAAGTTCATTTTCAGCATAGAACTGTGCTGAGCAGCTATGTGCCCACACTGTAGTCGTTTATACCACAGGGCAAGGTCATTGTAGCCTGCTGCTGTAATGTGTGGAGTTTACACCAGCAAGGCAGTGGTATAACTCTACTTTATTTGAGACACACCAAGTCTCAGCCAGGCATCCCTTTTAAGAAAGCTGTACAACTTCACCCTCCCCGGGAGCATGCTTAGTCTGACTGCTAAACACTGCCACTTGGCCACTAAGTCACAACTAACACAACTTGCCTTGGCCAAGTCTGAGAATTAAAATACCTTAATTAATTAATACCTTAAATATCTTAATCATGACCCCCCCTAGGGTCATGATCAATTGAATAAGCTGATTAAGTTGTGTAAAGAACAGAATCTCCTGCCATTTGTCCCACTTGGTAGGAAGCTGGGTCAAGAGGGCCAAGTAGGGTTGCCAACCTCCAGGTAATAGCCGGAGATCTCCTGCTATTACAACTGATCTCTCCGCTTTTACGAGGAACTTCGCACTATATTTCCCCCCTTTTAATATACAAATCCAATGCCTCTGTGACTGACATAATGCCTTTTTTACTAAGTGACAGGGACCCCAAGGCTACATTGTCAGTGGAAAGATTTGTTTCAGTCCTTATATCCCTCCAACACTAGATATATGCTGCTCAAGATCAATTGATCAAGGAGATTCTAAGGGATAAAAGGAAAGGATTACAATTGATCTCCAGCCGATAGAGATCAGTTCCCCTGGAGAAAATGGCTGCTTTGGCAATGGGACTCTATGGCATTGAAGTCCCTCCCTCCCTCCCCTCCCCCAAACCCCACCCTCCACAGGCGCCGCCCCCAAAATCTCCAGGTATTTCCCAGTCTGGAGCTGGCAACCCTACCGATGAGCCAGAGGCAGAAGGCATACCTGTAGGCAAGCAAGAAGTCTATTCCCACACAGCAAACAACAGGACCATGGACAGAGACATTCCAGCAAGAGGTTTGAACACATGAAGCTGCCTTATACTGAAACAGACCCTTGGTCCATCAAAGTCAGTATTGTCTACTCAGACCAGCAGTGGCTCTCCAGGGTCTCAGGCGAGGTCTTTCACATCACCTACTTGCCTAGTCCCTTAACTGGAGATGCCAGGGATTGAACCTGGGACCTTCTGCATGCCAAGCAGATGCTCTACCATTGAGCCACGGCCCCTCCCCAAGGGTCAAGTCTAGAGCAATAGGTGCTCCAGAGAAGCAGGCACAGTAGCTCTAGGTTCTCCCACTACAAACAAGTTACTAGGACTGAGGAGAGTGTCTGAGGCAGATATTATATTATCCTTGGTCTGCTCTGACTGAATCCCCCAGTCACATGCCTCTGCTGGGCTCATATGACATAACCACACAAACATGTACCTGTCTACATTTCAGCATAAAGACTGTAACCCAACCCAGAACCAACCATATATCTTTTCTGAATAATATGATCTTTATAGAGTTAGCCAAATGCAAGGTCCTCCGGCTAAGGAGCAGACCGCAAACCAAACATCAACACTTTGATACAAGAAGAATTTGGTGGCTCCTTTTAACAGCAACCTTCCTATGCTGATGGGAGCCAGCAAAAACCACAGATCTGATGGAAGGCAGAAGATAGTGGATCTGAAGAGTGGCACACATTTGGCCCTGAAGTGGGATCTAACTCCTTGTGCCAGGAGCATTGTAGGGCTAGGCTGTTCTGTGAGTGTCTTGGCTGGATTTGCCTCCTTTGGTGAGCTGCCCTGATGCTACAGATAGC
Organism: Euleptes europaea; assembly: GCF_029931775.1. Classification (NCBI taxonomy): domain Eukaryota; kingdom Metazoa; phylum Chordata; class Lepidosauria; order Squamata; family Sphaerodactylidae; genus Euleptes; species Euleptes europaea. The sequence continues at coordinate 76,608,887 of NC_079316.1, forward strand.
AAAGAGCCAGTATTGGATCAGCAAGGGTTTCTCTTTGAATACTGTGGCATGAGACACAGAACAATATAATTACTTCTTGTGTTCTTAGCTTTATTAAAATTTAATACAGCAACAGTGGAAATTAATATGGTTGTGCTATGTTGATGGGATTTTATCTGCCTCTCCATGTTCAATCATCCATTTATTACAATCCCAGCAAATTACCTGCTAGTAGCAATTAGGTTAGTATATTATCTTAATCTAATTATCTCGTCATTCCAAACCTTGTGATAAGAACTAATAATTCTTGTCTCTTGAAGAAAATACCCCCTTCAGTATTAATAGTTGTTACAATACACTTGGAAAACATCTACAGTCATTAGCAAGATGCTCTTACAAGTGGAGTACATTGTACATTGTTATCTTCACTGCAAGAGCCTTTGAGGAACAAGATCAAAATCCATAATTTTTGACAGGGATTCCAAGATGATAAGCAAACATTGAATAACTGTATAATAATAATATACAACATCCTGGTGTGTTCGTTCCATCGGATACAGATATAAAAGAAAATGTCATCTGTACAAGGGTTACATTACAAATCTCTGGGTTATTTCATCTAACAGTTTCATACAGATAGTGAATAGTATAGGGGATCATTGAGAAAGGTTAAACAATAAATGTCAAGGACAGAATCAGTCCCTGTTGAAATCTGCTTGATAGGTAGGACCTATTGGAGCTAGCTGATGTTTCCCAAGATGGACACGTGTCAAGCACACAACTAGTAGTCATTACTCTAGATACTCTGTCCACAAACCTGAGCTGCAAGAAAGAGGATTTTGACATTACTCTGGACACCTCCTGTCTCTGAATTCAATGTAGCATCTAACTTGGATAAGATGCAAATGATTTAATCTGCAGTCAGTCCATGTTCTTTCTGGAACTCTACCTGAAGAAGCTTCTTCGCCACTCAGAAAAGCTCCAATGAATGGAATACATGATATCACAGAAACAATTCTTTGCCGTCAACACTGTCTCAAGAGTAGGCCATCAAATGATCTCTCTTACATGTTTGGTCAAACTTGGCTCGTGTCCTAGCATAGCCCTGTCTGCTTTATCAACTCAAGTTCCTTAGAATACCAGGGAATCAGGCACTTTTCAGCAAATGAATTCAGCTACAAGTACTCTATCTAATTGCTTTGTCGTTTCTATATTCCAGAATCTGATCATGATATCAAGAATACAATGAGTCATGTTAGTCAAAAAATCCACCAGGGCAGTCAGCAGGACTATCCCAAAGGGTTGTTGTTGTTGTTGTTGTGCCCTAGGTAGCCCATGACTTTGCCATCGCCCCTCCAAAGATCTATGAGTGCACAGGGCTGCCACAAACCAGCCCACCCACCTTCTGGCGAGACCTGGGTGCATATGGAGCTTCCATGACCTCAGTGAGCCTCTCCACTGAGACCCAAATGTGAACAGAGCTAGACAGGCAAGGGCCACAGCCACTGCTGCTAGTTAGGTGGCAGGAAGCCAGTGGGATGTCCCCTCTTCCTTCCTCCATCCCTCCATTTAGGGAATGGGGTGGTGCAAAGTGGGCCAGGGTGCAGGGGAGGGTGAGTTGGGCAAGCACACCCTGACCTCCAGTGCCACCACTGATCATGTGGTGCAGCTGGGTGGTGGTGCTGGGGATGGTGGTGACATAGGGTTGCCAACCTCCTGGTTGTAGCTGGAGCTCTCCTGCTATTACAACTGATCGCCAACCAATAGAGATCAGTTCACCTGGAGAAAATGGCTGCTTTGGCAATTGGATTCTATGGCATTGAAGTCCGTCCCCTCCCCAAACCCCACCATCCTCAGCTGCACCCCAAAAACCTCCTGCCAGTGGCAAAGATGGACCAGGCAACCCTACGCTGACACCTGGGGCTGCCACATGTTGGGGCTGATCCAGCCAAAGTTGGGACCTGCCTTGTGTCTCTTCTGGCACTCATCTCTGCCCCAGCAGCCTAGGCAATTGCCTAGGTCCAACTAATGGATGGGCCAGCTCTGGCTATCAGGAAACGAACAGAATCTACCAGATGGAACGAGTGGACGGACCAAACTGGTCTTTCACCCTTCCAAAGTTGGTGAAGGTTAAAAAACATCATTAAATTTCCCCTAAGTGTTCAGAGGCTTGGGAAGGAATAAGAAAGTGTTTTCCTCTTCCTCTTTCTGTTACCAAAGCCACTTCAGGATACTGATCAGCCAACTAGAGCAGAGAATCCCTAGATGGTTACGCAAGGAGAAAGTCCTGTTTGTGCTTCGAAAAATACTTCTTAAATGTCAATAGGAATTACTGACTCTAATATGCCGCATTCAGAGCCCTGAATGCTATACCATCCGGCTGCCGCTTTGTGATTAGGATCTCCTTGTATAACGTCCGCTGACAAATGATGCTTTATGAGCAACATCTGTGCCAGGACAGATTTGTGCGCTGCTTTATCTGGAAACAGAAAGGTTGTATCTTGCTGAAGCCAAACAACAAGTTTGCATGTCTGCCAATCAGCTTCTTTTTTATTGACCAAAATGGACAACTGTTCCTTTACAGTTATGCCTATTGTGCATGGATTCAGTAAAGACTTTTACTGTGGGGTATTCATCACAACAATCAGGCAGCAAATTCATTACTGGCTGTCTTTTTTATTTTTTAGCTTCATGGTAATCAGCTTAAATGTGAAGGTGTTTTTAATGCATGTCCCCATCTGTTAACTCATTTTGCCAATGCTCTGAGAGTGGCTGCGAGACAAGGATGTTCAACTGTTCGATGGAGCTGAAGTTGCAAAGATATTGCCAGTCGGAAAATGTTCATAAAAATCCTCTTCTGTTGCACTGTACCATTCTAGAGGCTTTTGACTTCTTCCATGTGTTGGGTGTTTACAAAGTTAGTTCATGCATAAAATGGGAAACTATTTTGAGTATCCCAACCTGTTTTGAAGATGCTTGGCCCTAGAGAAATACTTGAAATGTCAACCTGTACATCAACCAGTGGAAAAAGGAAAAATTCAGTATAGGAATTCAGCGATGGGAAAATCAGAAGCATGCAGTGCAAGACAGGATGGGAGAAGGTTCTGTTAAAGGTTTTAGCTAAAATTGTTTTTTCCAACCCAGTCTGAGCATGTTTACATGAACCATATCTGACATCACTTCTGAATGAGGTCTCAGCCTAAGCATTACATTCTCAGTTTTAACAGGCAATGGTATTAATTTTCTAGACACAAGAAACTCCCGTTTCTCCTTCTATTTTTGTTGGTTATAAACTAATGCGGCTCTTAGACCATGAATACCAGAAAATATGTCCACTCAATCAGCCAGTATGTTCCCCACTTAAAATGGATTTGCTAACATTGCTCGGAAAGATACAGCAATATTTCCATACACTGGAGGAACCCCTCCAACAGAGAGCTTCTATGTTAGCTCATTTTAACTCTTTCCCATCCAAGGTTCTTTATGGGAGATGTACAAAAACTCCCTTTAACAAGAGACTATGTTCATGTGGAATGGGCCAGCCAGATTCCCTACAACACATTAGCCTAGATTGTCATTTACATGAGGAACCCCGCAAAAAAAAATAATATTACCTTTAATTAGCAAATTGATGGCCCCTTACAGAACAATCATATGTAAATTCCTGCTGAATGACTTCATGACTGAGGTTACAGTGAAGGTAGCAGAGTTTTTGGTGGAAGTGGTTAAGTGGTTAAGATTCAATCCTAAATATTAGTTGATTGTAATTTTTTATGAAACACCTATTATTTCTGATCTCATGACCATAACTATTTATCCCAATAAAGGTTATATGTATGTATGTATGTATGTATGTATGTATAAACTAATGCCATGCAATGGTTTGTATCAAAATATGGCTCTGAGCAAGCAGAAGCGACTTTTGCTTGTGCAAAGAGAGGGTTAATTTTGGTCGATTTTCCGCTTCAACTGCCACTTCTTGGACTATACCCTATGGCATTCCAAGGGCTGCCGCAGAAAGGGAGAAAAGGGTAAGATCAGGACAGAAGAGTTCTAGTTGTGGTTCTTAGGATCCAGCTAGGCAAAGGAAGCAGTGAGTCATGCTGAGCAGTTTGTTGCCTCCTGTAACAGTAACTGGAGCACCCTTCTTATTTGTGCAGCAGAATGCTCCCCCCCCCCGCTGCCACGAGAGAAGATTACAGCCTGGTTGGCCACTGTGTGAACAGACTGCTGGACCTGATGGGCCTTGGTCTGATCCAGCATGGCTTTCCTTATGTTCTTATGTACAGTGCTGATTGCCACCTTTTCAGTGACTTTTGATGGCACTTTCCAGGATATGGTCCACAGCGCTATGCCGAACACGGTAGTTCTGAGTTTCTGACCAAGGGATTTGCAAAAAAGAAGGAGGTGGGCTGCTATTTTTCAGCAATTTTTCCCCGAGCCTGTTTGGAGAAAATACAGTACCTCCTGAAATAGCAATAAAGACAGATAATGGGAGAGAGGGAGAATCTTGTGAAAATTTATAGCAGCCCTAGCATATGTTGGTGTAATCTACTAGTGGCCTTAAATGTTTCAGCTTTTCTTGCTTCAATGAACTGAGCCTTTTTTGCATGCTGTCACTCAAGGATAGCTATTTTATCTATAAATTCTTATCTTACTCTATTTTTTGTCGCTTTAAGAAAAACAAGAAAGCAGGTATCAATATAATCTGTCCCCTCGTAAATGTTTTACTGTCTTCTCATACTGTAGCGCTGCGTAGTATTTTCTCTGCAAAAACAATATAAATTCCTATTCACATTTCTGTTTGAGCTATGTGTCTTCTCAAATTATCTCAGTCTCCTTCATATTTTTCTTTTGTACAGTTGTTTCCTTTTCAAAGAGATGATCTGCATATGTTAATGAAATGTGTTTATTTTGACAATACTAGTACTAAAAACCAACCACAGGTAATTTCTTTAGCTTGAATTATGAGGAAAGGGAGAAAAGTGTAAATCATCCTGTATGAATGTTTATATGATCAAATATATAAATATAGCAATTCTAAACCTGTCTTGAAAGTATTAAGAACAGCTTTATTTTGTAGGCTTTTCATCTCTTGAATGCATGACTCTACTTATGTCTTTCCCCAATTATTTTTCATTGCCTTAAAAGATGAATGATACTTTAACTTTTTAACATAATCATGTCTATGCTGGTGTGGTGGTTAATGTTCAACTAGGATCTTGGAGACCCAGGTTCAAAACTGTACTCTGCTATGGAAGCTTGCTGAGTGACCTTAGGCTTGTCACACATTCTTACAGTACAATCCTATGCAGAGTTAGCCCAGTCTAAGCCCATTGAAATGAATGGGTTTAGACTGGAGTAACTCTCTTTAGGATTGCACTGTTAGCCTAACCTACTTTATGGCCTGGTTGTGAGAATACAAGGAGAGGGTAATGATGAAGCTACTTCGAGTCCCCATTGGGAGAAAAGTGGGGTATAAATGAAGTAAATAAAAACATTTTAATACTTATTACTGTATTATAAATATATCTATTTGTGTGTGTTAAGTGCCATAAAGCCACTTCCAACTCATGGCGACCCTATGAATCAATGTCCTCCAAAACGACCTATCTTTAACAGATATCTATATCTATATTATATATCTAATATCAATTTTTGATTCTTCTACATGATGATAATATAGGCAGTTTTCATGTTGCAGTGATTCAGTTTTTCTAAAGACCCTTGAAAATCAAGCTTACCTGGCTTCTCATGTCTCTCTTCTCTCGAGTCGTGCACCCGCACAATTGCATTGAGGATCTCTTTGCCAAATGAAATGAGATGAGAAATCCTGAACACAGTTTAGGAAATTCATGTTTGGTGGAAATTCACCACAGCTGCTGGCCAGATAGGCACTATTGGTGCCCATCAACAATTTAGCTGTTTAATTGGGTAATCACAAGCAGGTCATACAACATTATAAATCAGCTACATTCAGAGTTCATGTGCTGCTTTTACCTGGTCAGTCTGCAGCATTCATACACATGAATACAAGAAGCTGCCTTATACTGAATCAGACTCTTGGTCCATCAAACTCAGTATCATCTACTCAGACCAGCAGCAGCTCTCCAGGGTCTCAGGCTGAGGTCTTTCACATCACCTACTTGCCTATTCCCTTTAACTGGAGATGCCGGGGATTGAATGAGGAACCTTCTGCATGCCAAGCAGAGGCTCTACCACTGAGCCACAGCCCCATAATTTGGCGGTACTCATGCTGGATCTTGCCCAGAATTTACTGGATCAAACCACAGTTCCCACTCAACAATACAAGAATGTCCAAAGTATTTGTGATCAAATTTCGCACACTAGATTGACATAAAATAGCAAAGAGTCATGTGGAAACTTATATGCAGTGTCATATAAGCTTTCATGAGCCAGAGCCCCCTTCAACAAATATTTGCATCTGAAAAGTGGGCTGAAGCTCACAAAAGCTTATGTCACAAAAAATACATTAGCTTTTAAGTCTGCAGTAGACACAAGTAAAAATAGAATATTTTATTTTATGTATAGCCTGTCTTTCTCAATGAGACTCAAGGGGGTAACTTTATGACAATAATTATAACAACAACCTTAAGTGCCCCCGCAATGTCTTTTCTCATAAGTTTACAAGTATAAGATCATTTAGCAATGCACTAGGCATTACCAACATAAACATCTTTCATCTTTACAACAAATGCATTTCTTTGTACCCATTTTCTATACATATGATTCAATCTTTTGTTCCCCATTAATCTATTGTTTCCTTAGCAACATGAGTTCATTGGAGATAAATTATATATATATATATTAATTTCCCAAAGGTCCTTTTTCTTTAAATCATTTCATTTATTACTTTTGAATTAATGGAAATAACCTTTGAAACATCACTGTTCCTTATGATTCCCTCTCCCCATATTTTTTTTAAGAGAACAAAATCTAAAGTTATATTCCAAATACAAAGATTAAACTCACTCTTCTGGTGGTGGCTCAGATGCTGGCAACTTGTTAAGATCTTTCGATGAGCCCTGTTGTTGTTTTTTGGAACTTTTTTTGGCTATTTGTTTAGAAAAGAAATTAACCGATTTGTTTCATTTGTTTTTTTCCTTCTTCTCACTGTCCTCTGAGTTTGTATTCCTACAGTCAAAAACGTAGTGCTTCACTGATATTCAATATCACTGTAGCCTTTTGTATCTAATGTCCCTGGGAAGGTCACCTTTATTTGATTTCTTTGTCATTTCATTCTTTAGTAATTATCCCTACATTCTTTCTTTGAGGAATTCTCTCTGAGAATTGTATCTGAAAGACTCAATTTGGATCCAGCCAGCTTTCTCACTCCTTCTCCCTCAATTCACATTCTTGCCACAGCCCCTATCCCATATATCTTTTGTTCCTGCAGGCCCCATGATGCCCAGCATAGCTTTTGTGGTGGTCAAAGGAGACCCCTTCCTCCTTTTTCTCCAGTAGATCCAACCCCTTGTGTTCTAACAGCTCCTGTTCCTATCCATTAACTTTGGTGAATAATATTTATTTTGTCGAAGGCTTTCACGGTCAGAGTTCATTGGTTCTTGTAGGTTATCCGGGCTGTGTAACCGTGGTCTTGGAATTTTCTTTCCTGACGTTTCGCCAGCAACTGTGGCAGGCATCTTCAGAGTAGTAACACTGAAGGACAGTGTCTCTCAGTGTCAAGTGTGTAGGAAGAGTAATATATAGTCAGAAAGGGGTTGGGTTTGAGCTGAGTACTCTCCTGCAAAAGTAATGTGCTAATCATTGTCCTGTAAGTATCAAGATAATGTGCTAATGAGGGTATTTATTTTTATTTATTTATTTATTAGACTTATAACCCACCCTCCTCAGCAAACCGACTCAGGGCGGGTAACATCATTTTAAAAATACAACAATATACAATATAAATATACATTAAAATCCATAATAAAACTATCAATAAAATTCTTAAAAAAACTAAAATTATGGCACACAAATCTAAAAGCTGTAGGGGGCCATACAGCAGCAGCAGCAGCAGCAGCAGAAGAAGAAGAAGAAGAAGAAGAGTTGGTTTTTATATGCCAACTTTCTCTGCCACTTTAGAGAGAGTAAAACCGGCTTACAATCATCTTCCCCTCCCCACAACAGACACCCTGTGAGGTAGGTGAGGCTGAGAGAGAATGACTTGCCCAAGGTTACCCAGCTGGCTTCATGTGTAGGAGTGGGGAAACAAATCCAGTTCACCAGATTAGCCTCCGCCGCTCATGTGGAGGAGTGGGGAATCAAACCTGGTTCTCCAGATCAGACTCCAACGCTCCACACCACCATTCATAACCACTACACCATGCTGGTTCTTTTTTAAAAAAATAAATAAATTTTTTATTGTTTTTTTTTAAACTATAAATTCTTCATAATTTTAACAACAATTTTAAAGATAATGTCAGAGCACGATTGTAACAATTGTTGCCTTAATTACAAATAGTTATAAAATAAACAATTTGACTTCCCCACCACCCCGGTCTGCCACTTGATAAAATAATATAATCCATCGTTAATATATTCTGATCCTAATATTAATCTCATAGCATATAGAATATTACATTCCGGATCAGGATAAAAGGTAACCTTTCATTTTTCCCAAATCTTATAAATTCTAAAAATTAATTCAATCCTCCCATTTTCCCATAGATATTCATTACCTATTTAATTTAATTTAACATATTAATTTCTCCATCTCCACCAGCTCTAAAATCTTAAAATTCCAATTTCTTTTTTTTCCCTGGAACTTCCGCCTCTTTCCATTTGGCTGCAGATAATAATCTTGTAGCCATTATAAGATAAATTCAAAAATATCCTTTTAACATTATACCGTAAATAGCCATGCCACCCATTTATACTGTCAAAGCCATCCAAATCCAATAATCATATTTGAACAAGTCTTTTAGCCATGATCTAATATTTCCTTCTGCATTTGAAATAGGTCAGTTAGAAACAGGAACAGGGTCTCTTTGTTCTCTCTCAACTCATCTGGCAAGTTACACACACCAAGATAATTTTCTCTGACCTGCATCTTCATCATGGCTAACTCCTTAATTTTTACTTGTGTTGCTTCAATTTGTTTTTCTTGACCTTCTAGCTCCTTCTTTGTTTCCTTGAATTCTTCCATAACTTTGTTAACTGGAATATCCATTTCTTGCATGTCTGTTTTCATTGTCACAGGCAGGTTACATTCTTGGTCTTCTATCTTCTTTATATCCTTATGTTGTTCCAAGACTAATTTGACCGAGGAATCCATTGCTTGCTTGTCTGTGCTGATCATCATTTGAACCTTAACATCCTTTATGTCTTCTGTAACCAGATCCAACTTCTGATTAATGATTTGTGATAATTTGTCAAGAGTAGTCACCATTGAGATCAGTTGAGCCATTTGTATTGATATCTGTTCTAGATGTTTAACTGTCACCTCAGACTGATTAACTAACATATCCTGCACTTTTTTCTCCATGGTTAAGTTCTGTAAAGTTTCCTTTAAATTTTTAAAGGCAGGGCTATGTAATAAACCAGAACAGGGACGAGTTCCAGATATTTACTTGAGTAGTTAAGCTGCAAAATTGTTGGTCATCTGGCAGGAGTCCTTTACATGTAATTGATGAAGGATATTTCATTGACCAGCTTGAGTACTTTTTCGAATTGAAAAAGTTAACATTTACCCTTAAAGTCGCTTTTTAAAGTTGACAATACCAACGAGTTTTACCGGACGCTCTAGGTCGGCTTAACCAGGAAGTATTCCGGAAGTTGCCTCGTCACGAACCTTCTATCGTCTCTTCTCGATGGTTGTTTCCTTCAGGAACAATTTCAATGTAGCACGAGTGAGACGTTTTTCCGGTCCTATAACTTACTTCCTGCTGATTTGGATGCCGAGCAGTAGAGAGGGATAATAGATGGAACGCAGAGTCTTCCGGTCTAAGATGTCCTCTTTGTTGCAAAACGTGGCTGGAGGACCCTTTTACACCGGAAAAGTTCTCAAAGGTATCTCCCTCCCCTTCCTTTAAGAGCGAATCGGATTGGCAAATCGTAAGTCAATCATTTAGGCTCGTTGTTTTGGTTTAAGCTGATCAGTTTGATAAGGCTCCTGCCGCTTTATTTGATGAGTCTCATACAGCAGAGTCATCCGTTTCAATTAAGGAAGGAGCAGGGTTTCCAGGAATGTCTTCTTCAACCCCCCTGTTATTCGATAACGCCAATGATGAACGAAAGATTCTTATCTACTCACTTGGGCGTCTAGGGGTGAGGTTCTTATCTTAATGTAGTCCTTACGATGTTTATAAGGTGGTGGAGGGTAGAGTCTAAATGCCGAAGTTGCGCTCTGGCGATTCCAATCCCTTCGTGCCCGCGGGATCAAAGTCTAAATCTCCGGGGGACTTATTGAAGCTCCCTCGGAGTATTTAGGAGATCAAACCGCATAGATAGCTGCAGGGAATTCCTGCTTCCCAGCCCACTTGCAAGGGCTGGGTTGGGGTGCAGTAAAACACCCCAAAAGAAACGCAAACTTGGATTCCCCCCAGGAGCCCCTGGGAGAACGAAGCACTCAGCCCAGCGTCACCACCGGAAGTCTACACCATGCTGGTTCTTAACCACTACACTACAGGTGGTAACCCTTTGCGTTTGTTGTTCCCACTAAGGGGAAAAGGGGGGGGTTATAAATTTAACAGTTTTGTAATTTTTGCAAATTTGTGATGTTGTTGACACTGAGGCTGCACTGACATCACAACATACATACACAGAGGGTTGCCAGCATCAAGCATGATCATGGCTCATTTGACCGGTTTGTGCACTCCCTTCACTTCTCCCACTTCCCTCCTTCTCTTGTGTACAGCACTTGACTGAGCTTTTCCTAGTGTAATTAAGCTCAAACATGCCATGAAGACATCTGAATCTGTAGGGTCGTCGCTCTGGGTTGGGAAATACCTGGAGATTTTGGGGGTGGAGCCTGAGGAGGGCAGGTTTGGGAATGGGAGCCTTAGAGTCCAACTTCCAAAGCAGCTCTTTTCTCCAGGGGAACTGATCTCTGTCGCCTGGAGATGGGCTGTAATAGCAAAAGATCTCCAGCCACCGCCTGGAGGTTGGCAACCTTATGAATCTGCAACCTGATAGGGTTGCCAGGACCCCACTGGGGATTGGTAGGGTTTCCAGGTCCCTCTTGGTAAATTCCCCACCCACGCTCCCCATCCCTTGCCAGCTGCCAGGGGTACCTGGCAACCCCTACAACCTGACAACTTGGAATTTCTTTCTAAACTGCCATTAAATCCCAGTTTAGAATTCAGGCATGTGAAAAGACACAAACACCAGTTTGCTACGGTTCCTTCATTTGGACATCACAGCAGGTTTGAGCACGATCAAATTGGGAGGTGGTTAATCAGTTTCTGCACACGAGGAGGAGGGTGGTGGGGAGGCAGGGTAAGTCTTACCCATGGGGTGTCTGGAGCAGGTGTTGGGTAAGGGCCCTTGGCCTCACCCCACCCACCACTCTGGAGCTTGGGCAGCAGCTGGCCACCTTGGTGATCACTCAGCATCATGCCCCCTCCAGGGCTTGACCAATATCCAGCTTATTAGTTGCCATATGAAACTGCTTAGTGTGTAGAGTTGCCAAACTCCAGGTACTAGTTGGAGCTCTCCTGCTATTACAACTGATCTGTAGCCAATAGAAATCAGTTCACCTTGAGAAAATGGCCACTTTGGCAATTGGACTCTATGGCATTGAGGTGCCTCCCCTCCCCAAGCCCCACCCTCCTCAGGCTCCACCCAAATAATCTCCTGCCGGTGGCGAAGAGGGACCTGGCACCCTATCGCTGTGCTCAGGGCAAGGGCTACCACTTTCTTGAACCTAAGATGTCTCAGACCTGGAGGTAGCCCTGGTGTGCCTGTGATTCTGGGGGCCCATCCTGGACTTTTGCCCAGAGCGCTGAAATCACTAAGACTGGTCTTGGTGAGATAGAGAAGCAAAGGGAATGTGTGAGCACATTTAGAAGCCATGTTCATGCAAACTGTCAATAACCATCTGCTTAAATAGCGTGACATCTGAATACAGCCTAAGTGCAATTTTCCATTGTGATTTCCTTATCAATCAAAAGCCCTCAGATTACTCTTTCCTTTTTCTACTGGGATAGCTCTAAAAATCAAAATAAACTTTATTTTCTCAAAACTTTCATTTACATCTTACACTTTTACTGCTTCCAGGAATTTGTTTCATTTTCATCTCTGTTAAAATAGTCCAATACGATTTCATGATTACTCATTTTTCTTTATGTTGACACCTTCTTGCCTTTGTCCTTCAAAAGCTGGCTTGACTTCCTTTATGTTATCTCCAAGCTGATTTATTTTCCTTTCTAATTCTCCAAGCTTATTTTCCATCGTTATCTTTGTTGCTCTTTTTCTAACCTTTCATATATCTTGTTCATAAAAGCTGCCAACTCTTTGCTAAGAATTAAAATGAAATCCCCTGGTTCCACACTCTTTGAGTCTTTATTTTTTACTCCTTGCTTTTTTGATCCTCTAGTCATCATTTAGTTATGCACTGAGTTATTATACCTTGACGTTCTGTCATATAAATGGGAAACTCTTTAAGCGAAAAATATATACACTTCAGACTTTACACATATTGTTCCATATCCTTGATACACAGTGGTTTGGATCCAGTGATCCATGGGTGTAAGCATCATAGATCTTCCCGATATTCCCCCAGTTGTCCTAGGAAAGATGATTTTTGGAGTTGCAAAACTGACCCCTTGAGGTTTGGGGGCCCCACTGAGGAGGGTGAAGGGAACAAAATAACCCCCTCCTCTCTAGTCTGTCAGTTTAGCTCCACTGATGGAAAACACTTGCCAATCATGCTGGTAGGTGATCAGGGCCCAAAGTAAGGTTGCCAACCTCCAGATACTAGCTGGAGATCTCCTGCTTATCTCCTGGTTTTTATACACCAATTTTCTCTACCTTTTAAAGATAATCAAACCGGTTTAGTTGGTGGTTTTATATATATGCCGACTTTCTCTACCACTTAAGGGAGGCTCAAACCAGTTTACAATCACCTTCCCTTCCCCTCCCCACAACAGACACCCTGTGTGGTAGGTGGGGCTGAGAGAGCTCTTAATAGAACTGTGACTAGCCCAAGGTCACCCAGCTGGCTTCGTGTGTAGGAGTGAGGAAACCAACCCAGTTCACCAGATTAGCCTCCACAGCTCATGTGGAGGAGTGGGGAATCAAACCTGGTTCTCTAGATTAGAATCCACCTCTCTGAACCTCTATACCATGATGTCTCTCCACTTTTTATGTGGGGTTGAATGACCACAGTATGACACCAATTTCATAGTTTTAACTTGTAGTTAGAAGTTACTGATTACAATGGGGGACACACACACAGAGAGACGTAGAATGAGTGTGAGAGAGAAATAGCTTGTCCACACTGCACAGATCATAATTTTCTCCAAACAATACAAATACAAATATTGACTACAGTACAATGAACATAGACCACAACTTCATCTGGGGTTTTTGCTTTGCCAGGCAGTGAGCAGCTTGCATGTGTGATTGCTTGCACTCCACAACAAATATCAGGACCAGCAGGGTGTGTGGCGATTTATTGTATCACAGCAGTCATCTGCAGGTAGAAGTTTACAGACCTGGAAAAGGATTTTGCAATAAATCACATTACATACTGTCATCCCATTTTCAACATTTTCAAAAAACTTGACCAAGAATACAAAAAAACAACCACTTTTAAGTTAGAAGTTAAGCAATTAATGTTCCATCATGGAAACTTTTGATATTCATTAATGCCTCCACAGAAATATAAAATGCCATAACACACGCTCATAGTGGCTGCAAAATTAGCTCTTAAGAGAGACATAATTTGTAGTCTATTTCCAGCCAGTAACCCAAAAATGATTCATTTGTTCTTGCAAATGCAAATGTTAAATATGCCAGCTATCACGATGACTATGATGCTTCTGACTTTGCAACTATTTTAATTCCTAAGCATTACTGTGAAGGTTTATATATACCCTCAGGTGACAGACATCAGAAAAGCAGATCATTTACCCCACACTGCCATCTCTTCAAGGTTCTCTAAGAACTGGCTGTGAGTATTCTGAATTCTTTTGATCGTCTTCAACTTGATAAGTTTTTGACATATCCAGAAAACTACTTCTTAGTGTGACCTGTCCTTCCATTGTGTTCTTCTTAGTTGTAGTACCTTTTCTCTGGCCAAAGCTCCTCTTATGCAAAAGTTTATAGCATAGTGATGCTGTGTTGGAGGAAGTTTCAGCTAATTAATTTCTAAGTGTCCTGTGGTTGTAAAATGGACAGGATTTTTTAAAAAATGACATCCTTGTGGCAATGTAGTCCCATGTTAATAGCTATTATGTCCCCAGGGCATTGTCTTATTTCATGGAAAACAACAAAAGACTTTTGTTTACAAACATAAAAAGATGCCCTGCTAAATCAGACCAAATGTCCATCTAATCCAGCATCCTGTTTCCCACAGTGGCTAACCAGATGTCTCTGGGAAGCCATTAAGGAGGTCATGAAGGCAACCTTTCCAGCTGTTTCTCCAGAGCAGCTATTTTCTAGAAGTATATAATCATTAGGGCTGACAAGGTCCAGGTGGTGGCTGGATATCTCCCATTATTACAACTGATCTCCAGGTGATAGAGATAAGCTCACCTGGAGAAAATGGCCACTTTGGAAGGTTAACTCTATGGCATTATACCCTGTTGAAGTCCCTCTCCTCCCCAAACCCCGCCCTCCTCAGTCTCCACTCCCAAAATCTCTTGGTATTTCCCAGCTCAGAGCTGGCAACCCTAATAATCATGCAGATTCCATTTAGCCATCATAGCTAATTGTCATTGATAGAACTCTCTTTTATGAATTTCCTGGCCACCTTTCAAAGTTGGCTGTGAATCCTTTGAGTTAGTTGGGTCTTGTGAGAACAAGCACTTAAAAAAAATCGTGGATCTGCCAGTATCTGGGCAACCCCAAATTCTGATGTTTCGAGTGGGAGAAACCATTATTTCTGTCCACTTTCTCCACCCCGCCACATTTTATGAAGTTTTTAAAATAATTTTAGGGAGAGGGAAACTTTGTTGTTGATGACAGTTTTTGTAAGCTGTCTAAGAGAAGAACATTTGCATGCTGTTTCAATGTTGGACCAGTCTTACCTCCCTCAAGTAATAGTTGATCTTTCCATAACTATGTATATAATTGACTAAGACCCCTGGTAGATAGACTGACTGACACAATGAATAGGGTTGCCATCTCTGGGTTGGGAAATAACTGGAGATTTGGGGGCGGAGCCAGAGGAGGGTGGGGTTTGGAGAGGGGAGGGACTTCAATGCCACAGAGTCCAATTGCCAAAGCGGACATTTTCTCTAGGGGAACTGACCTCTATTGGCTGGAGATCAGATGTAATAACGAGCGATCTCCAGCCACCGCCTGGAGGTTGGCAACCCTAACAATGAAAGCTTTTTAAAAAAAAATTAGATGGCTGCAAACGATCCTATTTTGGTTTTTTTCCTCTTTTTTCAGTATTTGTAGCATAAACTATTAGCTTCTTGCAGGGTTGTATATTTCTGAATGTATAAAATATAAAAGCATGTTTCTACATATTCAGCATAAATTATAAGTTGATGTTAACAGCAAAAAAAGATAGCAGAACTTCGTATCTGGGGGAGGTAGGATGACAGTGCCACCCTGAGCAGAGTTACATCCTTCTAAGCCCTTTGAAATCTGTGGGCTTAGAAGGGTTTAAAACTGTTTAGGATAGCCCTGTGAATCTTTTAAGAACAGCAGCTAGAAATATGTGGATGTGTGCAGCAGTTAGATCAGAGCAAAAAAAAGAGGGTATCACTTTCCTAAAGAAATGAGGGAATGACTACAGCGATCTAGTCCTCGCTGTTCCTCTGATTACGATATCACTTTCCTGTGACACACCACTGAATTTTTATGTCCTTAAATCTGAATGGAATCTTCTTGCCAAGAATACACTCTCTCTGCTCAGCATTTTACATTGCCATCTGTGAAAGCTGAACAGTTGTGTTTTCTAGAATTCTTGTTCGTTGTTTTTTTTTAAAAGGATTTTCTTTTCTTCGCAAAAAGGAGTTGAGAATTGATTCCATTTAGAATCCCTAGCTAGCGCAGAAGGACCAAGAATTTGGTGTTTTTACACTGAATGGAGGTCACTTTTATGTCTGCTCGCTCTGTCTTCATGTTAAATGTACAAGGGGATTGAAAGGAATCTCCAGTGCATAGATTTTCAGTATATTTCTTTCTACAGAGATGGTAGTTCAGAAACTGATGAGGTGTTTCTTTTCCTGATGTGCCGAATATGACTTTTTCCCTGAGATTTAGATATTTTCACTTTGTTTTGTTTATCCAGTTTTCCCTCCAAGAAACTCAAGATAACGTGTGTGATTTCCTTCCCCACATTATATCAACAGTTCTGTGAGGTGGGTTGAGATAAAAGACAACGACTGGCCCATAGGCATGCTAGTTTCCAAGAGGGGCCTGGAGATCTCCCAGAATTACAACTGATCTCTAGACTACAGAGACCATTCCTCCTGGAGAAAATGTCTGCTTTGGAGGGTGAACTATATGGCATTATACTCCATTAAGGTCTTTCCCCTCCACCAGCTGTGCCTTCCCCAAGATCCACCCACAAAATCTCCAGGAATTTCCTAACCTAGAGTTGGCAACCTTACAGGCCCATACTGGCCTACTTAGATTCCTTGTTGAGTGGGGAATTAGGGGTTGCCAGATCCCTCTTCACCACCGTAGGAAGGTTTTGGGGGCAGAGCCTGAGGAGGGCAGGGTTTGGGGAGAGGAGGGACTTCAATGCCATAGAGTCCCATTGCCAAAGTGGCCATTTTCTCCAGGTGAACTGATCTCTGTTGGCTGGAGATCAGTTGTAATAGCAGGAGATCTCCAGCTGGTACCTGGAGGTTGGCAAACCTATGGGGAATTGAACCCTGGGTCTCTCCAGTTCTAGTCAGACACACAATCCACTGTATCACACTGCAAGCCAAATAGTTAAAAGATGGCATTATTTTGAGAATTTTTGAGAACCCAGTACTTTCCCAGGTATTGACTCTTCACTGAAGACTACTTTGTCTATATTGCCTTGAAGCTGCTCCAGTTCATGTTTTCTTTGGTGTGTGTTTTAAATTTGTTCGATAAATCCTCCAGACAAAGAGATACCGTAGCTGAGCTATTTAACCAGGAAATGTAACTTTCCCCACTCTGGCCAGATTTTTATATCATACTTAGCAAGAGCACAGTGGCCAAGTACTTGACCTTCTGACCTGTCATTACTCATAAATGACATTCTGGAAAAGTCTTTTAGACCTTAAAAAGGTAAAATAAAAGTGATAAAGAGAGTTGTAGTAAATGGAAGCAACAGCCGAACAACTTCTTCTCCTATGGCTGCTACCCTTCTCTCAACAGAGCACTGCCTTCACAGTTTGCCAGGTCCCTCTTTGCTACCAGCAGGAGGTTTCTGGGGCAGAACCTGAGGAGGGCGAGGTTTGGGGAGGGGAGTCCAATTGCCAATTTCTCCAGGGGAACTGATCTCTATCGGCTGGATATCAGTTGTAATAGCAGGAGAACTCCAGCTAGTACCTGGAGGTTGGGAAACCTATTCACAGGGACTCATGTGACAGAAGATTGGAGGTGGCATCACATGAAGCTGCCTTATACTGAATCAGACCCTAGGTCCATCAAAGTCAGTATTGTCTACTCAGACCAGCAGTGGCTCTCCAGGGTCTCAGGCAGAGGTCTTTCACATCACCTACCAGCCTAGCCCCTTTAATTGGAGGTGCTGGGGATTGAAACTGGGACCTTCTGCATGCCAAACAGATGCTCTACCACTGAGCCACAGCCTCTCCCCTGAAGAGGTGGTAGGATGAAGGTGCTGGGCATCCAAGGCATAAGCCAGATGCCGGAGAGTGACTAAATGGATAGCTTCTAAGGCCAAGCAAAGCATATTCAGAGCAGGAAAGCAATGGCACCTCTTTTCCTGCACCTAATTCAGGTTAACTGGGGTCTTTTGTGCATTGCTGTTTCCCTCGCCGTCACCCCTCCAATGATTTTGGGTCTTTGTTTTGATTATACAGACAAAAATCCCTTCTGTCCTCAGGAGAAATGATCAGGAGATCCATGACTGTGTGGTTAGGTAAACTGTGTAAGCAGCAGCAGATCCGTGTGTACATACAAACTATGTGGGTATAGGACTGCTCCTTCTTGTTTTCAGAATTCCCAGTCCCATTGTAAAAAGTCTAGCTTGAATGTGCATAAGGGCTGTCACCACAGTCTTCTGAACATGCATAGACTGGGGACAGAGCCTGTCACAGTGAGCCCTCTGCTGTCAAGCATGCTCATCCCAATTCCTCTTGAAGCCAAGTGGGAAACATCCTTGTCCCACCATGATAAGTTGTGAAAATAGAAGAAAATGGAAGCTCCAAAGTAAAGAAGATCAAAACAGTCTCATTTACTATCAGTCCAGGGTGGTCTGGGTCCAGTTCTAAACGTACATCTACAAAATGTGTGTCCTCCTCCCTGCCTAGTTTGAAACCCGTCTCGTTATGAGACAAGATATAATAAGGTCATCATAATCCTATGCATACTTCCTCAAGAACATGTCCCATTGAATTCAGTGGAACACTTGCAAGTATGCACAGATAAAACTTTTCTGGATGAAACGATTTAATAATGATTTTTATACACTGACCTCAAAAACTATCCATGTTTCCTGTTTATTTTGGTTTTCTCACATCTACACCAGCAAATTGCTAGTTGAAAACAGTAGGAAGCCACAAGTCCTTGAAGTCCTCATTATGTAGAGGCTAACCTCCAGGTAGTAGCTTGAGATCTCCTGCTATTACAACTGAACTCTAGCCGATAGAGATCAGTTCACCTGGAGAAAATGGCAGCTTAGGCAATTGGACTCTATGGCATTGCAGTCCCTCCCTTCCCCAAACCCCACCTCCTCAGGCTCCACCCAAAAAACCTCCCATCTGTGGCAAAGAGGGACCTGGCAACCCTATCATTATGAGACAAGGCAAAATAAGGTCATAATTCTAGGCATACTTCCTCAAGAGCATGTCCCATTGAATTCAGGGGACTGCTTGCAAGTATGCACAACTAGAACTGTTCTGGATGAAACGATTTAATAACGATTTTTATACACTGAACTCTAAACTATCCATGTTTTCTGTTTATTTTGGTTTTCTCACATCTATACTAGCAAACTGATAGATGAAAGGTGGGAAGCCACAAGTCCTTGAAAAAAATTAAGAAAACTACCGACATTTTGTACAGGACAATTTTGCACATTTTGCTTTTAAACGTATCCTTTTTTTTCCCAAACCTCGCAGGTGGAAATATTTCCTTGGTGTGAATTCCAGCAGACCAAAACTAGGGAAGGACCCTCCTTCTCATTTGTGCAAGCTAAAGGTAAGCTAGAGCTACTCTAAGACTGCAAAATTGGCATTCAGAGGGATTTTGTTAGGCCTCTGGGTCCAGCCTTGGATCTTTTCTTTCTGTCCAGATGCTGGGGAGCTCTGGAGTGAGCTTTGCTCAAGGTAAACCTGGCTTTACATCAGAATAGGAATTCTGAATGTCAGGGGAATTCACCTAGTGACTCAGAATTTTCCATCATATCTTCCAGTGCTAAATTGGTGAAGTCCTGGGTGGGTATTAAGCACGGCAGACCTTGGCCTGAAAGGGAGAGAGGCTCTGCATACATGGTTATTACCCAGATAGTCATAAAAATACTAACTTCTTCCTTAATTTACATGGGTGGGTACACATGGACAGCCCAATGGTACTCGAGCAGCAAAAAAGCAAGATGCAGGCCCAAGTAGGCCACAGCAGCCATTGTTGCATACATAGGGTAGCCAGGTCCCTCTTCGCTACTGGTGGGAGGTTTGGGGGCAGAGCCTGAGGAGGGTGGGTTTTGGGGAGGGGAGAGACTTCAATGCCATTGAGTCCAACTGCCAAAGCGGCCATTTTCTCCAGGTGAGCTAATCTCTGTTGGCTGCAGATCAGTTGTAATAGCTGGAGATCTCCAGCTAGTACCTGGAGGTTGGCAACCCTGCACACAGCAGATGCATGAAGATGTGTGCAGTATCATGGGGCAGTACAATCTTCCATCCATCCCCCTTCCAGTGCACAAAACAAAGGAAAATGGTATGCAAAGCAATCCTGCTGTATGCCATCATGAGGTAGGGTTGCTGGGTCCCTCTTTGCCATCGGTGGGAGGTTTTTGGGGTGGAGCCAGAGGAGAGTGGGGTTTGGGTAGGGGTGGGACTTCAATGCCATAGAGTCCAATTGCCAAAGTGGCCGTTTTCTCCAGGTGAACTGGTCTCTATCAGCTGGAGATCAGTTGTAATAGCAGGAGATCACCAGCTACTACCTGGAGGTTGCCAATCCTATCACAAGGCAAAAGGGCTCATGGGAGGTAGGAGCCAGATGATCTGCCTACTCCTGATAGCCTGTCCAACAAGGCATCAGCTGAGGTGGGTTCAAGAAGCTGTACTTATATATTTTGAGGGCTCAGTGGTTGAGCATCTGCTTTGCATGCAGAAGTTCAATCACTGGCACCTCCACTTGAAAGGACCAAGCAGTAGGGATGTAGAAAACCTCTGTCTGAGACTTTGGGGAGCCACTGCCAGCCTGAGTAGATAATACTGATCTGAATGGCTGATTCAGTATACAGCAGGTTTATTTGTGAACTGACCAGCCTGTGGCACTTTTGCTGAACACCTTCCTTTATGGACTCCAGCCAGCCTGACTCCTCCCAGATGGGTAGCATGGCCCCTACAGTTCATCCCATTATGGGGCTGGCAGACCATACTCCTTGGTAACTCCAGCTCTACAGTTCTTTGGAGCACAGTTGCCCAGGCTTGTTCTCCTGGGGGCAGCCACAGGAAATTAAGAGAAGAGAAGCCTCACCTGGTTGGGATCTGTGTAGCATAATCCTGTGTGTGACTGCTCAGTAGTAAGTCCCACTATGAAGTCCAAATTTACCATCTCAAAAAAAAACATCCAGTTTTTCCTCGTAGGTGAGAATTGGAAAACTACTTTAGCAGTCTCTAAATATTTGTGTGTGTGTGTGTGTGTGTAAAGCGCAGTCAAGTCGCAGCCGACTTATGGCAACCCCTTTTGGGGGGTTTCATGGCAAGAGACTAACAGAGGTGGTTTGCCAGTGCCTTCCTCTGTGCAGCATCCCTGGTATTCCTTGGTGGTCTCCCATCCAGGGCTGACCCTACTTAGCTTCTGAGATCTGACGAGATCAGGCTAGCCTGGGCCATCCAGGTCAGGGCCTCTAAATATTTAGCTGCCTTGATTAAGAACGTAAGAACATAGGAAAAGCCATGCTGTGTCACACCAAGGCCCATCAAGTCCCACAGTCTGTTCACACAGCGGTCAACCAAGTTTCTCTAGGAAGCCCACAAGCAAGACAACTGCAGCAGCATCCTGCCTGTGTTCCACAGCACCCAATATAATAGGCATGCTCCTCTGATACTAGAGACAATAAGTATGCATCATGATGACTAGTATTCATTTTCACTAGTAGCCATGGATAGCCCTATCCTCCATGAACATGTCCACTCCCCTCTTAAAGCCTTCCAAGTTGGCAGCCATCACTACATCCTGGGGCAGGGAGTTCCACATCCTGGGGCAGGGAGTGCCTGTAAGAGGGTTTGAGTAAAAAAAACAGTAAGATAAGTAAGTACCACTATATTTGATGCAATATACTCTCAAATATGTGTACGCAGAAATCCTGTCTCAAAGGGGCAACTGGAGCAATAGAGAGAAAGACACACACACAAAAATGGAACTAAAGCCTACTTCACTTCAGCTGAATGGCAAAATGAATCTTCTTAGAAGAAGAAAGGAAGGAAGAACTTTAGCTGCATAACCAGATAAATGTATGTGTGGGGTGGGGGGAATGGCTCTCCATTGCAGTTCCTCACAATTTAACCACTTGTTTTCTGTGACATTGAGTTGTGTGGATGTAACTACTCATGAAGTTTTCTCCTACTCTGAAAAAAGAAATTGTCTTGCCACTTCGCGGGGGGAGGGAGGACAGGAAGTTGAATCACATTTTATCTGCTTAGATTCTTTGCATCTAGAAAGAATTCTTAGATAGTGACTCTGATAAAATCAGGAGAGTGTCTGGAGGCACTATTTCTCCTCTGATAAGCTTCATCACCATCTCTTGTCCGCAGATGCGTAATAACAAGAGCTGACACCAGAGCTGGAATAATAAAAGGGCCAACTTTATTTTTATTGTTCAAGAGGGATCTGCAGTGCACACAACCAAAACATCCCCCATAACTGACTGCAGTGCAGGCCATTGCTGGGATGCAGAAGAGTCAGGCCTCCTCTTGTTTTTTGCATCCCCATTCTTAGGGCGAGACCCACCCTGGCTCTGAGCTCTGAGCCGTCACGTGTGGTACGGCTCTTGCTCTTCCTTGCCAAGCCTTTTTAGTGCTCGAGGGAGGTGTGCCACGTCTAATCCACCCTAGCCGCGAGGTCTATAGGTAAAGGATAGCGGCACCCCTCAAGGAGTTCCTGTCCCAGGTCCCTGCCAGGCACCGAGGCCCCAGTCCTGGTCTGAGGGTTACTCCTTCATCTTCCCAATTGATGCCTCAGGGTGCTCACCGGAGTTGTACCATAATCATAAAACCACATTTTCCCACACTGCTCCCACCACAGGGGGCGGATCAGCTTAATGCTTGGTCCGCCCCACTACCCTACTTGCCCCTAAAGGCCGCCATGAGGCCACGCTTCAGAACTCCCAAGAAGATGTCATAGCCGACATCTGAAACTACCCCACGCCATTCACTTTCGCCCGTGCCCTTTCCAAAAGCCCCGGGTTCAAAGCACCCCTCCAGACCCGCCGCTGGAGCATGTCCGACCAAACCAACCATACCCCTGGCACCCGTGTGCTCAGGTGTTCCAAGTCCGTCAGGGCTTGCCAAACAATGGACTTCCCAGCCTGTTTTTCTGTGCTATTCTCGCCCAAGTGGGGGAGATGCCGTCAGGTAGTTGTGGAGGGTTGGCAAACAGCTGCTCCCACTGCATGCCCCTTCTGCCCAGCCATGTAATTCGCATCATCTCACTCACACCCAGCTGCAAGCCGAGGCCTCCCGTGGCTGCCCTGTGGCTTGCCCAAGCCAATGCTGTGGCCACAGATGAGAAACCTGCCTCCTCCGGTGGAGCCCACCTGAAAAACAACATGTCAGTGTGTTGCTGCAGAGGAACCCTGGCCCACCCCAGTCCTTGCAGCTGGGCATTGGTACCATGGGCCTGACGTAAGACCTAAAGGCAGAGGAACGCCACCTGTCAACCATCTTTACCATCTCATCACCCTGTCCCAAGGCGGCTGCTGTGGAGGCTGCCCCAATAGGGCTGTTGAAAAAAAAAATCGGTATAGTTCGGCTTCGGCAAAATTCGGCCCGTTTTTATTCGGGCCGTGCCGAAGTCCGAACTCCCCCGCTTCGGATCCCTGGAAATTCGGGGGGATCCGGTGTTCGGAGGAAAATTCGGCCCCCGCGCACCTTCAGGGGGATTCCCTGAAGGCGCGCGGGGGTCCTTTAAACAGATCTGCGCCTCCCAGCTGGGAGGCGCAGATCTGTTTAAAGGGCTCCCCATGCGCCTTCAGGGAAGCTCTCATCACCCTGTCCCAAGGCGGCTGCTGTGGAGGCTGCCCCAATAGGGCTGTTGAAAAAAAAAATTCGGTATAGTTCGGCTTCGGCAAAATTCGGCCCGTTTTTATTCGGGCCGTGCCGAAGTCCGAACTCCCCCGCTTCGGATCCCTGGAAATTCGGTTTCCAGACCCCCCGCCCCGTCCGCTGGGACTCTGGGGAAGGGGGTGGGGGGGTTGTCAAGTCCCGGCAGGGCTGGGGGGGAGGCTTCAAATAGATTTGTGCCTCCCGGGCGGGAGGCGCAAATCTATTTAAAGGGCCCGCCGTGCGCCTCCAGGGAAGTTCCCTGGAGGCACTGGGGGGGGGGGGAACAGAGATCTTTTTAAAGGGGCCGAATTCACCTAATTTATTCGCGAACTCCTGAACTCGCTGAATTCGGCCCCCCGGTTGCCCGCCAGTTTTGAGTTCGGTTCCTCCCGAACTAAAAACCACCGAATCAGGGGAAATTCGGCTGATTTTCAGTTCGGGCCGAACCGAATCAACAGCCCTATGCCCCAATACGAAATGAGTGTGTGCCAAAAAGGTGGGGCCCTCCCAGACCAGCTAACATTTTCTACACCACTGCCCCAAACTGGTACCTGGTAAGCAGCCTGCCATCGCGTGTTGGAATAAAAGGCCCACCCCCTGGCCCCACAAAGCAACATAGCCCGGCAAGGCCTGCACGGGGCAAAGGACAACTGCTGTACGTGGGTACAGGTGAAACCCCTCCCCTCTCCCCCTCTGGTCCATCTTAGATGACCACAACCTGATAGCCAATCCCGTGGCCATGATGAATGATAACAATGTGTATTTGCAGTGCTCTGCCCACTTGATCCCATTTTTACCTCACCAGCCATTCGCCGATCTGCAAGGCCGCAAAGAAGGCCAACAGGACCGCTGCGCGGTACAGCTTGACCTCAAATGCAGAGGTACAGTGTGACTCTAAGGCCGGAGACAAACTTACGCACAGCTTCCGTGGCTCCGCTTCGACCCACCCCTCCAGCATCCTCCTCCCCTAAAGTCCCCTGCCATGTCCGCCCCCCCCCCAGTGGCTTTACATAGAAAGGCCAGGCAGACAGGCGGCCGGCGATAGTGGCCACTGTGTATCCTGCACTGTGTGGCAGGACACAATACTGTATGAGATGGTCTACTGGCATAGGCCAGGCTGGCTGGAGTTGTTCCTTCTCCCTAAATTCCTCTATTGCCCAGAAACTCCTGGCATAGCCCTACCGTTACTCGGGGCCAGAGAGTTGTGTATGGCTCCCCAGGCCCCACCCCTCCAAGACTCCACTGCGCCTCGGGCATCCCCGCTGATGCTTCCTGAGCTGGTGGGGCCAGGATCCTGAAGCACTCTATCTGGAACCGGGATAGTGCATTGGCACAATTATTTGTTATTCCCGGAACATAGCGAGCTGCATGGCGAGCTGAAAAAAGGATGTTATATGTGAGGCACGAGTACAAAAACCCGCACTAATGACATGACCTTAGGAGATTTGGGGGACAATGTGCTAACGTTGTGCACCACGGCCCCATCGTCACACCAAAACGCACTAAAGGATTGGCCAGAGCCTTAGGCCAGCTGTAAACTGCCACCACCATTGGGAAGAATTCCAGGAAAGTGCAGTCTCTCATAATGTCACGACGATTGGCACACCACCTGCCCTGAAAAAAACACACGCTGAACCCGTGGGCATCAGCTGCATCAGAGCTGCATCAGAGTGTATCTGCAGCACAGCCTCGAGCAAAAGGCCTCCCCTCCAGGAGGAAACCCCATTGTAACTTTCTAGCAAGCTGGCCCACGTGTGAAGGTCCTGCTGTCAGGCTGTTATCTCGGTTTAGATGTTTCCTTTCGTTTCTCTGCTGAACCGTCCAGACTTCAAGGACGGCTACACATACCAAAGCCTGGGAACGCCACTCCTGGGAAATAATGCTCTGTTTATGCTTTGCAATCTCCCGCCGTTTCTCTGCCTTATATTTCCAAATAACGGGCAAGACAAACCATAGCTGTCATCTTGCCTTCAATGCACTGTATTGCCTATTTGACCAGTAAAGCCATCTGCTTGGAATCTGATTGTCTCTGTGGTGATTTCTGGTTCGATGGGTCAAGAGCTTACACCTGCCTCCTGTCGCTAGTGCCCTTATCCAGTGGTGGGTGGCCCGCACACCTGCCCTGGCCCTGCAGAGGCGAGGCACAAAGGCGTGTCCCGGTGCAACCACCCTGCAAGCAAAATTCAGATGGCCCATCCATGACTGGAGCTCCTGCAGCGTGACTTTCCTTACCTTGATAGTACCTGGCAGACAGACTTGCAGTGCAGCAAGCTTCTGGGGCGGCAGCCTAGAAAGCTGCCCCACCGTTTCCAATTCTATGCCCAGATAGGATAACTCCTGGGACAGCAGCCTAGCAAGCTGCCCCACCGTGCCCAATTCGATACCCAGATAGGTTAGCTTTGTAGATGGGGCTTAGCTCGCTTTATGGGCCAGGGAAACTCCAGGGGCACTTCCAACTCCCCCCATAACATAAGAAACCGCTGCATAAGTGCCGCACACTGAGGTGACCTGGTGGGGCCTGCAAGAGGAAATCATCTATATAACCTGTTACGCTGTGGTGGCCAGAAAGCACCTGCACTGCCCACTCCAGCATGGAACTGAATTTCTCTAACGCTGAGCAGGATATGAACACCCCATGGGCCATGCCTCGTCAAAATAGAATTGGCCTCCCACTGAGAAACCCAGGAGAGAGCAGTCAAGGGGGGTGGATGGGGAGTAGGCGAAAAGCCGACTTAATGTCGCACTTCCCCCACAGGGCGCCCTCACCACATGTGCAGACCATCCGCACTGCAATGTCAAATGATGAATATTTGCCTGAACAGAGTTCCGGGGAATGGCGTCATTCACCGACCCGCCCTTTAGGTATGAAAGATGATGAATCAGGCGAGACTCCCCCGTAGCCTTCTTTGGGATTATCCCTAGTGGTGAGATGCGTAGGTTTTATAGGGGCGGGGCAGTAAAAAGGGGGCCGGCTACTCGGCCCTCGACTTCCATATTGATCATTTTCCGAACTATGCCCTCCGTCCCGTTCACTGACCCTGCCCACGCTCTGCACCCTAGGAACTTCACTGACCTCAAATTTGTGCCCACGCTCTGCACCCTAGGAACTAGAGTCTGGATCAGAAAACTAAACGTGAAAACCCCCAATCAATACAGTGCATCCAATTCTAGGGGGTAGGTGGCCAATATGCACCTGAGTTCGTGAACTTTAATTGGACTGGGCGCCTCTTGGTGCAGTGTCTGCATTGGTTCCCCCCTCCTTTTTGCCCCCCAGCCCATGTCTCTATGTCCGTGCCTACTGGGCAGCCCCTTGGGGCTGGAAATGATGGGGTGGGGTTCACCACAGATGGAGCAGTCATGATTGTACCTGCATGGGCGGTGAGCACAGTAGCCGGTAGAACTGAACTCCCAGCAAGCGAGCGGGGTTGAACCGCCTGGCCCCCTGGGGGGCGGAGGCTTGGGGAGCGATTGAATGAGGTGTCCCCCGCAGGACCTCCCCCCCTGCACTGCCCTTGCCAGCATCATGCACTGCATCCAATAACTCACCCTGCGGGACATCCCAGGCGAGGGCTGGGTTGTGAGCTGCTCGCACTCTAAAGTACCCCCGTATTGCAGCCATGCCTGACCCGCCAACTCATTATAAGCAAACACTTGAACACATGAAGCTGCCTCATATTGCGGCCATGCCGGACCCACAAACTCATTATAAGCAACCCTTGAACACATGAGGCTGCCTCATACTGAATCAGACCAGTTGGCATATCGCAGTTCAGAGCGAGTCTTTCCCCCCCAGCGGCAGAATATCCATGGGGAAAAAGGGGGTATTGTGAGTACAGAAGCACCCCCAGTCAACCCCCCCCCATACTTAGCCACGTGGCCCGATCGGGATTCCTTGCTCCGTAGCTGCTGTCTCCTTTGTTCGCCTTCCAAAGAGGGAGGGTCTACGCGACCCATTCCATAATATCCCTTCTCTTGGCTCCACCCCTATCGCACGTCAGACCTGACGATGCACAGCGCTCTGCTCTCTTCTCGCGACCGCAGCCAAAATCCACCCCGCCCTCACTTCTTTGAAGGCGGGCTGGGGTGGTCTTCTCCTGCTTCAGATATCTTGGTTCTTTGTGTTACCCACATCAGCAAACTCATCTTGTCACAGCTAATAAATATCCGTTTGATTCTTTCCATTACCTGTAGAGGCCTTTGAAGAAGGGCAAATCTTCTCTGGTGGTTTCTTGTTCATCATGCTTTCCTCTTGAAAAAAAGGGCTTCAAACGTTTCATAGCAATAGCCTCGAGGCTTAGGCTAATGTAATAACTAGGTTTTGGCCATCAATTCGTAGTCAAATTATGTGTAAAGAAACATTTCAGATGTAAAGCTTAAGACAAGTTCCAGTTGAAATAGCTACTTCCTCGACTTTGGGGATAGTCTTTTATGTTCTTTGGCACTCTTTGAGGAGAATATTTAAATGCTCACAAATCTAATCCCACTGCCCTTTTGATGGCATGAACGTGTTTTGAGCATTGGAAAGCTTGCACATTTAAACCTTCATCCAAAGCATGCTTTAATAGCAAACCCTTTAAAATTCATTCAGGTTTTCTTGTGAGCAAAACCGGCATTAAAAATGCAGGGCTATAGAACTGTTGGGTGTATAAATGCTTGTATAAAGGTGTAAATGTATACATTTATACAAGTGTCAACATATGGCAATGGAAGGGATTGAGCTGCCCGCTTACAAGGTAGAGAGAGTATGGTTTTTAAAATATGGATTTTGTTGTTGGTGGTGATTTGGAGGCAGCAATGTTTTTCATCTTACGGAATGAGAACATAAAAGAAGAAGAGTTTGTTTTTATATGCCAACTTTCTCTACCACTTAAGGAAGAATCAAACCAGTTTACAATCATCTTCCCTTCCCCTCCCCACAACAGACACCCTGTGAGGTAGGTGGGGCTGAGAGAGCTCTAAGAGAACTGTGACCAAGGTCACCCAGCTAGCTTCGTGTGCAGGAGCGGGGAAACCAACCTGTTTCACCAGATTAGCGTCTGCCACTCATGTGGAGGAGTGGGAAATCAAACCCAGTTCTCCGGATTAGAGTCTACCACTCCAAACCACCACTCTTAACCATGCTGGCTCTTCTAACTTCTAATCCATCATTCTCATTGTGTACTGTATCCACTTCTCTTCCTGGAACATCTGATAACTGATCATATCAGATAACAGGAGTTTTTAGTAATAGGGAAGCATGCTATTGGAATATGGTATCTGTTGCAATCCGTGAGAAGCGTCAAGAGAAAACAGAAAGGGGAAGAGGATGATTGCCTCGACAAGGCAAAACATTTAGGCATGTTGCCGGGCAGCACAATCCAGAGGGGGGGGAGCTGTGCCGCGGCCGGGGAGGGCACAGTCACGGTACAGCCAAGACCCCTCCTAAGCAACTTGCAGCACTGTGGCCAGCAAGGTGACAGGGACACTTGCCCAACCCCGTGGAACTGCTGGATGCAGCTCCATAGGGCTGTGCCAATGATTTTGCAAGCATATGTTCGCACCAGCAAATGTGGGCATTCCTAGGATGAAAGGGCTCGGCTCAGGGAGATGACTAATGCCAGCCCCACCCCTGGAAATGCCCCTTTTGGCGCTGGCACGAGCCCCTGCACCAGAGGTGTGCTGCTGCCATGGGTGCATTAGCACCCATGTGTGGTGCTGCCACACCACTCCCCTGCACTGGTGTAAGTGTCATGGCACTGGGGTAAGTGCCCTTTTTGCCAGTGCAAGTGGCATTTATGGCAGTGCTGGGGTCACACCGCCAGCTCATAACTCCCCCCTCCTTGTTAATTGCTCTGTTAGTCTCACTGTTAATTCTTGTATTTTTTTATAATAATTTTTATTATTTTTCAAAATATATGAAAAAGAGAACAGTTCAACAATTGATATAAATCGTCAAAGGAAAATAAAAGATAATACCCTTTTGTTGAAAATACAGATATATTAAAATAAAGTATAAAGACTTCCCCTTCATCTCCCTCTATCTCATTATAAATTTGTATACTCTTTTGTATAAAATTCTAATCCTGATATTGTTTATGTTAATTCTTGTATTTGTGGACTTCGGGTGATGACATTTTTGTATACTAGTTTAAAATGTTAAACAGTGTGATGCATTGACTGATTTATATATTCTTGATTTTTATAGTTCCTTTGACAAAGAGATATATTGGGCTAAAGCCATGTCAGCCATAACAAAGATTCTGCTCAATAAAAAGCAGAGGAATTAAAAAAAAAGTTGGAGTCAGGTTCATTTGTCATCTTTATAAGTTGAATCAGCTTGTTTAATATTTGAATAAGAACTAGTTACATTAGGAAATCAGTCACATAGTTGCTTCCTTTGGTTTCAATAGGAACCACAGGCCTTTTATGCATGGTCTGTTTCCACTGGATCTGTTGCTCTCTAACTGCATAGTATTTGTAGCTGAATTCTCAAAACACTATGAACAGGGGATTTTTGCCCCAAAGAAATTCCAGAAGTACCTTGTGATCAATTATGCATCCCCTGTGAAAATGTGGAGCTTCTGGACCATGCATGAACCCCTCCCCCCCTGAAAATGCTGCTTTGTAATTGGCTGTGGTGTATTTTTTTGAAATACATCACCAGCCCCTGCCAGCCCCACAACAAGATTCTTTCATTTGATCTGAACTGAGTGGCCATTGTACAGCCAAAGCAGAGAAGGGTCCAGGCAACCCCCACCACCACCAATTTGTTTCTGCATAACTCAATGCAGGGGTCATAAGAACATAAAAACACTTGCACGGTCATTTATGACATTCATCAATCCATTGGTAGTCTTGCACTCACAAACAAATAAAAGGATTTCATGGCTATAAGAGGACGTATATGGGGAGGGTGGCAAATCAACACGGCTCTGTTCTATTTTGCCGAGAACTAAAACTGACCCACACTCACTATGAAACTGACCAAATAAGCAGCCTCGTATCTCACTAGCACACTTGATAATGACTTTGAGGGGAGGGGTTGGATGAGGAGGACAGACACGAGGGAGGGAGAAGCAAGAATGGGCATGGGAGGAAAAACCTGAGGTGACAAGTATGCACAGGAACAGCTTTCAGTTTGCAATCAAGGTAGACTTTAAACTCGGGGTAAAACAGCATCCTGAAAATGCGGGGGAAATGCAAGGGGAGAGGGAGGCAACTTCTGAAGGTCAAAAAATACATGCATAATTAAAATGAAACCTCAAATTAGTTGGGAGGGGTGACCATGATGGGAACATCTCTTGCATAAAAGGCCACAGTTCTGACTGTAATTCTTGAATCAAATTATTCCATTGTAGGATGAGAAACAGAGACTGGTCCAAGGTCATCCAGCACATTTCTTGTTAGTACAGGGACCTTAACCCAGGATTCTCTAATCATTTTCCTGATTTGTTGGGTCTAATTTCAAGTCATTACATTCGGACAAAAATGCTACTCAAAAAAAAATAACAGGTAATCAATAATTTACAAAGAAAGCCCTCCATGAAATTTCTCACCAACAGAGATTTGTTTCCCTGTATTTAGACAGAGCTGATAAGAAAACGCGAGGAAACAGAAGTACCTATGGTACTAAAAATGACATAGTAGGATAAAGATACAACGGTGGGGATAAACTAGCTAGAGACTTTTCTCAACAGAAGATGGACCTTTGCCAAGTTCGTGAATCAGTTTTCTGGATGACATTGCAACTAAGCAATGCAGCTCACAGAAGAGATAAGAGTGGTAAATTATATTTCTTTCTTTTTTAAAAAAGGAAATGTATTAGGAAAACTAAATGTAGGTGATGGATTCCGAATCTAAGAGAGTTAATGGAAGTAACCCAGCAAATAGATGGCAGCTTTGTAATTTCACAAGTTTTATAAGAGTTCCTTGAGAACCAAGAAGTGCAAATGGAAACTATGAATCCTTTATTTTCCAGATGGGCAAAGAAAAAGAACGCTGCAAATTTTAAGACAGCATTTGTAAACATCAAACATGTTGCCAACCTTGAAATGTCGCCAAAGTGGTAAAACTGCTAGGCAAGGGAATTTTTTTAGAAAATTTTAAAATAGTCAATAAAGTCTCCACAACTTCTAATCTATTAGTATCTTCTAAGTGCATAGTTACTCTTCAGATGCTATAATGTGGATGAATGATCAAAGAATTTCTGTGCAAATAATAATAGATGCTTGTGGGGATCTTGGCATTTTTACAAACCACTTGTGAAATCAAATCCATTTTAACTTTTAGTAAAAAATGGCATGACATTAGTAGTGCTTGTTCTTAAAGGAAAATAATAAAGGCAAAATAAAACTCCAAGATGCAATTCTCTGCTATTTTCTAGACAGCAGCATGAAATTGAGCGGGCCTTATTGTCAGCATGCCCCAGCCTATGTATGGATTCTTACCACAGCATGCCATTAGCCTCTACATTCCATCTCGAGCATTGACTCTCATGTGAATTTAATGTTCAAATTGCTTGCACATACGGTATGTCCTGGCCTGGATAGCCTAGGCTAGCCTGAGTTTGTCAGATCTTGGAAGCTAAGCAGGATTGGCCCTGGTCAGTATTTAGATGGGAGACTACCAAGGAATGCCAGGGGTGCTACGCAGAGGCAGGTGATGGCAAACCACCTCTGAATGTCTCTTACTTTGGAAACCCTATGGGGTCGCCATAAGTCAGCTGTGACTTGACAGCAAAAGAAAAGTCAGGTGTACATCCTACTATGCTACGAGGTACATGAACATAAGACTGTAACCTTACAGTCCTGTCCTAAGCACAATTAAACCCTTTTAAATCCATTGAGGTTGTGATGGCTCTACGAGAGTTGCAAAATCACCATAATATTTCAGCTCTGATTCATACAAAGTATTGCAGGATTTCTGCACACCAGTGCACTGGCACTAATCTGTTCAACAGTAGAACATTCTAGATAGGGGTGTCAAACATACGCCCCACAGGCCGGGCCCCCCAAGAGCTCTTATTCAGCTGGCAAGCCAGTTGAGGCAGCCTCCCCACCACCCACAATCTGGGCTGGCAAGGCATGGCCCGGCCCGACCCAACCAAGTGGCATTTATGTTATATCTGCCCCTTGTAACAATTGAGATCGACGCCCCTGTTCTAGATATTTTGCTATGCCGGTACCATGTCATGAAAGACTGCAATGGGACAAGGACGCTTGCACCCATTGCGCTCATCGTTTTTTCCCTTGCAGAGCCTGGTCTCTTGGCTGCCATGTCTGCAGATGACAGTATGAATCCTACTATATGACTAAAAGCAGTGTGATACAGGTGTTTGATGGAACTCTTCCCCAAATTCTAATATCTCCTTTGAGGGGCACAACATTTCATTTCAGCTAACTTAAACTGGAAACGTTTCAACAAAAGTCCACTCGGTGTCTCAAGTCAACATTTTACAGTAATGTGTTAGAGGATTGAAAAAAAATTCCCTACTTGTACTGCCAGAAGGTCTTCCCACTACATAACTCCTACCACTCTTCAAAGTCAACTTTTAAAAAGCAGGACATAAGTGAGATTTCAGGAGAGGGATCCTTTGTACAGGTCTCCACATTACTCTTGGCAAACAAAGACTGAAGATCACGATGGGTAGCCATGTTAGTCTGTCTGTAGCAGTAGAAAAGAGCAAGAGTCCAATAGCACCTTAAAGACTAACAAAATTTCTGGCAGGGTATGCGCTTTCGTGAGCCACAGCTCACTTCTTCTGTGGCTGTGGCTCATGAAAGTTCATACCCTGCCAGAAATTTTGTTAGTCTTTCAGGTGCTACAGGACTCTTGCTCTTTTCTACTGTTAAAGACTGAAGAATATGGCTGAACTGAAACACAGTCTGACTTGGCATTCTTGTTTACAGGGTTCTCCTGCCTCAAAGCTTTGGGAGGACTGCAAATAGGGTGTTCACTAGTGTTGCCAACCTCCCGATGGAGCCTGGAGATCTCCTGGAATTATAACTGATCTCCAGACAACAGAGATCAGTTACCCTGGAGAAAATGGCCACTTTGGAGGGTGAACTCTAAGGCATTATACCTTGCTGAGTTGCCTCCCCTCCCCAAACTCCATCATGCCCCAGGCTCAACTCCAAATCTCCAGGAATTTCCCAACCCAGATTTGGCAACCCAAGTGTTCACCCAATGTGTGGGGAGAAGGAAGTAGGCCCCACATTAACTAGGCAACAAGACAATGTCCCTTGTCTTCTAGTTAGGTCTTGTGATGGCTAGCATGCACACCGCCACAGTGCAATGAAGTATTGAAATAAATGTTAGACTTTAGGTGCCACTGGACTTTTGCTATATGTTACAGCACAATGCAGCAAGAGAGTAACCATCATCCAGTTGCTTAGGCAACACATCCCTCTTTTTCAAATGCTGTACTGGGACAGTAGACAAAGAAACCAAGAGAAGGAATGCCACCTGTTGCAGTATGGTAGGGTTGCCAGCTCCAGGTTGGGAAATACATGGAGATTTTGAGGAGGGTGGGGTTTGGAGAGGGGAAGGACTTCAATGCCATAGAGTCCAATTGCTAAAGTGGCCATTTTCTCCAGGTGAACTGATCTCTATCGGCTGGAGATCAGTTGTAATAGTGGGAGATTTCCAGCCACCACCTGGAGGCTGGCAACCCAACAGTATGGTGATGCACTCTTTACTTCTCATACTGCAGTAGATTCATTATCTGCCCTCATAGCACCATATGAGAAGACAGGGAATACATTCCTGCTGAGCACTTACCTGGGAAACCAGGCCAACCTTTCCTTTCATCATATTACTATGTTAGGGTTTCCAGGTCCCTCTTCACCACCAGTGGGAGGTTTTGGGGCGGAGCCTGAGGAGGGTAGGGCTTAGGGAGGGGTGGGATTTCAATGCCATAGAGTCCAATTGCCAAAGTGGCCATTTTCTCCAGGTGATCTCTATCGGCTGGAGATCAGTTGTAATAGCAGGAGATCTCCAGCTAGTTCCTGGAGGTTGGCAACCCTATGCTACATAGACAATTTGACTGGCTATGTAGCAGTGTGATGTAATCTCACTCATTAAGTGATCCCTGACTGGCTAGGTTAATGCAGTCAGGCTGAAGAGAAAATGTTGCCAGAGAAGGAAAAGACAGGGAAAATAGCATGGCTGCAGACAGCCCTGAAAAAACAAAAATCTGGTTATGGAGGGTCGTGGTATGCTCCCGTTTTCACTATAACATTTCTTGTGGGAGGACACTTCAGCTCAGTCCTAGTTGAGAAGTGTGTTTGTGGTAATTAGGTATCAAGAGAAATTATTTGTTGGAATAATTGAATTATTAGACATTGACATGAACCAACACCAGACCTGATTTGAAGGCTACTGCATAAAATTAAACTCTGGGGACTGTGGGGAAAAACAAGAGAGATAAGCAAATTTTAGAAATCACGGGAAAATTATCCAGAGTCTTTCACTTGGCTCTCACAGTAATAATAATAGTAGTGTCTGTGTGAAGGCATTGCTAAACACTATGCGCACTGCCAAAGGCATTTTATTAATGAAACGATAGAGTACATTGGAATTAAGCTGTACAGCTTCCACCAGCTTTCGTTTATTCAGTAGCCAGAACGACTATTTTGAGCAATGTGGCAGACTACATGAAATGATTTCAATAAAAAAGAGCAGCCAGTATTGCAGAAGTATGTGAGCATTTAAATTAGATAATCAAAATGTTTCATTTCGCTTTACGCCTAAGATAAAAGACGATAATTTCAGCAAGAGAAATCCTGATAATGGTCACATTTATGAAGACATTGGGAACCTTTGAAGATACAGATCTGCCTTCCCTCAGGGCACACTGCTCAAGGCGTTCTTCACAGAGAGAGAGAGAGAGAGAGAGAGAGAGAGAGAGAGAGAGAGAGAGAGAGAGAGAGAGAGAGAGAGAGCTGTATGAAAGCTTCCTCCTGGTAAAGTCCACACTTGTTGAGGACTGTGTTTGACTATATTATATTCCAACTAGGGTTTCCAGGTCCCTCTTCGCCTAGTGTTGCCAACTCAGTGTTAAAAATTCCAGGAGATTTGAGGGTGCAGCCTGGGGACAGCAGAGTTTGGGGAGGAGAGGGACCTCAGAGGGGTATAATGCCAAAGCATTCATTTTCTCTTGGGGAACTGACTTTTGTCATCTGGTGATCAGTTGTGATTCTATGAGATCTCCAGGCTCCAACTTAGAGGTTGGTAACCCTACTCTGAGGGACACGGAAGTAGCCCTTCTCATCCAAATTGAAATGGACAGGAAGAAGAAGAAGAAGAAGAAGAAGAAGAAGAAGAAGAAGAAGAAGAAGAAGAAGAAGAAGAAGAAGAAGAAGAAGAAGAAGAAGGAGGAGGAGGAGGAGGAGGAGGAAAAGGAGGAGGAGGAGGAGGAGGAGGAGGAGAAGAGCTGGCTTTTATATGCCGATTTTCTCTACCTTCTAAGGAGAATCAAACCAGTTTACAATCTCCTTCCTTCCTCTCCCCACAACAGACACCTTGTGAGGTAAGTGGGGCTGAGAGAGTTCGGAGAGAACTGTGACTGGCCCAAGGTCACCCAGCTGGCTTCGTGTGTAGAAGTGGGGAAACCAACCCGGCTCACCAAATTAGAGTCCGCTGCTCATGCGGAGGAGGGGGAATCAAACCCAGTTCTCCAGATTAGAGCCCACCACTCTTAACCACTACACCAGACAGGAAAGTGACTGTGACTTTCTCAGCTTGAGAAGCCTTCAGTGATGTAGCCTCTCTGTTGAGTGTGCCACAGCAGGTATGGGGGGTCTGCCCGGATAAAACACTGCCATGTTTTCTTAACAAACTGGATATATTCATTTATTGAGAGAATTTATATGCTGCCTCTCCAGAGACTTGCTTGAGGTGACTTGAAGTAAAAAACACCACCACCACCACCATAAAATCATAAAACAGCACCCTAAAGTCTCAATATCAAAAAACAAACTATGGAAAACTGTCTGTTAGGAAGAAAGGCTGTAGTAAGAATCTAATAGGCCTTTTTGCTCAGGGTGACCTAAAGATAGTTCCCAACTCTAAAACCGCTCTGCAGTCTGCTAAGTTTAAATATAGTCACAGGATTGAATCATATCTAATGGATTTATCTCATTCTGCTGTCAGGATGTCCTTTACATTACTCAGAATGCAGCTCATGCCATCTGTGATTATTGATGGGAGACAGAGAAACTTTCCTTCCCCTCTCAGTTCTGCTTAGGGAGAGAGCTTGCCCCCATGATTAACATTTGAAATGTTCACATTCCAGGGAAGATCACTGTAGCTTTCTCGGTAACTTTCTAGAGGGCAGAAATCCCCTCAGACTTTCAAATAATTGACAAACTTATTGGCAATGCCAAAGAAGGACATTACCAGTTCAGCAGCTGGCTTTCATCAGTTGGAGCCTAAAGCCACTGAAGCTTTTCAGACTGGGAGTCTACAATGGGTGTCAGTGTTCTTGTTGAAATTTTATTAATGTTGGGTTTGGCGCTGCCACTTCCTTTTTTAATACAGAACTTGTCATACAATTCCATTTGTTATGGTCTATGGCCAATGCCAGTTAAATTATTTACCTACCTACAGATCACCAGTGTACTGTTTTCACAAATGCAGACACTATGGTTCATGGGGGACGGCTCTCCATCCCCCCCAAAAAAGTAGTCCCGTTCTCTCTACATATATAATTTGTCCCCCTCTTGCTTCTGCTACTTGGTTGGACCCTGGGAGAAATCTCTGCTAACTTGTAGGTGTGTTGTAGGCTTGTCAGGTCCCTCTTTGCCACCGGCGGGAGGTTTTTGGAGTGGAGCCTGAGGAGGGCGGGGTTTGAGAGGGGAGGGACTCCAAGGCCATAGAGCCCAATTGCTAAAGCAGCCATTTTCTCTAGGTGAACTGATCTCTATTGGCTGGAGATCAGTCATAATAGCAGGAAATCTCCAGCTACTACCTGGAGGTTGGCAACCTAGTGTGTTAGGGTATGTATTGATTCCCCCTTCCTTCTGCATACCTCTGACCTACATTCATGGTACCTGGAGGTTCCCTATCTCCAGGATCAGCATTTCGGGGATCATTTTGGGCCCCAGTAAGAAAGAGGAGGTGAGGAATCCCCATTCCAGAGGACTTCCAGGGTCGGCTGACCCCCCCGCTGCAAGCACGGAGACGCGCTCCTGCCGTCCGCTGCCTAGGGGCGTAAAATCGGCCCCGAAACAAAAGGCAAGCGGCACCCCTCGGACAAAGAGGGGGTGCAGGATTGGGTGCCGGTGGCGGACCCGTCATTAGAGCGGAGATCGCTGATAAAACGGCGACTCTCGCTCTGACGGGACCCACTGAAGAGCCGGCGCCATCTTACTATGACAGCAGGAGAGAGCGAGGTGGAAGCCGATTTACAAGCAAGTTTTTGAATTAGTTTATTTTATGCTTACAATTATTTCAACTGGGGTGTGTGGCAGTGGATCCTTAATAAACTAACTCTGAACAATCTATAATTTCGTTTTGATTCTGGTTTAAAAAGTTTGGCTTTTGCCAGCTGACTGACGCACTTTCTTTTTACACTGAAAGACTGGAAAAAACAAACAAGATCTGTTGGAAAGCAATCAAGTGACATGGAAAAAGTTTGCTGAGATGTCATGGTGATTGTTTTTTCTCTATAATGAATTTTTCTTACATCTGAAATCTTTTTACAACATGAACTAGAAAAGTTTTCTGCCCCCCCATCTCCTGTATTTGGATTACAATTGTTTGTTACCTTTTAGCTTCTCAATGGGTGAGAAGGAGAAGCATACTAAGGATATTCTTAAAGATACAAAACTGGTGGTACAGGTTCCTCAAAGAAGAGCTTCAGCATCACAAATTACACCTAAACAGTCTCCAGTTGCAACAACATCTGTAACTGCAAAGATGTCTTCAAAAACCAAGCCTGAAGTGACACTGAATGCTTTATATGATCTCCTATCTAAGACTCATCAAGATGTTGCAGAAATGAAGCAGAATTAACCCAGAATACGATGACTACATCTCAGAATTCGGTTGCTATAGCTGCTTTGCAAGATACAATCTCATCCCTGACTGTCAGACAAGATAGGGTTGAAACCAAGCTTAAAAAGACAACACAAGAAGTTAAAGAAATTAAGAAGAAGGTGGATACCCCTTGAGATGTCACTAACAGCAGTAACTGAGAGAGAAGAAATTCAACAAGATCAAATGGCGATGATTGAATATAAGATCAAAGAATCTTCCCTGCGCATACGCGGATTGAGAGAAAAAAATGAAGACCGGAATTTGCGTAGATATCTGACAGTACTCCTAGCAGATTTTCTACAGGAATCTGAAGAAGTTATAGCAAGGATGATTGTAACAGCTTACAGAATAAACTCTGCTTATGCAACCAGAAATAAAGTTCCAAGGGATTGCCTACTTCAACTACTTTCAAGGAGTCATCGTGACTTGATACTCAACACTCACTACAAGACACCGCTTAAAGTTGGAGATGAGTCTCTGCGACTGATGAAAGAAATACCTGCTAGATTGCTGAGGAAGAGGAAAGATTTTATGGAGATTCTTCAACGTTTGAGATTCAATGGAATACAATTCCAGATGGGAATATCCAAAAGGCATTTCTTTCATTTTCAAGGCAAAAAGATTCAAGTTCACAGAATTGGACAAGGCTGAACAGTTTTTGAGGAGATACAATGCTGAATTGGCTAAACCAAGTAAGCCAACTAAACAAGTTAAAACTAGAGAATCTCCAGAAGAAGAAAAGGCAGATGAAGCATCTGGAGGAGGAGAATTGCCAATAGATTCATCAGAAGAGTCGCCAATTGAAGATACTGGTTGAACAAAAAATTGGGGATGGAAAAGGGGCAGGATAGGAGTTAAGTTTGATAATTTTGATGTATAATGGATCAAACTGAATTTTGATATGTTACAGGTTTTATCTTGGAATATTAATGGATTGAATTCTCCCAAAAAAAGAAGCAAAATATACCATCACTTACAAAAAACTAAGGCTAATATTATTTGTTTACAGGAAACACATATACTCCCAAAGGATATATTTAGATTAGAAAATTCTAGGTTGGGTACACTCTTTACGACATGTAATGGTACAAAAAAAATTATTGGTATAGCGATGTATTTACCTTCATTATTAGAACCAAAACTAATATATCAGGACATAGAGGGTAGAATTTTAATGGTGGAAATAATATGTGACTTTCAGAAGATTCTACTTGTGGGAATATATGCTCCCAACTCTAATCAAAAATTATTTTATGATAAATTGGCAATGATAATGGCGGAATATGCTACAGACAAAATGATATGGATGGGGGACTTTAATGGAGTAATGGCACCTAAGTTAGACAGATCTGGTAAGAAGAAAAAAGCAAATAATGAGGGTAAATTACCGGCTAATTTTGAAGCTCTTATAGACCAATGGGATATGTTTGATGTCTGGAGAATGATAAATGGCAATAAGAAAGGATATACTTTTTTTTCACAGAGACATCTCTCATATTCTAGGATAGATATGTTATGGCTCTCGAAAAGTTTGATAATTAATTCAGAAGATTCAGAGATACTGCCTAGGATATTATCTGATCATAATGCTGTAACAGTAAAGATTAAAATAGGGGAAAGGAGGTATAAACCCTGGGGAATCAATGACTTTCTTTTAAAAAATACTAAAATAGTGGACAAAGTGAAGATGGAGATATTGAATTATTTTAAGGAAAACATAGGAAAGGGCACCCGATAAGATATTATTTGGGATGCTGGTAAGGCAGTAATTAGAGGAATATTAATTCAGCAAAATATAAGATGGTATAGGGAAAAGGAGAAAAAGAAAAAAGAGATGTTAGAAAAAATAAACAAGGAGAAAGGCATCTTAGCAGAATACATGATAAAACAGCTAAACAAACTCAGCAGGCTCTGATAAGAAAATATCAGCATCAATATGAATTTTTAATCACGGAGGAAATTGAATGGAAAATTATGTATAACAAACAAAGTTTCTTTGAACATGCTAATAAACCGGGTAAAATGTTAGCATGGCAGTTGAAGCAAAAACATAAAAAAGTATTAATAACCCAAATAAAAAGGAAAGGTAAAATAACAAGAGAAAAGGACGAGATAATAGATACATTCGTGGAGTTTTATACGAATTTATATAAAAAAATAAGGTGTCAGAAATAGAAATAGATTCATATCTTAACAAATTGGATCTGGGGAAAATTTCCCAGGAAGATAAAGAAAGTTTAGATTTACCAATAACTAAGGAGGAATTAGATGATGTAATAAATAAGAGTAAATTAAATAAATCTCCAGGACCGGACGGCTTTACTGCAAATTATTACAAAGTGTTTAAAGATCAATTATCTCCTCACTTAATAGAAGTGATGAATATAACAGTAATAAAGGGTATTATTCCTCAAACATGGAAACAAGCAAATATAGCACTGATACCAAAACCAAATTCAGATTTATCAGAAGTTAAAAATTACAGACCGATTTCATTACTAAATACAGATTATAAATTATTTGTTGCAATTTTAGCTCTGAGATTAAAAAAGGTATTGAATCAATTAATACATGAAGACCAGGCAGGATTTTTACCAGGAAGACTACTTAGTCAAAATGTAAGGATGGTGATAGATATTTTGGAATATGCAGAACAAGATACAACACCTTTAGCTTTGATATTTCTGGATGCGGAAAAAGCGTTTGATAATGTTAACTGGCAGTTTATGAGTAGAGTGTTAGAATTTATGGATTTTGGGGATAATTTCAAAACTGCTATAAGAAGTGTATATACTCAACAAACATCTAATTTGATAATAAATGGAACATTATCACCGAATATAGAAATTCAAAGGGGAACGAGACAGGGATGTCCTCTTTCCCCTTTGTTGTTTATATTAGTATTAGAAATGTTATTGAATATTTTTAGAAAAACGGATGAAATAACTGGAGTGCGAATAGGGAGAAATCAATATAAATTGAGAGCTTATGCAGATGATTTAGTTTGTATTTTGAGTGATCCGATTGAACAAATTGATAGATGGAATAAAATATTGGAGGTTTATGGAAAGCTTTCAGGATTTAAAATTAATAAAATGAAAACTAAAATATTGGTTAAAAATATGACTCTTTCACAACAACAAATAATCAAAAAGACAGGTTTTACTATTGAATATAAAATTAAGTATTTGGGTATATGGTTATCGAATAATAATCTTAACTTATTTCAATTAAATTATGTAAATCAATGGCAACAGATAAAGAAAGATTTGATAAGTTGGGGAAAAATTCCATTATCACTTTGGGGAAGAATTTCAGTAATAAAAATGATGTTGTTACCTAAAATGCTTTTTTTGTTTCAAAATTTACCAATCTTGAAAGGAGCACAGATATTTGAAGATTGGAAGAAGGATATTATGAGATTTATTTGGGGTAA
The DNA here is from genome assembly GCF_029931775.1 of Euleptes europaea. Taxonomy (NCBI): domain Eukaryota; kingdom Metazoa; phylum Chordata; class Lepidosauria; order Squamata; family Sphaerodactylidae; genus Euleptes; species Euleptes europaea. Next base: position 76,651,112 of record NC_079316.1, read on the forward strand.
AGAAAGACACAGAATTGCATATAATAATTTAATAGAGTTAAAGGAAACAGGAGGTTTGGGACTACCTGATTTGAAAATGTATTATCATGCAGCTTGCTTTACTTGGATTAAAAATTGGGTCCTCCTAGAGAATCTGGAACTATTAGAATTAGAAGGGTTTAAATTAAGGTTTGGGTGGCATGCTTATTTATGGTATGATAAAGAGAAAGTGAATAAAGATTTCAATTCCCATATTATACGGAAAAACTTAATATTAATTTGGAAGAAATATAAGGATTATTTAGAAAATAAAACACCTGGATGGATTAATCCCATAGAAGCATTTTTGAGAAGAGGTGCACATTTAAATTTAGATTGTAATAATTATAGAGAGTTGATAGAATTTAAAGATGGGTTATGGATAATGAGATCACGAGAAGAACTTCAGATTAAAGATTGGTTTATGTATTATAAATTAAAAGATATATTTAATAAAGATATTAAAGTGGGCTTTAATCACTCTAAATCTATTTTTGAGATAATATTATATAAAGGTAATAAAGGAATGATAGGAAGGATTTATAAATTACTAATAGAGATGAATTTAGAACAGGAAAGGATTAAATCGGTGATGGTAAAATGGATGAGGGACCTTGGATATAATATAGATTTGGAGATATGGGAAAACTTATGGAAAAAGGAATTTAAATTTACTATTTCGAATGAAATAAAAGAAAATTTATACAAAATGTTTTATAGATGGTACATAACTCCAGTGTTATTGAGTAAGATGAAAAAAGAAGAAAAAGCGCTATGCTAGAAATGTGGTAAAGACACTGGAACTTTTGTGCATGTATAGTGGTCTTGTAAAAAAATTAAAAGATTTTGGTGTTTAGTTTTGAATGAAACAAATAATCTGATCAAAGCAAAAATAAAAAAAGACCCTGCTTTTTGTTTATTAGGAATCCCAAAAAAAGGTTTAGATAGAGCTGATAGAGTCATATGCCAATATAGTTTTGCTGCTGCAAGAATTACTATTGCTAAAAAATGGAAGCAAACAAATAAACCTTCAATTAAAGAATGGAGGGGAAAATTATGGTTTTATATGCGGATGGCAAAGATTACAGATTTTTTACATGCTAAAGGTTTGGAAGAATTCAAACATACTTGGTTAAAGGCCGCCGCATATTGGGATAAACTGGCAAAAACGGATTTTAAAGCTATATTTAACGAATTATAGTTTAATGTGATGTTTAATTAAGAAATAGAATAACAGGCTGTTTTTATTTACTGTCACAACACTTCGCCGGAAGTCCAATGGTGAAGGGCACTTTGGTGGGTGGTAGGTTATGACGCATTATAGACCACTGGTTTTCTTTTTAAAGAATAGATAGCAACCATTAATGTACTAGTTTAGGTCTTAATACTGCGTTGTACTTTTTTTTTTTTCTCTTTGGTTATGTTTGTATTATTTTGTTTTTTATTTCATTATTTGTATTATATGCATATATTATATATTTTTGTTTTTTTGTTTTTTTTTTGTATTCTTTATTAAAAATTCAATAAAAAATTATATATATAAAAAAAGGAATCCCATTCCACTTAACGGAAATCCTTTCTACCAGTGGAGAGTCACTGCAGGATCAAAGCCACCTTGTTTTCATTGCCCTGCACAGAGAAAGTTCTAAAGGCCCTCTGTGAGTACCCAATTGTCTTTGAATAATGTTATTAAAAAGGATGTGAATGCTTACAGAGAGCCCCAGTGCAAAGTGCAATAACTATTTAGTCACAGGTAGTGATGGATGTGTCATTATCCAAAGTTCAATTGATATAGCCAGCACCCTTCCTGCATGAATGGGCCTCTCTACAATTGCTTTTTTTGCTCATTACAGACATAACAGATTGCTGAAAGAAACCTTAAGACAATGCATGTAGGGTGACAACAACACTGTGAGAGGGAGAATGGGAGTGAGCAAGGTGGCTCCACCCCCTGCCTCACACAATTGCTTGAACATGAGTAATGTCCACAGGTATGGGAAAATGTACATAAATAGTCTGTTCCTATGATCAGGAACTCTAAAAAAGCAGCAGTCCAGACCATACTTGGCATGGATTATGCATGCATACACTATGTCCACGTGTATTGTATCCTGCATGCTTGTGTCCTGGCAACTGAGGAGGAGGAGGAGGAGGAGAGTTGTTTTTTATATGCTGACTTTCTGTACCACTTAAGGAAGAATCAAACCGGCTTACAATCACCTTCCCTTCTCCTCTCCACAACAGACACCCTGTGAGGTAAGTGTGGCTGAGAGAGCTCTAAAGAGCTGTGACTAGCCCAAGGTCACCCAGCTGGCTTCATGTGTAAGAGTGGGGAAACCAAGAGTGGGGAAAACAACTGATATCCAGCTAGGGTTGCTAGGTCCCTCTTCACCACTGGCGGGAGGTTTTTTGGGGTGGAGCCTGAGGAGGGCAGGGTTTAGGGAGGGGGAGGGACTTCAATGCCATAGAGTCCAATTGCCAAAGTGGCCATTTTCTCCAGGTGAACTGATCCCTATTGGCTGGAGATCAGTTGTAATAGCAGGAGATTTCCAGCTACTACCTGGAGGCTGGCAACCCTATCTCCAGCTGAAAGAGAACAGTTCACCTGAAGAAAATGGGTACTTTGGCAACTGGACTCTATGGCATTAGAATCATAGAATCATAGAGTTGGAAGGGACCGTCAGGGTCATCTAGTCCAACCCCCTTTAAAATGCAGGAAATTCACAAGTCCCTCCCCTCCCCAAATTCCACCCTCCTCAGGTTCCACCCCCCAAAACCTCCTGCCTGTGGCAAAGAGGGACCTGACAACCCTAAGTGCTGGGCAGTACATGCAGCCAAGGATGTGTGTGTCAGAGTGCTCATAAGTGGACAGGTGGAAGAATGCACTGAGAAGTGGCAAGGCAGGTATATGGATGGGGAGTCAGATGCAGTGGCCCCTGCTAGAAGCTCTGGGCCCTGGTAGCTGCCACACATCAGGGTATGTTGACACCGACTCGTGTCTAAACAGACACAATTTTGAAGCCTCTTTGTAAGATAAGCAGCTCCTTGATCGTGAAAAGCTGCTGCCTTTTGTATGACGAATCCTTCCTCAGAGATTAGGAATCTGCTGTTTTATTTTATCAGCCACTTATTCTTCAGGTTAAAATGATCTCTGCTGCTCCTTAACTTTGCTCTCTTGCTTCTCAGCTCCTTGCGTATTCTTCCCCCTTCTTTTACCCTGCTTCTGAAAGTCCTTATTCCTTAGTTTTGCCAACTTCTGTTCTCTCGTCTTGCTCAGTTTCCCAGGGCCTAATGACATGTCACAAAGCCTTTAGTAGGTATCTACATCTTCCACAAGGACTTTCAATCAGATATGGGTTGTGAGTTCCTCAATGGGAACTCAATTACCAGTTGTAGAGGGGCCCCATTTTGATTTAGACCACAACAGGTGGGGAGAAGTGGTTTATACCTTCCACCCTACACTGGTTTAACAATCTGACAAAAAGAAAAAACTCAGGAGTTGCTATTTGTCCTGCTGGGAAAACCAGAGCTACAATCCATTGCAGCACACAGCCGGCAGGCGCTAGGACCAAAAAGGAACACTTTATGCCAGGGATGGAGAACCTCAGGCCCGGGGGGCGTATGCGGCCCCCAAGGACATTTTTTGTGGCCCTCGGGAGCTCTGGGGCCCTCGGGAGTTCTGCCGCGGAGGCGGGGCACAGGGTGGCCCTCTCCAAGGGTGTTCTGGGGCTGCGGCTTACAGGGGTGCTGCGGCGCCCTTTGGACCTCCTCTCACCGACTGTTGGCTGTTGGTTGGCGAGAGGGGAGGGACGCTTCCCCCAAGGCTGCCTCCTACAGCCGCTGTCGGCTGTTGAGCAGCGAGAGGGAGGGGGGAAGAGGCCGGTGGCTTCTGGCGGCGGAGCATGCATGTGGGAGCCGATTGGGCTTTGGGGGGGGGCTTTTGTGGACTCTGGGAGGGAGGGCATGGAGACTGGGGCCCAGTCACACGGGGCTCCGTGCGCCGCCGGGTGTGTGTGTGGGCGGGGGAGGCGGAGAGGCTGGGGCCTGGTTGCGCGGGGCCAGTGTGCACGGGTGTGTGTGTGTGGGGGGGGAGGAAGGCTTTTCTCTCTTTTCTTCCTCTTTTTCTGTCACTCTCCTTTCTCTCCCTCTCTTTCTCCCTCTTTTTCTGTCTCTTTCTTTGTCTCCCTCCGTCCTTTTCTTTCTTTCCCTCCGTCCTTTTTTTTCTCCCCCTCTCTCCATTTCTTTCTCCCTTTCTCTCTCTTTCTCCCTCCCTCCCTTTTCCTCTTTCTTGGTTTTCCTTCCTCCCTTGCTGATCAACTGTGGGCTGTGCCCCCCTGGCACCTCGTTTGCTTTGGCCCACCGCTGGCTGCCCTCCTGCCTGGGAGGGGGGAGCGGGGGCGCCCTGCAGGCCTTCTCTCTGTGGCCTCCCCTGGGGTTGCCAACCTCCAGGTGGTGGCTGGAGACCTGACCACCCTAGCCTCTCCCCCCCCCATCGGGAGATGTACACCTGGTATGTCCCCTGAATGATATCATAAATGTGCAAATGGCCCTTGGCAGGAAAAAGGTTCCCCACCCCTGCTTTATGCTTTTCTAGGAGGAAGAACAACTGCTATGTAGATTTGGCAAAAATGTAAGGGCTGAAGAAGTTGTGATATGGTGAAAACGCTGATCAATACCAGAAGAAGCGTTTCCGACTGAACAGAAATTATTTTTTCACCCACAAGAGCTGACTGAATGGAATTCATCTCTTTCATCTACAAGCGGACTGTATTGTATTTATTTCCTTTGCCTAAAAGCGGGCTGCTTGGTGAAGAGTGATAAGTATTACAGAATTGTTGATTAAGGATATTTTGACTTCTTGTAGTCTGTTTTTGCCCAACTCTTTGTATATTTGTATTTTTGTAAATTTGTATGATTGTTAGTTAGAACTCATGTTAGGTTAGGGTAAATTTACTAATTTTGTTGTATAGTTCTACACATTGCACGGGGCTATTACAATTGGTTTGTTTAAATATCACTCGGTGAGTTCGGAGTTCAGTCTTTGTTTAGACTTGAGCTTTGGTGCTGCTTATTTGTTTATTCTTACCAACCTCCAGGTGGTGGCTGGAGATTTCCTGCTATTACAACTGACCTCCAGGCAATAGAAATCAGTTCCCATGGAGAAAATGGCTGCTTGGGCAATTGGACTCTATGGCATTGAAGTCCCTCCCCTTCCCAAACCCCATCCTCCTAAGGCTCCGCCCCCAAAATCCCCAGGAATTTCCCAACCCAGAGCTGGCAACCCTACTCCTTGAGTAGTTCAGATATTAAAGTATGAAAGGAGGTAGTGGCATTGGAGAAGAATACCTTAGCTTGCTTGATTAAATACCGGTAACGACATCAGTATAGAGTTTTAGATACAGGAAAATATCTTAGGAGTTTTCCCAGGAAGGGAGGAGCAGACAGGAGACGGTTGGCTAATTTATGCCACAAGTTAGATCGAGCTGGAAGGTAAAATCTTGATATGCTCAAGTCAAGTGCTCGCTAGAGTCCCATGAATGGACCTTAATTACCAATGGGATTAAAGGTGCTGGCTATCAGCTTCTAGGTGGCTGCACAGAGTGCTTCATTAGGTATGCAAGGGAGGCTGGTCACTCCCCATTGTTTTAGCTTCTCCACAAGTCACTATGTTGGCTTCCAGAGCCCTGGAAACTTTGGTTCACCTTGGTAGAGCAGTGCCCTGCTATTCCCTGTTAGCGCTGGTCCCATATGCCATTATGGCATACCGGGGTGCTGGGACAGGGAACCCACACCACAGCCCTGGAGGTATCAAGGATTGAATGTTGATGAAAAAACATGCCAAAGGTGTGCTCTTTGCTGTTCTGTTGTCCCCTTTAAGAACGTGTCTCCCAACTTAGAATGCATACAAATACAGAACCACGGCATCTGCAGCATTCCTTGTGACAAAAGAGAAGATCTGCTTGCATATGATCCCAACTGCAACAAGAAGGAAGCACAGATGTTTTCCCACACTTGCCCATGGCATTTTTCACCTTCCAGAGCAAGGTGCTTTACATACCAATGTCCGCTTTCTGTTTCTTCCATTCTGACTGCTTGCTCCAGGGCTAAGAAACCATGTGTTTAGGTCAATTAATATTCACAGAGGAAAGGATTTACAATGCTTTGCTTTCCTGAAAGAGCAGAATGAGGGCCAACTTTAATCTCAGTTAAATTTGGTCATGTAGAATCCTTTAGTCTCTCTCTCTCTCTCTTTCTCTCTCTCTCTCTCAAACTAGCATCCCAAAAGATTTAGCCTTTCCGCACTGTAAAAGTATTCCAGCTCCCTAATGATGAAGGGAACGGGATGCACAGCCTCTTCCATTGACATGTTTAAAAAGTGGAGGGCGTGGGTCTATTATTAAACATTACCAAAGTGAATGGGTCAGGGATTGACCCTGCCCCATCTCACATTTTACCTCAGGGCTAGAAACCTTTTCTCTAGTCCGGCTTTGCTGGGGGAAGGGTGCGGAAAGAAGTGGAATGCAGATAGTTACGGTGTGGGAATGGGGCAATTTTAGCTCCCCTCGTTTATGGGGGGTGGGAGTTAGCTCCTGCCCTCTACTTGACTTGAGGAAAGGAGAGAGAAACCTCACAAGCCACATCATGCCTCTAAGTGCCCATCTTGCAAGGGCGATTTTAATTGCCAGTAGGATGCTTTCTCCCACGTTGCTGATTATTGAGGAGGGAGTCTCCCTTTGGTTGTTGAGATTCATCACAATTAGTCAGGCCTTTGCTGGTTCAGGCCTGATCCCTTGACATGACTCTGCCAGACCATTGCTCGTCCTAGCCTGGCTCTGGCTCCGGGTCAAGCGACCTTGTATACTTCCCTTCCTGCAGCTGCCTAGTTGTTCGGTCTACGCTTCATGAGAATTCTTATCTCGGGTTTACCTCATTGTGTTTTCCTTTAGTGGCTAACGTGCTTTTAAGCTAGAGCTTTCCCTATTGTGGTCATTAGCAGCCATCCTCTGTTTCTATACGGTCAGTTCTTATATTTACCTTTTAGCTCCTAATAAAGTATACTGCTTCAGGATCACCTGCCTTAGTGTGTTTGCTTATGGGAGGTTACAGGTAAACACCTGGTTCTGGCAGGTGGCCCTGGTAAGGGCCAAAAAGTGGGACATAAATTTTGTAAACAAACAAATAAATAAAGGGAGTTACACCCAGAAATGTGTTTCCCCACAAAACCAATGCGAATGATTATCAGACTAGTTTGCTGTTTTACTTCCGATATTAAAAAAAATTAAACTCCAGCATTAAAATGGCATACGGCCAACTCCAATCTGACCTTCCCCAGCAGGCTTCAGGTTACACCCAGCAGGCTTCATGTGGGGGAGTGGGGAATCAAGCCCTGTTCTCCAGATTAGATCCACCACTCTTAACCACTACACCACATTCACACAGGAAGAGGCATAATAAGGGAGCTGACTGAACTTGAACTGGATTTGAAGTTACTACACATCCTGTAATCTTTCTAATATCTCCATCTTCCAGTTTCATTTTAAAAATAAAGATTATTTTCGTCTTTTTCCTATTGATTTTATAACCCAAGAAAGATCCAAATTTTTCAGTCAGTTCTATTATGTAGCAACATGAGGGGGTTTGAGATTGTCGGAATCACATAATCAGTAGGACTGTTGGAAAAAAAATTGGTAAAATTCAGATTCGGCAAAATTCAGCCCGTTTTGATTTGGGAAATGCTTAAGTCCAAACTCCCCCGATTCAGATCTGTGGAATTCGGCGCCAAGTTGCGAGTTCGGAAAAAAATTCAGCCGAATAAAGACATTAAAAACACATTTGTGCCTTTCTGCTGCTCCGGGAGGGCATTTTTGGAGGTAGAGGTCCCACAATTTCAGCATAGCTTGAGGGGACCCTTCTTGCAAGAACCCCCAAGTTTTGTAAAGATTGTGTAAGGGGGTCCTGAGATATGGGGCCCGGAAGGGGTCCCCCCAAAATCGCCCACAGGAATAAAGGCATTAAAAACACATTCGCACCTTTCCGTGGCTCTGGGGGGGCATGTTTGGAGTTAGAGGTCCCAAAATCTCAGCGTAGCTTTAGGGGACCCTTCTTGCAAGAATCCCCAAGTTTTGTAAAGATTGGGTCAGGGCCCCTCAAGATATGGGGCCCAGAAGGGGTCCCCCCAAAAATTGCCCACAGGAATAAAGGCATTAAAACACATTCGCACCTTTCCACGGCTCTGGGGGGGGGCATTTCTGGAGGCAAAGGCCCCAAACTTTCAGTGTAGATTGAGGTGACCCTTCTTGCAAGAACCCCCAAGTTTGGTGATGATTGGGGCAGTTGATCCCAAGTAATGGGGCCCGGAAGGGGTCACCCCACCCATCTGCCCATTACAGCCTTTAAAAACACATTCGAGTTGGGGCGTACCATTACCCCAGCCCGGGGGTCTGGTCTGGTGGTTGCCTCCGCAGTTGGGCCATACCATTACGCCAGCCTGACACAGCCCATTGGAAGCAATAGGAACCAGCCAGAGAGAGACTTACTGACCCACAGTTAACTCCACACGAAGTTGGCAATCGGTGAAAACAGTAGAAAGCACAGTCCCACACAGAGGCAATCAAGTCCACCCCCCAGCAGAACAGGTAAACCCACCCCCCTTTGGCTCCCCCCCCTCTCTCTCTCTCTCACACACACACACAGAATTTCCCCCACACACATACACACACACACAGGAAAAAAATTATAGAGAATTATAGAGAAAAGCCCCCAAATGGGTCTTACTGTGGATGTCTTCTTCTCTTCTATCAGGAGCAGGGACTGGGAGTCAGGACTCAGGAGTAATCCAATATGATTCTAGCAGACTCACACACACATACTCTCTGGCACGGGAGGTTTTACCTTGGATTTGTCGCTCTCTAGATGCACATTAAGGATTGCCTGCTCCCATTCATTCCAATGGGTGGATGGGGGGGACCCCATAACTCAGGATTAATTGCCTTTTAGTCAGACCCCCGGGCCGGGGTAATGGTACAGCCCAACTGCCGAGGCAACCAGACCCCCAGGAGTCTGCATGTATGTATACAGACTCATTGGTATGTATGTATACCGAAAAAAAAGACTTATATTTGTTCAAATATTTATTCATGTAGGGTTGTGCATTGGAAAAACTTTTGTTATTGTAATTATAGAAAAATTGGCTGATGAAGCTTATTGGCGAAAACGTATCCGGATAAAGCATTCCCTTTCTGTTACGTGGTCCATTTCCCTGTGGCACCGGGGGTCTCCCGGCTCCCGCCCCATCCAGCGGGGCGAAGATTTCCATCAGCCTTTGGGTGTTTGCTGTTAATTCAGGACACTTCTGAGTGATCACACAGTGACTTTACCGCTCTTGCTTGTGCGTCTTATCACAGCTTCAACCTCTCACCATTCATTGGGAACTTTTAATATCTTGGTCTCCTTCGCTTTAGGTTATATAAGAGCCTTTTGTATGTATGATGCACATTGTTTGCACACAGTTTTGATTGTTGTAAATATATATGTAAATATTGGTGACAGAACATAATAAGAATTATTCATTGTAATATAGATTTTAGTGTTTAGTGTTTATGATTTATGGTGAGCCTGTGTGCTGTTTTTTCTTTACACAAACCCCCAGGTAGTGTCTGGAGATCTCTCGCTATTACAACTGGTCTCCAGGTGACAGAGATCAGTTCCCCTGGAGAAAATGGCAGCTTTGGCAATTGGACTCTATGCCATTGAAGTCCCTTCCCTCTCCAAACCCCATCCTCCACAGACTCCACCTCCCCCCCCCCCAAATCTCCAGGTATTTCCCAACATAGAGCTGGCAACCCTACTTCTGGTACATGTCCCCCACCTCCCAAGCTTCTGCCAGTTTTCAGGAATGCTGAATGATAATAATGGAGGGAGTCAGGTACTAAATGTGCAAGGCGAACAATTTATCAACTGGTACCCAACATATGGTATGAAATTATATTCAAGACTCACAATGTATGAATGTATTTGTATATTTGAAAATCAATTCAATAATAACAAAGGTACATTTTACATTTCTAATACAAGTCTTACAAATTAACACGTTTTAATCCAGACTAAATACAAAATAAATGGAGGCTATATCGCTTTTTCTTTCTTTTCTTTCTATATTACTTTTTCTTTCTTTTATACCACACTTCTTCATGTATTGTGAAACAATGGCCTCCTCGTCATAAAAAGAGTTTCAACTTACAGCGCTCAGGGAACTGTGTCACCTTTTACCACAGCCAGATCAGCTGCTGACACTTCATTGCTTTTTCTACTTTCCAATTTTTACAGTGCTTTTCTCGCCCAGGACTCCCATCCTGTCATCCCCAAGAAGCCATGAGTAATGTTTCCTCTATTGAACAACTTCCATAATTCATTCTGTGGTGCTCCAGTTTGCTTTTATATTTTTCAACAATGTAGTGTGTTGGCTAATGCGCTTATGCCGAGTGTAATAAATCAAGAAGTATGCAGTCTCCTCCTCTCATATTGCTCCTCTCTTACTTTTCACAGTTGGTTTTTTTCAGCAACCTCTGCAGGCATTCAGTAAAAAGGAACCAACCCTGAGTGGGTAAAATAATCAAATTTGCTGAGTTTAGCTAGACTTTTAACTAACTGAATGAATAAAATTTGGACTCAGATTAGTCTAACCTTGTATGGTTTTGTTGTATATGTTGGTGGGGAGATTGGTACATAGTTGGGATGTGCAATTGGATCTTTGATAATCAAGATCCAATCCAAATAAGGTGCCATTTGGAAATACTGTAAATGTTTTGAATCCAAACAAAATTGTTCCTCTCATTGAGAGCCAGCGTGGTGTAGTGGTTAAGAGTGGTGGTTTGGAGCAGTGGACTTTAATCTGGAGAACTGGGTTTGATTCCCCACTCCTCCACATGAATGGCGGACACTAATCTGGTGAACAGGGTTGGTTTCCCCACTCCTACACATGAAGCCAGCTGGGTGATCTTGGGCTATTCTCTCTGAACTCTCTCAGCCTTGCCTACTTCACAGGGTGTCTGTTGTGGGGAGGGGAAGGGAAAGTGATTGTAAGCCTGTTTGATTCTTCCTTAAGTGATAGAGAAAGTCGGCATATAAAAACCAATTATTATTATTATTATTATTATTATTATTATTATTATTATTATTATTATTATTATTATTATTGGGGGGGCTGAAGCAGGGACTCCAAAGATGGCTGGAGTGTGTGGGAATGTTCATATGGGTCAAGGTGGTATGCTGGCTGTAAACCATGTTGGTCTTTAAAAGTCAATACCAGCATCTTGAATTAAGCCCACAAGCAAACTGGGAGCCAGTGAGAATGAAACAAGACACAAGTGATATGGGTCCCTATGACCCACTCCAGTCAACATTCTGGCCACAGCATTCTGTACCAGCTGTAACTTACACAATAGGCTTTGGCAAGTAACTTTAAAGTTTCCTCCTTCTCTTGTACAACTTCCAGATTAAAAAAGCTAATATCAAAAAAGGACATAATCCTCTAAGAACTCTCCCTGTGGAAGATTTCTTGAAACTTCGTGAATTTGCCAACCTTGTTGCTAACCCCTGTCTTTTTTACTTCAATGGGGCTTTGTTAGCCAAATTGCTCTTTAACTTGGGGAATTAGCAAGCAAGATAGCAAACTACAATATTTATATAGCGAGAGCAACCTTTGTATACCAGAGCCGGTAACTGTGACCTTTAAATAAAGACAGAAGCAAAGGATTCCGAATTAAAAGAGTTTATGTTGTTTTCTTTCAAATCAGTGCATACACACATACAGAGAAATCTAAGAAATTCAAGGAGAGTAGTACAAGCACAGATGCCAATGTGGCAGGGATCGTTGATGGGGTGATATTTACCGTTCTTGAAGGATGTTGTCCAAGTTCGTTTAGACTAAGACAGAAGAAATTAAGAGCAAAGACGGGGGCAAGGGGTTCCCGTAGACTTGGCCAGCAAGGCGGGAGGGAGCGTGGTCAGGCTGCGCAAAACCAAACCAACAGAGTAACGGCAAAGGTGCCAGGAAAGACCTAAGATAACATAATGGGCTGGGGGCACCCCAGATATACTGTTTTTCTGGGGGCAGGGAGAGGGGGGTTACCCCTCCTAGGTTCCCAGGTGACAAAAGGATTAATCTGTGGCTACCGGGGTGGGGATGGTGAGAATTTGGAAATTTTCAAGGGAGTGAATGGGTATATCTCCCCACCTGAACCACTGTGTTGTCCTGCCTAGATTTTTTTTTTAAGCCAGGCTTCTTGTTTGTGACATACAGCTTCTATTTAAAGACTTGAGAGGTTTTTAAAAAAAATAGAATACAAAAATTGAAGTTGAAAAAAAAAGCAGGAGACCCATGAAGAGGAGGAGGAGGAGAGTTGGTTTTTATATGCTGACTTTCTCTACTACTTAAGGGAGAATCAAACTGGCTTACAATCACCTTACCTTCTAGGGCTGTTGAATTAAAATTTTTTTGGTATAGTTCGGATTTGGCTGAATTTGGCCCGTTTAGATTCGGGATATGCCGAAGTCTGAACTCCCCCATTTCGGGTCTGTGCAATTTGGCAGGAATTCAATGTTCGGGGAAAAAATTCGGCCGAATAAAGCCATTAAAAACACAACCGCACCTTTCCACGGCTCTGGGGGGGACATTTTTGGGGGTAGAGGTCCCTAACTTTCAGCGGAGCTTCAAAGGACCCTTCTTGCCAGACCCCCCAAGTTTTGTAAAGATTGGGTCAGGGGGGCTGAGATATGGGCCCCGAAAGGGGTCCCCCCACCCTTAATGTGCATCTCTGAGCAGAGCTTGCCACCCATGCACAAAGCTACCAGCCCCGACAAACAGCTGATGAGAGCAAGGGCAGGGCAGGTGCTAAGAAGTTTGCAAAGCAACAGAACTGCAAAGCAACACTGCAAAGCAACACCCACAACTGCAAAGCAACACCTGACACCTGGGAGTTTGCAAACCATGGAAAGGGACAGAGGCAGCTAGCTATGCATAATGTAATCAAAAAACGGCTTGCAAGTGCTAAGTAGGGAGTGTAGAAATCAAGAAAGTAGCACAAGACAATTCTTTCTATAATAAGAAGACCAAACTATAGCAATTAGTGCTATTAAGAATATGTATTGGAAACATACAAAGAACAAAATTCTGGAGCAAAAAAGTATCACATAGGTAATTAAGACCCCAACTTTCAATAAGGGCTTTACAATACAAATATGAGCCCAAATTCTCAATCCTTATTCAGTCTACATAAATAATTTCATAAAGTGCATGAGTGAACCATGGGAACAATACTCAGTCCCTATAGAGTCCACATGAAATTTCATAAAGTGCATCAGTAGGTCGCAAAAGCAAGATGAAGGGCAATGGAAATCAGGTATAATTCCATTTCGTGCAGTCTTTTTCAAGCCTTCAATCTTTTTGTGCACTATTCTGCAAAAAATACACATGGTTCTACAATATGCCATTCATTATAAAATGTTCATAAATAGATAGAATAAATAATTAAAAGATCATACCAGTCAATGCACATAGGAGTGTACCCTTTCCTTGTATCTGGACGGCAAAGTAAGACGTCTGAATCAGTAACTCTGTCACGTCATTAAAAAGGGTTTCAGAACAAGCAAACTCATTACCATATTAACTCTATATGAGGCACCATGGAGTTTTTTTTAAGTGCCACATATCTGAATAGTAAAAAACTTACAGATAACTAGAAAGGTCCCTGAAGTTTTTTAAAGTGCCACATATCTGAATAGTAAAAAACTTACAGATAACTAGAAAGGTCCATGAAAGTATTAAGACCATTTGGAATCAGAGAATTGAACATGAATATAAAACGAGACTCCTGTTGAGACATAAGACGGTCTACATTAACAGTAGAGAAGGGCCTGCCCTTATATTGCCAGACAACAAAAAACTGCAATTCAAAATCTTGGTGCTTCTTTTCTAGATAGTGGACGGTAAGTGGCGCAAGCATCAAAATAGTCCTAACTGATCTTATGAATGAGGGAAAACCTGAGGACACACTGAAGCCCCCCCTCAGACCAGGGAGAGAGAGACTCGAGGGGGCACACACCCCAGGCAGAATGGGCGAAAGCCCCCTTTGGCTTCCCCCCAACCACAGAAACTGCTCCCTCCCCACACACACACAGACTCTGCTTCCCCCCCCCCACACACACACACAGGAGAAAAAGTATAGATTAAAGCCCCCAAAGGGGTCTTACTGTGGCTGTCTTCTGTTCCAGCAGGAGGGGCTGGGAGGAGGACTGGGTAATCCAAGACGATTCCATTTAAGCATGGGACCTTTTGCTCTGGAGATGCATACAGGATCGGGTGATCCATTCATCCCAATAGGGGAAAGCCCATATCTTGGGGCCCCTGACCCAATGTTTACAAAACTTGGGGGGGTTTCTTAAGAAGGCTTGTCTGAAGCTCCACTGAAAGTTTGGGGTCTGTACCCCCAAAAATGCGCCCCCTGCAGCCACGGAAAGAGAAAAGGGGGGAGCCGATATTTCTGCCCCCACTGAACCCATCTTTACAAAACTTGGGGGGTCTCTTAAGAAGGCTCATCTGAAGATATCCTGAAGGTTTGGGGGCTGCACCCCCAAAAAAGCACCCCCTGCAGCCATGGAAATGGAAAAGGGGGGAGGGAAAAGGGGTGGAGCCCATATCTCGGGACCCCCTGACCCAAAGTCTACAAAACTTGGGGGGGTCTCTTAAGAAGGCTCGTCTAAATCTCCACTGAATGCTTGGGGTCTGTACCCCCAAAAATGCACCCCCTGCAGCCACGGAAAGAGAAAAGGGGGGAGCCCATATCTCGGGACCCCCTGACCCAATGTTTACAAAACTTGGGGGGTCTTTTAAGAAGGCTTGTCTGAAGCTCCACTGAAAGTTTGGGGTCTGTACCCCCAAAAATGTACCCCCTGCAGCCACGGAAAGGAGCGAATGTGCACAAGCACCCCCACACACACACACACACACAAGGATTTCTCTCACTCTCTCTCTCTCCCCGGCCGGCCGCGCATCAGCTGATTCCTCCAGTACTCAATCCTGACTGATTGGCCAGAAGGACCCAGCTTGGCCACCGATTGGCCGGGGGAGGAGAATGTTGCTTACTGACGGCCCCGAATTTGCCGGATTTATTCGTGAACTCCCAAACTCGCTGAATTCAGCTCCCCCGGTTTCCCACCATTTTTGAGTTCGGTTCATCCCGAACTAAAAACTGCCAAATCAGGGGAAATTCGGCTGTTTTTCAGTTCGGGCCAAACCAAATCGACAGCCCTATTACCTTCCCCTCCCCACAACAGATACCCTGTGAGGTAGGTGGGGCTGAGAGCGTGTGACTAGGCCAAGGTCACCCAGCCAGCTTCATGTGGAGGAGTGGGGTATCAAACCTGGTTCTCCAGATTAGAGTTAGACGCTCCAAACCACCATTCTTAATGACTACACTCATGAGGGGGGTATCTCACTTCCCCCACTACTTCCTTTTTCCTCCTCTGGCATCCCCCAATAGTCTCTTCCCTTTCCCCGATTGATTTTTCCCATTCCTCCCTCCATCCCACCCACATTTGCCCCCACCTTCCTGTCCTCTGTTCTCCCTCCTTCCATCTCCCTTGGAGCCTGTCCTCTTTTCTTTTTTCCTCCAGCTGTTTCCCACCCTTTTCGCTTCTTGTTTTCTCCCCTTTCGCTCCAATCCCCAAAATGTCTTCTGAGAACTCAGAAGGTAGTCTTGTGAAATCTTAGTGGGCATTCATCTCTTAAAGTTACAAGCATTGCTTCTATTTTTAGACTTGTTTAATCTCCCCAATGTTGTTGTTTGGGGGGGGGGGGTTAGCTTTCAGATTTTTCTGCAAACCTGGTTGCTCCATGCAGGTTTGTAGAAAAGTCCTCCCATCTATCCCCCGCCTCATTCTGTGGAGTTTTTGAATAACTTGCTTCAGAATTAGATACCATGTTCTTATTGAACTACTATGACTGTGAATGTGGTGGGGTATTTAAAGGGGATTAGGAGTCATTGGCCCTGACCTGGATAGGCCAGGCTACCCTGATCTCATTAGATCTCAGAAGCTAAGCAGGGTTGACCTGACAAGTATTTGGTTAGGAGAACTCCAAGGAATGTCAGGGTCGTGATGTGGAGGCAGGCTATGGCAAACCACCTCTGAACATCTTTTGTGTTGAAAAACCCGGCAGGGGTCGCCCTAAGTCAGTTGTGACTTGATGGCAAAAAAGAAGCAACTAAATGAAGTTATTATTTAATTAAGGAAGGTGTTTGATTCCCTACTCCTCCACATGAAGCCAGCTGGGTGACCTTGGGCCACGACTCTCTTAGAGCTCTCTCAGCCGCACCTTCCTCACAAGGTGTCTCTTGTGGGGAGGGGAAGGGAAGGTGATTGTAAGCCGGTTTGATTCTTCCTTAAGTGGTAGAGAAAGTCAGCATATGAAAACCAACTCTTCTTTTTCTTTCTCTTCTTATACTAATTACTGCCTCAGCAGTAATAAATGAGGAACAGAAGTTAGAATTAGCTTAGCTTCCATTGCAAATACCATGGGGGGTGCCTGGAGATAACTTGGCCAGGTTATAAAAATGTCTTTCATTTTTGGCCTTGGAACTCCCACAATCATCCTGAAGCTGGTGGCCAATTTTGAGATGCCTAGTTTCATTTTCTGATGAGTAATGCCTGCCACAAATGGACATACAGATGGACATGTGGATTCTTTCATTATTATAGATGCAGGGTAACAGCCAGCCAAGTGATTTGTTTTGTTATGACATTTGCTTTGGATCAGGATAGTACGTGGAGGCCCCTATGGAATCTTTGTCTGGGGGCCCATGGTGGCTCTCAGCAGCCCAGGTCTATGCATGGTGTCTCCCAACCTCTAGGATCACCTTTCCATCACTGAAAGGCAGCTGCTTTGGTGAGGAAGTGGGAAAAATCCACTTCGACCAGCACTGTACACTGGCCATGTATAGAATTCAACTCTCAGAATACAAGTGTGATGCACATTGTTAATACATATTTTATAGGCTCTTTGTAAGCTGGTGGATATAAAGAGTACATGAAGTAGGAAGTTCCCTAACATTTCTAAGGTAATGAACTTCCCTGTTCCAGAGCAGCAAATAAGGTCCTTTTTTTTTTTTTTTTTTTTTAGTTTTTAGTTTTTAGTTTTCCAGTTTTGGCCAGGACAGATTATACTGCCATCAAGACACTGGATCCTTTGCACATTTCAGGATGGAGTCAGTAGCATTATAGTGTTGGAGTCCTCCAGTCACATCCAATAACTTGACTTATTGTGGCAATAAGAATGCATATGCAAAATGAACTTCTAGACACAGGGTTTCACTAATTTCCCCCTAGCTAACTTACTCCACACAATATCATACACTACTCTAAAGAGAACTCTCTGTGACCCTCAGGAGGGGTTGGGGATAGGGTTGCTAGGTCCCCCTCTCCATTGGCAGGAGGTTTTGGGAGGCGGGGCTGGGGCAATCAAAGACACATGCGGCTGCGTGTGACGTGATTACATCACTTCAGGGTTTCCCCACCTAGTGCTGCATCGTCACAGCCATTTCAGCAGTCAATCCCCCCCCCCGAAATGCTGGTGTTTTTTTGGGGGGGGGGGTTGAGTGCTAATGCAGCTGTGGTGATGCGACACTTCCAGGGGTAAACCTGGAAATGATGTAATCGCCTCATGTGCAGCTGCGTGTGCGAGCAATCCCTACTCTGGAGCAGCCCAGTGGATTGGCGGGCAATTGCCCGCCGAAACCACTCACCTGGAAACCCTAATTGGGGATGGGCTGCAACATGAAAGGGACTGGATAAGTGCTTGTGCACAAATGAAACATTGCATACAACCTTCTGTATCTCCAGCTTTGTCTATAATAGTTTGCCAGAGATAGACAAATTACAGGGCATTTCCACCAGATATGGAGGTATGCTTTTGGTTGCACATCCTCTCCAGCCATAATTAATTATCAATGAAAGTTCTCTGTTCCATTTCTTTTTATATTCATTTATATTTGAGTCAAAGACAGTGAGTGGTGTCTGCTTTTTACTGTTGTCTCCGTAAATTCATTTATATTGTGTACTCGTACATATTATGCATATAAAAAACATACATTGCACACATAAATGCAAATTTATATTTCTATGTCATTCATGTATAATGCTTATTTATTGACATACAAATAACACCGAAAACATGGATGAGGAAAATCTGGTATGAGGTAACAAAAATAGAATTAAAATAAAGAATAAAAGGTTTGTTCACTCAACGGGGAATATCAAAACTGCAGGTTGCAGCAGGTTGAAACAGCAGGGATAACAAATTCAAATTCATCCATAACAGTAATTTGATCTAGCAACATGTCAAAAGATGAGACTCGTGTACCATCTGTTCATAATTTTAAATGCTAATTACCCAGTATTAGCATATATAGAGAAGACTGGGCATTTTGTCTATATATTATCCAAAGTCTCCTCATCCCAATGTACCCACAAATCTGTCTTCTGTGCCCCCATATAGCCACAATTTAGTTTCATTGTACATTCTTAACAATTGCGTAAATATATTTTTATAAATACTCATGGAAACCCAAAGATCTGTAGTTAAGCAAGAATTGAAAATGGTTAGTAATGTCTTTCGTTTATCAGTACCCAGGCAATAACTATTAGTGGCAGCATCCTTGTCAGTCTTTGGGTCAAATGTCCAGTCCTCAGCTAAAAGAAGAAGAGCTAATTTTTATAACCTGCTTTTCTCTGCCTTTAAAGGGTCTCAAAGCAGCTTATAATCACAAGCCCTTCCTCTCCCCACAATGAGCACCTTTGTGAGGTAGGTGGGGCTGAGAGAGTTCTGAGAGAACTGTGACTAGCCCAAGGTCAACCATCAGTCTTCATGTGGAGGAGTGGGGAAACCAACTTGGTTCTCCAGATTAGAGTCCACCACTCTTAAACACTACACCATGCTGGTTTAGTAGGGGGTACCAAATGCTGACTGTAATTAGAAATGGGCAAGCTTCTACCAACTCACCTCCATCTTGCTTTATTCCTTCACCTCCTTTCTACTAGTGAGCTCTGAGAACTAGTTGCCAGAAAGCTTGTCAAACATTATTGTCAAACATTCTGGGAACTATGATTCTCAGAATTAACTAGTAGAAAGGAGGTGGAGGAATAAAGGAAGACAGAGGATGACATTGCAAGAATTCTCTTTCCTCTTGGTTGCCTTCTGCAGTGGTTATCCATTGTTTTTGAATATATATAATGCAAAATTAGGGCTGCCAACCTCCAGGTACTAGCTGAAGATCTCCTGCTATAACAACTGATCTCCAGCTGATAGCGATCACCTGGAGAAAATGGCCACTTTGGCAATTGGACTCTATGGCATTGAAGCCCCTCCCCTCCCCAAACCCCACCCTCCTCAGGCTCCACCCCAAAAACCTCCCGCCAGTGCCAAAGAGGGACTTGGCAAAATACTTTCAAAAGTTATCTCATTTGTTAAAACAGATAATATATCACTTTCCCACCTTGCTTTTTGATGTATATACAACTGTTCTTTAAACATTATTCCTTCCTGTTTCTCTAGAGAAATGTATAAAGAAGAATTTGTCATTCTTTCAGTTTGAAACTTTCACAAACCATCCAACACTCTCCCTTTCAAAAGATGAGCAAACACCACAGGGATTACCAGCCTCCAGGTGGAGCCTGGAGTCAGTGCCGGATTTACGTATAAACTAAACAAGCTATAGCTTAGGGCCCCACTCTCTTGGGGCCCCCCAAAAAATTTAAAGGAAAAAAACCTGGATGTACATTTCCAAAATATTAAGTTTGTTATGAATAAAAAATCATTTTAAGTTAGAGCTTAATAATTATTTCACTATTAATATACTTCTTAATTGTATTTCAGCTCAACAATTACTTTGATAAAATACATATTTTGCTATTTGCAAATGGCTTTAGATACCTATTAGGTCCATAAATTACCATATAGCATATATTCAACACAAAAAAGATGTTGTTGACAAATTGTTGTTGACAAAGAACAGCTGGACATATAAACGTGGCCACGACTCACCGCAGAGCCCGAGGTTGCTGGGTTGTGCAGGGGGGGGGGGGCACAGACATGCCGGAGTTGGGGGCAGCGGGCTGCAGTCGAGCCGGGAGCTCCTGGAGCTGCTGGCCGGGCTGGGGGCCCCCGCGTCTGCCTGGAATGGAGGCTGTGCGGCAAATGGCGGCGTTTCGCCCGCCGCCCAGCTGGGAGCCGCGTGACCACCCGGGGGCTGGGAGCCCAGTTTGAATGGGCCAATGGGCTCGAGGCTCCTGTGGGAGCGGGCCCTCCTGAAGTCGGACCGGGGGGGTGTTTTCTCTCTGGTCCGACTTCGCTGCATAAAAGGAAGGGTCGCTTGCTGACTCTTCCAGTTCGTTGCCGTTTGACCCACCCACCCTCCGCTGTTACAACTGTTGTTTAAGTTTTTCTTGCTCCACACAACTTTGGCAGTTTGGCATTGGGGCAGCATCCGGTTTGGGGGGAAAACGGCCTGCGTGCCCATTTTCCCATTCAGAGGATCCCAGTATGGGATTTTGGGGGAAGGCTGGATGGGGACATGCCAAGATGGAGGGTTGCCAGGGACGAGCCTCACTGGAGGCTGTCTGGGGGGCATACCTTGCCATTGGCTGTCAAGCGGGCCTCCCTCCAAGTGGCAGGGGACCACACAGCTGGCTGTCACCCTCGTGTGTCCCTGAACTGCCATCTCTAGCCTTCCCAGCAGGGGTGCTGGGAGCCGTGCATCGGCCTGCAGGGTGGCAGGTCGATGATGGGATACGCCCCCATCAATTTGTTGTTGACAAAGGACAGCTGGACATATAAAGGGCCCCATTACCTTCAATAGCTTAGGGCCTCATCAAACCTAAATCTGGCCCTGCCTGGAGTTCTCCTGGAATTACAACTGATCTCCACACTACAAAGATCAGTTTCTCTGGATAAAATGGCAACTTCAGGGGGTGGACTCAATGGTATATCATAAAGTCTAGAAGCCTCTCTCTAGACAACCTCCCCCAAATCTCCAGGAATTTCTCAAACCAGAGTTAGCAATCCTAACACAGAGATTGCTACAAATAGTAGTGAATATCAACCAAATCAACCTGAATACTTGCTATCTTAGTGGTGCCACCAACAAGACTAAACTTTAGGGTGGAAGTCCAGGCCCAGGCCCACGTGGGGTTTGCAGGGGAGGGGGCAAATGCAGGGCCCATGTAGTGAATGCTGTGTGACTTACATCTGAGTAAGTATGCACAGAATCTGGTTTATCTTGTGTGTTTATCTGTAGCTGCTGTGGAGGTGGGATGGAATGGGATGAGACAAGTTGAATGTTTTGTCTTTGCTTTGCATATGATTATAGGAGCCAGCGTGGCGTAGTGGTTAAGAGCTGTGGTTTGGAGCGGTGGACTCTGGTCTGGAGAACGGGGTTTGATTCCCCACTCCTCCACATGAGCGGTGGACACTAATCTGGTGAACTGGATTTGTTTCCCCACTCCTACATGAAGCCAGCTGGGTGACCTTGGGCTAGTCACAGTTCTATCAGCCCCACGTACCTCACAGGGTGTCTGTTGCGGGGAGGGGAAGGGAAGGTGATTGTAAACCGGTTTGATTCTTCCTTAAGTGGTAGAGAAAGTTGGCATATAAAACCCAATTCTTCCTTCTTCTTCCATCCCAATCTAATGCCTCCCAACAAGATAATTATGTCTAGACTCTAGAATTTCCTAACTGGCTTACTGTTTTTCTCACAGGGAGTGCTCTACCATTTTAAAACAAGAAGATGGCATCTGATGAGTCCCATTAAAGAGTATCAGAATTGGATGGAATTATCAGCACTGGCATTCAAAGCCTCCATCTTACTGAGCAACACACAGGTTATGAGCAGTCAGTCACCTAAACCAGCTCTAAGCTTGGGTGAACAAGTGTAATCAAATATAATGGAATAAGATGCTAAGGGAAGCTGCAAAATCCCCCCTACACAGAGATTTTTAAGAGACCAAATTTCAGTCCAGGGAATCCTGCTGTTTCTACTACTTAGATGAGATGCCCCGTGACATCATTACCACTATTTTTTATGCTACGAATACTTTCCTGGTATTCTGTAAAGTGCAGAGAAATCTTTCCTCCCCAATCCCCAATGGGCTATGCTTGCACCCTTTCACTCTCCTGTATGAATTATTCTAGCATTGCCCTCGAGACATAATTAGGAATTCAACTCACACTATGGTCTTTGGTCGAAAGGATGCACGAAGGATTATGCTGCCTCGGAGGTTTAGGAATCTTTGTTTTCTTTCTGCCTTCTGTTTCACAAATTATTAAAAGAAATGGTTAAAAATTAAAAAGCAGAGCTTGTAGCTGAAAAACCGCCTTCATCACAGAGGCTGTAAGAATTCCAACGATGTCGCGGGTATACTTTGCATTTGAAGACAACTTTCTGCTTTTCTCAGCTCGCGACACTCTTGTGTGTGTGATCCAGAGCCCAGAAATTGTTGTTGTAACACAGATAGTGCTGTGCCTGCTGAAATAATAACACCAATGGATCATGATTCACAATATTGTCAGGCAAGAATTACAAACCATCTCCATCTACATTCTAGAATGCCTTAGCTGAAAACCTGAGAGCCTCTAACTGGTGAAAGGGGTGAGAGGATGTGAACTGCATGATAAATCCAAGTTCTTGTATATTTTTCATTGGAATTTTAACTGTCCTGTAATAGAAGAATCTCTCTTTCACTTGTCTAAGTCTGTTTCAAGTCTTAGTTATAAAACAGAAATAAATTTGGTAGGGTAATTCTTGCTTCAGTTCCCCATTTTATACTCCTCTACGCTAATTTACTGACTTCAATGGTATTAGATTGATGGGTGCAAAATTAACTGACTTCATTGGTATTAGATTGATGGGTACTAATTTACTGACTTCATTGGTATTAGATTGATGGGTGTGTATCAATTGGATTGATGGGACTGCAGAACCATTGCAATTGATATTGTCTGAATACCAGACTAGGCCTTCTAGGGATGTCAGCCTCCTGGTGGGACCTGGGGATCCCCCAGAATTACAGCTCATCTCCAGCCTACAGAGATCAGTTCCCCTGGATAATAGGGATGCTTTGGAGGGTCAACAGTATGGCATTGTACCCTGTTGAGGTCCTTGTCCTCCCCAAGCTCCATTCCCAAATCTCCAGGAGTTTCCTAACCTGGATCTGGCAACCTGACCTCCCCCCTCCCATCTCCCTCTGGTGGCCCGGGGGAACCTGGCAACTCTAAGGCTTTCTGTTGTCTCAGGCACCCAAAAGTCATGAAGGCCAATTCAGACATTATAGTGTGAAGTGTTTCATTGCTGAAATTGTCATGTTTGAGGCATAGGGTTGCCAAGTCACTTAGATTGGTGGGCAATTGCCCGCCAATCCATTGCCCAGCTTGGAAGCACACTGCAGCAATCACGTCACTTCCACTTTACACCTGAGGCACATCTGAGTGTAAACCAGAAGTCACACGATCATATTGATGAGGCTGCAAGCATGCAATCCCTTCCTCAGCTCCGCCCCAAAAACCTCCCACCAGATGAGAGGGGGAACCTGGCAATCCGATTGAAGCATGAGCACATAGACCAAACCCCAGGAACATTCATGTCCTACAATGAACTCACACAAATGACAATGGTTAAGATCCATGTGGTAGGATTGCCAGGTCACCTCTGGTGGTAGGAGATCCTCCACTTTGGTCCCGCTCCCCCGGGCACTGTTCAGCCAGCCGACAGGGGTCTTACCTGCTGCAAATTGAGGCCTAGACCTCACTCCTGTCAGCCAATGATGTCAGTTCTGGAAGTGACATCATCATGTCACCGATGACATGGAAGATGTTCTGGTATTTGGGCAAAAACTCAATGGTGGAAGCTGTTTTTACCATAGAGTTTTGCCCAAATACCAGAGCATCTCCCAAATCATTGGAAATGTGATAACATCACTTCCAGAAGTGATGTCTTAGGGCTGATGCCTAGGCCTCAATTTGCAGCTGGTAAGACCACTCCCATCCCCCACTGGTTGCCAGGGGGTACCTGGTAACCCTACCCTGTGGTGATGCTACAAATGTTATATATTTATAAGAGACATAAACTCTGTGTAATCCCCATATCTGAATGAGACTCAGCAGTTCCTTTATATGGGGCAACATGTCTTTAATTCTGGCCATTGCTCCTGGTCATTGAAAACTCTGCTGCCCTTAGACCTGCCAGTGGAATAAAATAAGCTGCCATTCAAAGCATACTTGTGGGAAGATATACTTTGGCTAAGCTATACATGATGGGCCAGGGAATCTATGATTGAATAGTCAGATGTGTACTTTAGCTGTAAAGCAGATGTTTGAGTGCATGAATCAGACCCACAGCATTTGATAAGGGTGGATACTAGGATCTGCAAGCACTGGGTTCAAATCTCCAATCTGCCAGGAAGTTCTCTGAATGATCTTGGGTCAGTCACTCTCTCTCAGCCCTACCATTTCACAGGGCTGTTATGAGGATAAAAAGGAAAGAATGGACCATGCATGCTGCCATGGGTTCTTTGGAAGAACAGTGGAATAAAAAGTTTACAAGATAGAACTTCTCTCCTCTACAAACTGTTCCCCCAATCTGATATCCCCTTCCAGTCAGCTGTAAGTTTTGGGAAGGAACAAAGAAAGGCACAATATGGTCTCCTGTCTTTTTCCTTGCACGGCTTAAAGCAGTTGAGGGAGGACCATTAATCGATTGGTGAAATGGGACCTCTTACAGCTATATTACAAATTGGAGGATCAAATAATGGATTCTCAACCCCAGCATCATATGTAGTTGGCTCTGTGTATTTGCATGAAATTCATTCTGCCTTTTGCATCTATACGCTTTTAAAAACATACCAATGTGCGGACAAATCAGTGGGCCCAACATGAAAGCACCTTATTCCAGACGTACACACATGTATGGAGGTGGGAGGACCAGGCAAAGACATCTAAAACAGGAACAGAGAGATGGCAAGTGTGCGGTATAATGGCTACAAGCATGGGCTTCAGACAGAAAGTCCATGGTTCAGAATTTGTTTCATTTGAGCCATGAGCTCAGCCAGCTCCAATCTCTGAATGCCTTCAATTGCCAGATGTGAACTTCAGTGGAAATATCAATGCAATGGCATTTCCTTCCCCATTTTTTTTTTGTTTTAATTACATAGCAGCAAAGGAGCTGGGCAAATGGTTCCAGAAGGCCAGCCATGGGTGGGAAAGCAAAATGTTTTTCCACCTGCGCTAAAAGTGACAGAAGAGTCACTGGAGGAAAATATAAGAGGTAGACTAAATCCTAAATCTGAGGCTATCGTATTTTGGTCACATCATGAGACGACAAGAGTCACTGGAAAAGACCGTCATGATAGGAAAAGTTGAGGGCAGCAGGAAAAGAGGAAGACCCAACAAGAGATGGATTGACTCAATAAAGGAAGCCACAGCCTTCAATTTGCAAGATCTGAGCAAGGCTGTCAAAGATAGGACATTTTGGAGGACTTTCATTCATAGGGTCACCATGAGTCGGAAGCGACTCGACGGCACTTAACACACACACACACACATGAGACGACAAGAGTCACTGGAAAAGACAGTCATGCTAGGAAAAGTTGAGGGCAGCAGGAAAAGAGGAAGACCCAATAAGAGATGGATTGACTCAATAAAGGAAGCCACAGACTTCAATTTGCAAGATTTGAGCAAGGCTGTCAAAGATAGGACATTTTGGAGGACTTTCATTCATAGGGTCGCCATGAGTCGGAAGCAACTTGACAGCACTTAACACACAGAGAGAGACTAAATCCATAATTAAAAAAAAGAGTCTCATGTCACAGAATACAAAGTGACAGAGTATTGCTGACAGTAACAGGCTCTGAAGACCATGAAGTCAGTATTCATAAGAAAACGGTAGCAGGAGTCTTTAAACAGACAGTCTTTCTCAGAAAACTTGAAGGAAACAACGTCCCCAGAAAGGCTGTACCCAATAACAAAAAATTAGAAGAAAAGGTGCATTTAATGATCATATGGTTTTCTTTGTTTCAGAATATTTCTTTAATTTGAAAGAATTTGGGGGGGGGGACATGACGACTCAAATGTAGATCACTGTACTTTGCAGACATTTTTATGGCCTAATAATTGTGACAAACTACTCTTCAGTGCACTTTTTATAGAAACATCTAGTTCAAATCAATACAAAGAAAATGTTATCTAATGTATAGAAGATATAGAGTAGGATATCATTGACAACTCCCCCCATGGAGGACAATCACAACAGTATCACGTCAATACAAAGGAATACTGACCAACTCTCACTCTATACCACATTCTCATGAGGTATAGGTCCTACCGCTCTTGGGTGGTAATGGTGGCTTTTGATAAGGATAAGGTAGAAAGATCAAAAAGAGAGTAAGATTCAAATGAGGAAGATATTCCCTGCCAGGTTCTAAAGTGTTGCCTCTGGGCTGAAGTGGGAAGCTGTGGGAAGAGAAGGAAGCTATCCCTCCAAGCTAAGGCTGTCACATGAGGGGGGGACTTAACCTGAGAGTTTAGCTCAGGTGGGAGCTGAAATGGACTTGCTCCCAAAAAAATTCCTCAGTTTTGTTTTAAAAGTGTAACATTAATATTCACCAGATACTGAGTGAAAATCTGATATTGGTATTTTATTTGGTATAAAAGTGGTATTTTATGTCTAATAATGTTTAACATTTAATTTTTAATATTTAACATTAACACATAACAGTTGACACTATTTGATCATTTGCATGCCATTTTATTGAATATTTTGATAGTTGGCGTGCAATTTAGCATCTTATCATATTTAGTCATTTGACAGTACTTGATAGATCACAGGTGTATTTGAAAACGCTAGCTAACAGACGTATTCTAAAATATCACAATAGATTCCTGCCAGAATCAAAAGAGAGGTGCCAAGCACTGAGACTTTATATTCTAAGGTAAAATATCATGTTCAGATAATGTATTCAAGCATCAAAAGTGGTCATCCTTATAAGGCCACAACAGGTGAGCATCCACATGGGTTCTTTCATATACATTGGATAATGCACTTTAAAAATCATTTACAGCTGGATTTTCCTTTGTGAGGCAGGAAAATCGCATTGCAAATGATTGCTAAAGTGCACTGAAAGTGCATTAAAAGTGCATCAGCCACGTGTGAAAGCAGCCACTAACCTGTAATGAGGATGGGTTTGCAGCAGCATTTCCAAAGGAGTACATAAGGTGACAATAATCAGACTGCATCTTACACTATACACTGCTATTCTTCTCCCCGAAGCATTTGTATTTATCATGTCAGTTATTCGATATATTGATTTGATTTGATCAAGGCCACTCTGTTAGACAATACAATCAGAATTGAATGGGGGATTTTCCTTCTTCTCCATAACATTGTACATGCATGGTAACTTGTGAGCAGGGCTATAGTCTTCTCAGCATCAGATATGTTTTTAGCACTCCCATGTTAACTTGATGTCGTTCCAGTGTACATCATTCTACACAGGAACAGCATGATGCAATGAACTGGCTAGTTTGTAGCTCAAATCCTACAGCACACAGACACACACACACACACACCCAAGTTGCAGGAACTAATACACTCAGTGCTTTCCACCAATGATTAGCACTGCTAACAATGGACAGGAAAGACATTCGCTAGCAGACTAATGGTGTCATAAGGCAACTGACAATAATAAAGTAATGTATGTGAGCCTGAGGATGTTTTCTTTTCAAAATTCCTCTATTCCCTGAGGTAGTTTTCTCTCAGCGAGCACTGGTCATCAAGAACAGGTAAATTCAGTCTCTGGGGTGAAGCCCAGCACTTTCCACTCCAATCCTTTCAATGAAAGGAGTGCTAAAATACTTTACTGCACTATTTATTTCACAAGGCTTTGAAGTAATTACCTGCGGAGACAAGATGATCTCATTCTTCACCTGACTTTCTCCCCTCTTTATTTGCCCAGCTAACAATTTCCCTGTTTTATTTTCTCATTTATAATAATTGGCCAAGCACATAATATGGCCATTCCAACTGACCTGGCACTTATCAGCATCTGTTAATGCCTCTTCTGAGAGAGCCTAAGGGGTGGGGGAATGAGAAACGGAGGTCCTGTAAATGTATTTGTTATGAGGAGCTGAGATAATCCTTACTTACCGATGGCTCCCTTTTAATCTTTCAGTGACATTCACTGAAAAAGAGCCTTTATCTTGTACGCATCTTGCAGGCATCCAGAAAGAACCAGGGAAAAAGTAGCTTTGTCTGCATTTTGACTGGAATATAAAGTTTTGATCTACTACTTATTAAGCTCTATAAGTCAGGGACAGTGTTCCATAATAGCCGTACAATTAATTGCCAGCATATATTTTAACGCTCCAGTAATGCCTTAATTGTTAGGTTTGGGGTCCACGTGCATAATTTGAGACCATTCTATTCAGTAATTCATAAGCTGCTAATGGGCCAGAATTCACATGATGTATAATTTCAAATAAATCTTTTTAGAAACATAGACACATAGAAACATAGAGCTGGAAGGGTCATCTAGTCCATCCTCCTGCACAATGCAGGAAATTCACAGCTACCTCCCCCCCCCACTCCCCCAGTGACCCCTGCTGTATGCCCACAAAAAAACCTCCAGGATCCCTGGGTCCATCTGGCTTGGAGATTGGCCTTCCCCCCATGTCTGCTTTTTAAGGGCCAGTTTACACACCTGGGGTTCCAGTCATGGAACTCTAATATATCTACCTCACAAGGTGTGTGCTGTGGAGAGAGGAAGGGAAGGAGATTGTGAGCGGGTTTGATTCTCCTTAAGTGGTAGAGAAAGTCAGCATATAAAAAACAACTCTTCTACAACTATGGACTTGAAGTTTTCACATATGACACCACATACTTTCAAACCTAAATAATATGATTCAGGGATATACATTTATAACTTCTTAAGGTGCTTCTTTCACATAACCACTGTTGAATTAGATGTTTCTGGTTTTGTCTGAATTTGGAATGGCCTGCATCAAACCTTTTGTGACATCTGATGTTTTAAAATTTTGTTTTAGAGTCTGAGGAAAAATTCCAAGAGTTGCTTTACACGGTCAATATCGTTGGTCCTCATGTGGGGAGCATCTTTCCCACCAGACATGATATTCCATAAATGGTACTCTGATTCACAGAGGTTGCAACTGGCCCTCCACTTTTAGCTTGCATTTAGATGTGAGTTGCAGGTCCCCTTTAATTCTGATGTACACACAATGCCCAATTTGGATCAGGACCATAGTTTATGGGAGAAGGGGCTTTCTACCTGCACTGTTTTCCTCACCTGGACACTGGGGTACATGTGTGCTTTTCCAAAGGGGCAAATAGCACCCCAGGACCATTTCAGGTTAGGAAAGGCTGGGTGGGGAGGAGGGTTGGCATTTTAGACTAGAAAGTAAGCAGATTGTGGTGATCTAGGAGACAGCTAGTTGACAGCTGAGATCACATGATTAAGTGATGACTAATGCCAGCTCATCTGCAGGAAAACTGGACAGAACAGGTTTTACCTGGGAGCTGGGCGGCTATCAGTGGATTGGCTGATAGACTGGGTCAGTATTGTATATAACTGTATGATACCTGTACAAAGGTGTGGGGTGTATGGAGAAAGATACTAGCGAAGCACTTTGATTCACTGTATAATAAATAGCACTATTTTAAACTGTGCTGGACTCTGCTGTATTCACTTGGATTGGGTGGCTAACAAAACTAACAAATGCCATCACTGAAGTCCCTTCTTGCTGTGTGTCACAGTCCTGATGCTCATTGGTAGGGTTGCCAGCTCCCTCTTTGCCATTGGTGGGAGGTTTTGGGGGCGGAGCCTGAGGAGGGTGGGGTTTGGGGAGAGGAGGGACTTCAGTGCCAAAAAGTCTAATTGCCAAAATGGCCATTTTAGAAAGTATTGACCATATGCTCTTGTAGTGTCCATTTTATTGTGAAATTCGTGTGGTCCTTTTAAATCTCTTTCTCTCAAATCATGTAGATCAAGCTGATGATAGTAAGATCAAATTGTGGTTATCCTCCCGAGATTCTGAGACTATTGAATCTGTGGCTAAATTTTTTGATGAAATTGTTAAGAGGCGGAGGTTAAATGATGTTTAGAGGGTGGGTTTTATTTGATCGACTGCTTGATGGTATGCCAATAAAGGTATTGAAACTGAAATTGAAAATGGCCATTTTCTCCAGATGAACTGATCTCTATCGGCTGGAGATCAGTTGTAATGGCAGGAGATCTACAGCCACCACCTGGAGGTTGGCAACCCTACTCATTGGGCACCACGCATGTAGGTACTGGGGAGAAGCTACAACTCATGTCTGCCTGAAAGACAGAGTAGGGACCCCAGCCAATCCTATGTTTACTGTAATGTGTGAATCGTGTCATTAGATACCCTATGAGAAACACTATGTAATCTCAATGGTGGCACGGCGACAGTGCAAAAATATTATCTTATACCACGGGAATATTTGAAAACAGAAAGCAGTATGGTATGGAAATAGCAAGCTTTAAAGCCAGCCTCTGATAATGAATGAGAAAGTTAATCTTTCCCTGCATACTGCTGACAGGCTAGGTTATCATGTCTGTAAAACACATTATCCACCATTTTACCAACGCACCAAACCACTGATGGCCCCTAAAAAGACACACTAATAATAACAGTGATAGTGAATCTTTCTTGGCTTTTTTTTCCTGCGTTTCTTCTCTCTTGCTAGAGCATTACCTGGGAAATACTTATTACTTTTCCATACACTCATCTTCATCTTTGCTATCAGGCTCAGTTAGTGTATTTCTTCCAAGATGATCTCTGCTCAGACTTCAGATGAGCCTGCCGCCTTATTACTGCAAAGAGGATAGAGGCTTCTTCGGCAAAGCAAATTAAGGACTATTTCAAGAGTGACGGGGAGGAAAAAAGAATGTAAGAAAAAAGAAATCATAGAATCATAGAGTTGGAAGGTACCACCAGGGTCATCTAGTCCAACCCCCTGCACAATGCAGGAAATTCACAACTACCTTCTCCCACATCCCCATACTTTATGCCCAGAAGATGGTCAAGGTGCCCTCCCTCTCATGAACTGCCTAAGGTCACAGAATCAGCATTGCTGACAGATGGCCATCTAGCCTCTTCTTAAAAACCTCTAGGGAAGGAGCACTTACCACTCCCTGAGGAAGCCTGTTCCACTGAGGAACTGCTCTAACTGTTAGAAAATTCTTCCTAATGCCTAGACGGAAACTTTTTTGATTTAATTTCAACCCGTTGGTTCTGGTCCGACCTTCTGGGGCAACAGAAAACAACTTGGCACCCTCCTCTATATGACAGCCCTTCAAGAACTTGAAGATGGTTATCATATCCCCTCCCAGTCTTCTCCTCTTCAGGCCAAACATACCCAGCTCCTGGGTTCCTCATAGGACTTTCTGGGTGTGAGGAAGCCCAGACTTCTACTGGGATCGCTGTCATGATGCTATGCTATTATGGGATCCACTGCCTCTTATGGGATTCACAGCCTCTTATTCAATTTTTTTCATTTGCATAATGAGATACATAATGCAACCTTAAAAATGTATGACTGAAAGTGTTGCTTTAAGGACAAAACTCTGCTCTTGATATTTTTAAGGAAAAATATAGTTTGGGACGGTACTCGTACAACCATTATATCTAAGACCTGAGGCTGAAAATTCAGAGATCTATAGCCAAAGGACCTTGACTGCAAGGCTGCCAATGCTGGCTATGGACATCATTCTAGATTAAGAGTAGGTACCACGTTTATACCTGGGGTTTCAAAGAAATGAATGGAAAGTGTGTGATTGACAATACTTAGAGAAACATCCACAATTTTATATCCAAACTTAAGGTTCTGTGTGTTTTTAAGTACTTCTCAATGTTAGTGTCAGAACCAAACAAGTTGAACAAGAAAGGGACAGTTAAATACTTAAAACGGGTCACATAGCTTAGAAGGTGACCTTGGGCCAGTCAAGGGTTTTTTATGCATGGTTGTTTCTTTTACCATCACCCCCTGATGACTTCGAGTCTTTGTGTTGATTATGCATGTCATTTCCAACCGTCAGAGGTCGCTTCGCTCTCCCTCTGCGTTTCCCCACATTTTCAGAGACTTGTTTTATCCCACATTTTGAAAAGTGAGCAAAACACGGGGAAACGCAGGGGGAGAGATAGGCAACCTCTGACGGTCAGAAACGGCAGGCATAATCAACACAAAGACCCGAAGTCATCAGAGGGATGACCACGAGGGAAACAGCCATGGGTAAAAGACCATTCTCTTTCTCATCCTGACCTAAGTCACAGGGTTGTGTATGGGGAGGGGACAGTGCATTCCACCCTGAGCTCTTTGAAGGAAAAGCAGGATGGAAATCCAATAAAGGAATAGTTATTTTCAGAGTAGCTGTGGAGAGGCAAGCCTGTGGATTCCAGCTGGCAGCTTTGCCCTACCAGAAGTAAACACAGCAGAGCCAGACATGATGCAGACAGGATGCCGATGGTGGAGCAGGCACTACCCTTCATCCCCACCACCTTTGGGTTGGAAATTTCCTGGAGATTTAGGGGTAGAGAGGGCAGGGTTTGAGGAGGGGAGGGACCTCAACAAGGTCTAATGCCATTTAGCCCACACTCCAAAGCAGCCTTTTTATCCAGGAGAACTGATCTCTGGGGTCTGGAGATCCATTGTAATTCTGGAAGATCTCCAGACCCCACCTGAAGGTTGGCAACCTTACCAGACTAATGGAAAGTAACAGGGTGGGAAGCAAATAAAGCAGCAAAGCTGGAACAGATGTCTTCAGCAGTGCTCCAAACATTCTCATTTGTCTCTGAATTGTGTCCCCACTACACAAGAGCAATCTTTACCATAATCATTGCTCTTGTACTTGGGTGCCAAGGAAGGACACTTGTGCTGCATGCCTGTGGACATCACATCAAAGAAACACAGCATCATAGACACCTTCTGGGTGACTTATGAGTAGTATTGCTAACCTCCAAGTACTAGCTGGAGATCTCCTTGTATTACAACTGATCTCCAGCCAATAGAGAT
This sequence comes from Euleptes europaea, assembly GCF_029931775.1. Taxonomy (NCBI): domain Eukaryota; kingdom Metazoa; phylum Chordata; class Lepidosauria; order Squamata; family Sphaerodactylidae; genus Euleptes; species Euleptes europaea. Next base: position 76,684,279 of record NC_079316.1, read on the forward strand.
CAGTTCACCTGGAAAAAATGGCCGCTTTGGCACTTGAACTCTATGGCACTGAAGTCCCTCCCCTCCCTAAACCCCGCCCTCCTCAGGCTCCACCCCAAAAATCTCCAAGTATTTCCCAACCCAGATCTAGCAACCCTACTTATTAGACTTAAACACAGCCTACTGCAACACACAGTTGGGTAAGGCTTTACTTGACAGTCAGCAAATAACAGAACTGCTTGGCTCTCCCTCCCCTAGTCTGGAGATATGAAGTAGGCATCAGTCTACATCACAGACTGATTTGTCCATTCTGTTCAATCCTTGCTGCATCCATTTCTGGGAATTGCATTTATTTGTCAGCTCTTCAGAAGGACGTTTCCAAACTCAAGATGATTTAGAGGACAGCAACCCAGACGATGAAGAATCCGTTGTGCAAGATATATAAGAAGGGCATATGGATGACAGATACCATCGTGTTCCTAGCATCCATAACATTTCCTGCAGCTTTGCTACTATCCCAGCTACTTCAGCTAAATCCAGCTCTGGAGCTTAGCAGATGTGCCGATCTCATAACCATAATGCTTGATCTTATAAAAGCAAACTGATAATTCTGGATTCACAATTAACTTGAAACTTTAATCTGGCAGATGAAATTAGAACACTTGTTTTACATCACAGGAAAACAAAACATAGTGGAGGGGCAAGCAACTACCATGAACAAGTTGTTCCAATAGAGTTCATTCTTTGAGTGACCCTTAAAAAGTTTTAATATTTGCCACTCCTAGGAATGGAAATTGCTCTGATGCCAAAATAATCCTATATTCTGATAGTGAAATTGGCTAAATCTTTGGATACTTAAATCTGGTGAGTGGAGCTGTGAATGGACAAAACATATTTTTCTACAAACCTGAAAAAGGCTCCAGGCTTGCAGAAAAATGTGAAATCTAAAAAAATAAAAAATAAAAACATTTGGGAGGTTTCAAAACCCCGAAAATGACTGTAGCTTTAAGCAATGGATTCACTCAGTGACCATTGTTAAGCACCCACAGCATTCCAGAGTTCAGTTTCTGTGAATAAAAGACAGAGGGAGGGGCGGGGCCCTTTCCAGGCCTATTTTGGCCTTTGAGGGTGAACTGACTGGGGCCAGGTCTGGTTGAGGTTGCCCGCTCTAGGCTGAGAAATTCCTGGTGATTTTGTGGTGAAGTCATAGGAGGGCATGATTTCGGGAGAGGCATCAGCAGGGTATAATGCCATAAAGTCCAGAGCAGCCATTTGCTCCAGTGGGACAGACCTCTGTAGTCTTGAGTTCAGTTGTAATTCCAGGGAATTTCCAGGCCCCATCTGGAGGTTGGCAAGCCTAGGCTTGGCAGCAACCTCTGAATGACTTGATACCACCTGACTTGTATGACTCAGCTAGGCCTGGCTGCTTGCTACTGCTCAACAGCAGCCACCCTATGAAAGCTAGTGTTGTGTAGCAGTTAGAGCTTCAGAGTAGGATCTGGGACACCCAGGTTCAAATCCCCATCTTCCTAAGGAAGCTCACTGGGTGATTTTGGACCAGTCACATCTTTTCAGCCTAACCTACCTCACAGGGTTGTTGAGCAGATAAAAAGGATGAGAGGATACTAATGTAGACTGCTTTGGTCCCCACTATGGAGAAAGACCGTAGTTTTCCAAGGTAGACGATGCAGGGGTTGGAGAGGAAATGGAAAACTTAAGACAGAGGGGCAGATAAAGGTAACTTGGTGTTTGGGTGGGAAGGAGATAGGGTTGCCAACTCCAGTTTGGAAAATTCCTACAGATTTGAGCGGTGGAGCCTGGGGAAGATAGGGTTTGAGGAGGGGAGGGACCTCAGAAGGATATAATGCCATATACTCCACCCTCCAAAGCAGCCATTTCCTCCAGGGGAGTTAGGGTTGCCAACCTCCAGGTGAGAGCTGGCGATCACCTGGAATTACAACTAATCTCCAGATGATATTTGAGCAAAGAGTTGTGTGCTTTTTTATACAATACTAAACTTGCTGGGATGCATAACATGTGGAAAAGAGGGGGAGAGAGTGAAAAGATGTTT